>NW_026850243.1:0-583635 GCF_030869225.1 Colletotrichum abscissum
CCCTAACCCTAACCCTAACCCTAACCCTAACCCTAACCCTAACCCTAACCCTAACCCTAACCCTAACCCTAACCCTAACCCTAACCCTAACTAACCCTAACCCTAAGTAACCCTAACCCTAACGAACTTTTCTGTTACTAAATATTTAAAAAAACTTTTAAAAATCGTTTATATTACTTATTAACTAAGTATAAAGTAGGTTCCTTTTTAATAAGTAACGGAGTTTTAAAAGTTAAAGGACTTATAGAAACGCTTATTAAATTAGAGTACTTAAAATTAGCTTCTTTAGTTAAATAATAGGAGAGTATTATAAATATATCTACTAAGATAAGGACAGCTTCTATATAAATCCGAATATATGTATAATAATATAAGTTTTAGAAATTATAAGTCGATTTAAAAAATCTTTATTTATAAAGCGGGCCTAAAGTACTACGATTATAAAGCTTTTTATAAAAAATAGTTTTATAACTAGCTAAAAGAAGGGTATTAATAGCTACTTAGCGAGCTATTTTATAAAAAAGCTAAGCTTAAAAAAGGAGCGAGGATTTTTAAATACGATTTATTAGTTTATTATACTAGGGATTCTAATTAATATATTAAGATTAAGTATTTTAATATTTTTACTAAAAAATATTAATTCGTAGTATAAATAATTAAAAACTAAAAAAATATAGGGAGGTCTTAGTTTATTAAAAAAAAAAAATAGAGTTAGTTTATAGTTTATTAATAAAAAGAGTACCGTTTATATAAAACCTATATAATATAATAAAAACGAGTATAATAAATAGGATTTTAATAAAAAAAAATCTTAAAATAATAAAGGTTTTATAGTAAATTTAAAAAGGAAAATCAAAACGAAAGGTAATAGATTTACTATTACTTTTATTTATTAAGGGGATTAGAATAAGAAATATAATTAAAGTTAACTAGGTTATAGATTCTAAACTTCTTTTACTCGCTAATAGTAAGTAAAAGGCTAGCTCGGCTAGTTAAATAAGGTATTTAATACCTAAATTCTTTTACTCGCTAATAATAAGTAAAAAACTAGCTCGGCTAGTTAAACGAGGTATTTAATACTTAAATTCTTTTACTTACTAATAATAAGTAAAAGGCTAGCTTAGCTAGTTAAACGAGGTATTTAATACCTAAATTTCTTTACTTATTAATAGTAAGTAAAAGGTTAGCCTAGGTATTTAGGGTTTATAAATCTTAAATATTTTTTTATCTCGCTAATAATATATAAAAGGTTAGTAAAAGTAGTAGGTAGTTAGGGTTGATAAATCCTAAATTATTTTTTAACTCGTTAATAGCAAGTAAAAGGTTAGCTTAAGTAGTTAATATAGGTATTTAGGATTAAACTCTTTTTATTTACTATTAGTAAGTAAAAAGCTAGCTAAGGTAGTAGGTATTTAAGATTTATAAATTTCAAATTTTTTTTTTAAGCCTAACCCTTTAGCACTTAATTAATAAATCTTAATAATAGGTCGTATACTAACCGATCGCTCGCTACTAATTTTTTATAGCTATAAATCTCGAGATAGGAGAGCTATACGCTTACTAATCGCTTACTATTAATTTTTTATAACCATAAATCTTAATAGCGAGCTATATAGTCGCTCACTATTAATTTTTTATAACTATAAATCTTAATAGCGAACTATATAGTCGCTCGTAGTTAATTTTTTATAGCTATAAATTTTAATAATAAGCTATACGGTTACTTATAATTAATTTTTTATAACTATAAATTCCGGGCAGAGGGGTTTAGTAATAGCGCACGCCGTAGATTTTTTATAGCTATAAATCTTACCTACTACCCATAATTTTTTACAACTATAAAAAATCGCACCGCTACTGCCCGCGCGCCCGCACCCTAATAAATAAAAAAAAAGAACCTAAAAACCCCTAAGTACGTACTTTAATAGAGTACGACGTTCACGCTTACCTAAGATTACATATACCTAGGCTTCCCAAGAGGTAGAAAAATTAGGCGACTTAAGTTTAGCTTAGAATAAAATCTCTAGCTCGATTTAGAAGAGGAAGTAGGAGCAAAGTTATTATCTTAAGACTATAATTAGAAAATATAATAAAGACGTGCGAGGTGCGTATTTAGGGCGCCTTAACTATATTATACTTTTAGCGCAGGTTAAACTAACTAAATTAATAATAAGCCCCTAGCTAATATAGCTAGGCGCTAGCGCTTTAGCTAGCTACTAAGTTAATTTAAGCTCTTAGTTATAAGTCTTAACTATAAGTAATATATCTAAATAATAACTTAAATATTATACTATAATAACTAGCTAATTACTATAGTATAAAGCAGACTTTAGCTAGCCACATAGTATCCCTAGTATCGCTTTTGTATAGCTAAATCCTATTTTAAGAATAGCGCGGTTTAGATAGGTCAGCCTCATAAACATAGGTCTTAGTACTTATAGCTTTTTACCCCCAGACTTCTAATTATAATCATCTTAAGCAACTTAACATATACGTCACTCAGATATATAACTCGTCTGAGACAATTTAGTTCTATCTTAATACCATAGTCCGGTTATAGATCTATGCTATTAACTAATTAGATAGTACACTCGTATTATAATAAGATTAGAAAAGTCTTAATAAGGACGTAGATTCCAGTGGACACTCATCATCTACGTCCAAGATGAGAGTATCCGCTAGCAAAGCAACTTCCTAAGAGGAATGAACTACCAGTCCATGTCGAAGCACCCTCTAACCGGAAAGATTATCCAGACTCGGAAATCTATACATAAGCACCCACAATTGTGGTCAGATCATTTCGTTCTCGTAGACAATTCATGGCCTACTCAGCCAGCCACCTAGGTCCACGAGATACGCAGTGTTGAGGGCCTCAGTGAGGCAAGCCAACGACGCACTTCGCAAAAGCATTCCTGGTTTAGGCGACTTATCCCTTTCTCGGTCAAGGCAGGTCCTTTTGCGCATGGACGACAGGAATTCTGTCCCCTCCCGGACTGATACCTAACCGGGGCCTTCACTATGACCTAGACCGTTCTATCACATCTCGGTGACAGATTGACCTCAGCCATAGTGATGATGAGGATGTAGAGATCCGGAGGACTTGACGAACATGGTTAGCATACTGAAAATGGACTTCTTGAGGTAAGTAGGGGCGACCACGCGCCGATCACGAAGACACGTTTAGACTACGATTAGGGTCCCATAACATCTTATTCCTGGGCAAGGCAATTCCCACCTGAAGACTCTTGATGAGATACGTGGGTGGAGAACTCATATTGAGGTATAAAGGCAGGCGACATCGCGGTCGCAATGCCCTACCTTTGTTTTTGGAGCAGACCCCAAGCACCACTCACATATTCTCAACCCAAATTTATTTATCTCCACCACCCTCGTATTCTCAATCGCCTCTATTATAGGCATTATGTCGGACGCGCCATCAACCGAGACCCAGGCCAAGGGGGTTTTGGCGGCCATGACTAACGCTTCTGAGGTAACGTGTAACTCCCTGTGTAACTTTATGATGGTAGGCTGATCGATGCAGACCGTTCGAGGCGCCATCGCGTCCTCCATTCCCGTTGCCAGCAACCAAGTTCTTACTGTCTCGCTACCTGGGACTGTAATTGATTGGAAGTGAGTAAATGCAGACATCACCGCATTCAACACAGGTGCACTAACCACAATTCTAGGGACTACTACTACAATGTCTCGAAGAATATTAAACCGCCGTTGGATGTCCAGGTGAAGGAGGCACGACTCGTTGATGGCATGATACCTTTGTCAAAGTATACAGTAAGTCTCCCAACCGGTCTCCAAGAAAGGCCAGCAACTGACCCAGTGGCACTGTCTTATAGGCCGGTAAAACGGGCAAGTCTGTTGCTCGAAGCTATCTCGCAGCTCTTGATCTCCTGGTACCTGTTGAGGCCTCTGTCTCTGGTGTTGTATCCAACGAGACTGGAAATATCACCGATCCGCGCCTCAAAACAATCCGAGAGCGCTACAAGTACTCAATGGGTTATTTGACTTCATCGGACGACACTCCCAGTGGTAACGGCCGAACCAAGGTTGAGACATATGTTATGAAACAGTCAGCGTGGGCAAAGGAAGTAGCTGAATACCAGAGGGCTCAAGCTGAAACCTTGAGGGGCCTCACACCACCCGCTGGCGCTACGACTGCCCAGGTCAAGGCCTCTCAGGAGAAGTACAATGAATGGATTCAAGAGCACGCGCGAGAATACAAGAACACGATCCAAACGAAGTATATGGACTGGGTAGTTCATGGTTACAAGTTCATGGTAGGGCTTTACTTGCCACAATACATTACTTGAAGCTATGCTGATGGCCGTGGGCTACCTAGGTGGATTTTCATTTTGGGATCGTTGACATCTCGTCGGGCATGAAGCGTATTGAGAACAGCAAGGAGGCCTACAGAAACCTTACTGTCATCGCTTCTGATGGGTCCAGTGAGTACAACGGCGTTGTACTTACGCCGGTCAGCTGGTACGCCTTTCACTCCTTTCACTTGTTTCCACACACAAGTACCGCCAGGATTAACATGAGCGCAGGGCAACGATGGTTGCGAAGAAGACTCTCAATTGGAAAAAGGATCATGCCAAGCCCAACCCAGCAGAGATCCGTGCGGAAATTCGTCGCTTGCAAGGTCTGCTTGTTTCACACGAAACTCTTGCAGATGTCAGTCAACCATGTACTTGGGTATTATAATCAAGAACTGATGATTGTTTCAGGCTATCGATAAAAACGCCTTCTTCCCAGTGATGTCCAGCGATTCGACGGCCGACAACAAAAAGGTTAAGGAAGCTTACGCCCATGTTTACAACGACATGGACACCAAGAATGCCAAAAGCCGGGGCCAGGACGAGAACGGGTCAAACAAGAGCCACTGGCTAAAGGAAGCATTCGATGCTGCCCCTCTTACCGAAAATGTGCTCAAGAACTTGACCGACGAGCAGAAAAAACATGATGAAGCCAGCTTGAAACGAAACAACAGATCTGTCCGTGACAATGAGGACTAGAACAAGAACAAGGCTAAGAGCTGGATCGGCGCGCGGGTCACACAGATCACACAGGATATCGAGGATCTCAAGAAACAGTTGAGCGCTGCCGAGGCTGCTCCTTTGATCAGTGCACCACCGTTATTGCCGGTCGTCAATGCTGAGGGCATTGTTGTGACAGGAGATGAGCTTCTGGCTAACCCAAGTAAGTCAAGCGCTGCCGTTCTGGAGTTCGGCCCACTGACATCATTCAAGGTCTCAAGAACCCAGGCCTTGGCAATGTGATCGATCTCGACAACGAAGAAACCTGGCGCAATGCCGCCGAGGATGGTCCTGATTCCTGGACAAAGGTTGGTTATACCAGAAAGGAAACGTTTGTGTATGTCGATATAGTTGCTGATGGGCCTTTCAGATTTCGTGCAAGGTGACAAGCAAGAGCAGCGACTCCGAGTCTTCGACATCTCAGAGTGCATCCTCCATCTGCGGCAAGGCCGGTTGGGGTTGGTGGCGCGCCTCGGCTAGTGCAAGCCATACAGAAAGCAGCGCGTAAGCTCTACAGACCCACGCTTTGTGCAATTTAATGACTAACAACTTTTAGGGAGGCTATGTCATCCATGTCAAACCTCGATGTTGAGGTTAGTATGAGCTGTATGGTTGTTGAGATTGAAAGGCCTTGGCTTCACGCAGAGCTTTTTGCTGACGCTGAGCTCGATTCTGGAGAGTAAGTTGACCAATTGCTTGCACGTGACAGCTTTTCATCGCAGCGGTGGCAAGTATTGATGAAATCGATGCAGATTCAAAATTTCTCCAGGAGAGGATGTCTTGAGAGACGCTTTCAACAATGGGAAAAACCTCGCGGGCGAATATCAGCAGTTTTCCTCTTACCCAACAGCCTTTGTTATTGCTGCTGACATTGAGCTCAGTGTAAGCATTTTCTGTTTTAACTACGCATCCTGTCTTGATTCTGACTTGAAGCATAGTTCTCGGGAGACACCACCAAGCTCGAGAGTGCAGTCTCGGCTTCTTCTACCCAGGCCAATATCTCCGTCGGGTGGGGCCCCTTCGCAGTCTCGGGATCGCACAGTTCCTCCAAGTCCAAGTCAAAGACCAAAATGGAGTCCACTGCCACCGGTTGCAGGTGAGTTCACGCTCAAGCAGTACTTACAGGTTTACTCATGGAAACTAACAGCACACTTCTAGAATCTCTGTCGAAGCGCCTCAGATCGTGGGCTGGGTTCAGACGCTCCTTCCTATGCTGCCTAAGCCCAAGAATGGTGTTTCCACGATGAGCAGTCCCTTTAGCGTAGCCTGAGCAGGTGGTCCCTCGTGGACATAGAAATCTTTTCAGGCAGCGGCTCTCTTTTCCAAGTTTCTCTATCATGCAAATCATTCTTTATCGTCTGTCGGCTTACTGCTCGACGTCTTGTCACTTACTTAGGCCTATTGGGTTTTTATTTCTTGCTCGAGTATGTTTTTGTGTTTATGTTTAGTAATACCAAATTGTTGGAGCTTTCTCCTCTACATCACACTATCGTATTAGTGCAAAAATACGTCAATCTTAGCCAAAGAGGGCGAACTTTTACTTTCCCCGATGTAATACTCTAGCAGACCTTGATGGACCTCACCCCACCAGGTCGCCCTTATCGACGATGGCGTCGACCGCGCCAACCTGAACTCATACCGAAACCAAGTCGAGGTGATGGGAATGAGCTACTGGACGTCTTTCATGGGAACTTCGCTTTAGAATCCCTCATGGTACTAATCCACCCACGGAAACGGGACGATCATGGCCAATTCCATCATTCGCCTAAACCCTTGGGTCTCACTCTACGCCATGCGGATCCAAGATGAGTCGAACATCGGGTCTCGGAACGAGGTGAATGTATGCATTCATCCTGGCAGCGCAGCAAGGGCTATAGAAGATGCGATAATCTTGAAGGTAGATATCATTTCTATTTCTTGGACAATCTACAACCTGGCCACGTCTAACACGAAACCTCCAGGTAGCCGGAACGGAGACGCTATTAAAGCGCTCAAAACGGCTATCGATCGCGCCAAAGAGCACGGTATCCTTATATTCTGTTCGGCCTCGGATGATATTAAGAAAAAAGGCGCCGATACACTGCCCTACACCTAGGCAAAAGACTATATCTTCCGCATCGGCGCGGCAGACGCCTACGGGTGGAGCGACAAATTGACCGAGGACCACCGCATAATCGATTATTTCCTGCCCGGTAACCAGGTCGCAGACGACGTTAACCCACGCCTGAACCTGGCCGAAAAGCTTAAGTACCGTGACGGCTCGTCGATCGCCACGGTGTTCGCGGACGGGCTGGCATCCCTTCTTCTCTACCTGGTCAACCTGGTGAAGATATATCACACAGGCAACGCCCAAAGACTGAAAAAGATGTCCTAGTATGGCGATTTGTTGCGGACGCGGGATGGTCTGAAAAGGGCATTTGAGAACATCATCACCGACGAGAACTACAGAGACAAGAAGTTCCTCCCTGTGTGGGATCTCTTCGGGTTGAGGGCGAAGGAGATAATAGACAAGAGCAAGGACATAGGCTCGACATGGGACTTGCTAAATGAACTCTGTACTAAATTAGCTACATAATATGGCCAACTTGCACTAGCGCTTCACTTAACTTGACTTTAATAAATACAATAATAAATAAAATAGAAGACTATTATAAATCCACTCTTCATCAACTTAACTTCGAACCTAAAATTAATTATATAAATCAACTAAACTAACTAAATTAACTCATGTTTTAGTATTATAACTTTATTAATTACGCCTTATCAAAATTTATAAAATTACTTACTTTCTATTTATTTCTTGGTTTTATAATCTTTAATAGAGTTTTCCCCTTAAGTTCTATTTACTAAAGTCTTTTTAAATTCTCTAAGGAGGAAAAGACGGCTTAACCTACCAAGTATAGTAATTCTATAAAAGCCGATTTATCCTTTTATAAAGTAATTAAGAATATAATAAACTATAATTATTTATCCTAATTTTTTACAACTTCTAAGACTCTTCTAACTACCTCGCAAAATTCTCTACTACTATTGCCGCCTAATCTTATAAACTCTAAACTAGGATAGATAATAAGTTGCTTGCTTACTTCCCTACTATCCTATACTATAATCGCTTCGTCTGGACTTTTAAAAAGTTTAAGGCCCAGAATAGCAGTGTCTCTTGCTAGCCGCTCGAGGCTGCGTCGGAATCCGTCCTGGCGGCGGTGTTGATTAGGAAGCAAAAGGGCTAGTTCGGTAGCTAAACGATCGACTATTGACCTAGCATGTTTCGTTACAGTCTCGGGAGACATGTATCCGCTAGATATCTGCCGCTAGATGTCGAGATTCTCCGCATGGTTGATCCGGTTTATTTATGCTATTCGTATTAGTGGCAAACTAAGAACCAGTGAGACCGCGTGCGATCTGACTTGGGAGAACGTACCTCTTCTATGTGCGGCTTGTCTGACTCCCTCACGGATTACGCTGTGTATATACAGAAGCTGCGGCGGAAGTAGCGGAGTGTCGACTTGAGAGTTATATCTAATGCCTCCGAATAGCATTCGTGCGACGAGTAATCGGGTTATACTTCGTTGACGGTTCCGATCGAGCAAAGTAGTCGCCCATGAGGATTGATGGTCTGGATACGGCGCTAAGAGTTGTAATCTCTCCTCCGCTTTAGCGCTGATCTGCAGATACTCTCCGTTAATGATGTAGTTGTCGACAATGCTCTTGATCGTCTCCTTGAGGTCCACCATGCGGCGAATGTAGTGATTATCTCCGAGCTGCTCTGGAAGATTTCTAAGATGGCTCGTTGCATAGGGGGGCTCATGGTCTTCTGAAATTCCCATCGTTTCTCTGAGGTCTCTTGGAGGGCGTGTGCCGGTAGCCTTAATCTTTTCCGGCTTGCGATACCTGTAGTGACGGAGGAAGAAAACTACCGCGGAGGCTAAAAGAAGAATGCCCAAGGTAGTACCTATGCTAACACCCGCGGCCCTAGTAGGAGAAAGTTTCTTATTAGAATTATCGGTTTGGTTTGTTTTTTTAGAAGCCGGAGGGTCGGTCTGAGTAGGTGTCGCGAGGCTCACCGTTACGATCGGGCCCTGAAGTGTAAGTGTCGAGTTTATTGGGTTTGTCGGTAATTGCAGACCATTTTGCACGAGAACAGTCCCAGGGAGGGTTACAAGGCTAGTGTTGGCCCCTATAGCTGAGCCAGAAGTGCTGTCTTGGGGGTTTCTTCGAGCGGCCATTGCTTGTTCAACGAGAAAAGGATACCAAAACGTTGTGGTGTTGGAGTACGGGATTGACGACAGAGAATATAAAAGTCGGATCATCCTGATTTTTTGGCTGCGAAAGGGAGTCAGGACTCGGAACTCAGGCAGCCTGCTTATGCTCGGTTAATGAGCAAAGGTAATGGAGGGTGGAGGGGTAAGGGCGACGGTGAGGGTGTGGCAGCAAGGGGTGCGAACTCTCAGTCACTCGAATTTCCCATGTCTCTGCATGAACACTAAAGAGCGCCGCTAAAATTAGGCTGAGGCTGAAGCTATGAGCTAGTCGGCTTCGATACATTCTGGGTACATCCAGGTACTTTGGCTGGGAAATTTGCGCCACCGGGCTTGTATAAACATAAGTCGGGGATGTAGTAGAGCCTGATTGGAAGCGAAAGCATAAAGGGTCCATGGGGCAACCAGCCAGTCTTCTCTCGACTTTGTAAAGTGACGCAAGATATTCCGCTTCCACGAGCCTGTTAACTAATTTGCCGTACAACTTGGGACGATCTTTAAGATGGAAGAAAAGCCCGATCTTCTATTCGGCATTGATGTGGGAATGACCTGTGAGTTCGTTGCCCCAGACATCTCGCATTTGCCAGTCAGCTCACTCCCCCTCGATGTGTAGGCACTGGAGTGTCCTTCGTCAACTTCTTGCAGGGCCCGAGAACATTGCCTTTCAAGGAATGGGGCCCGAGAAAAGTCGCCGATAAAGTCCCCACGCAGCTTCTGTTTCGACATCCGGACAGCTTCAACGTTAAGCCTCTGAACTGGGGGTTTGAGTGCACCCCGGAGAGGGATGGCCACCTCAAGACATTCTTCAAGACCAGCTTCTGCAATCCAGAAGTGGATTCCAAGGCACGGGCAGACGCTACAGTCCTATACAAGCAATTCCTGAAATGCCTGTATGAGAAGCTGGAAGGCCACTTCTCCGGCGGAACGCTGGGGGGCAAGTCGTGGACCAACTGTTGTATTCACTTCCACTTCAGCGTGCCTACTACCTGGGATGCTACTTCGAGATCCGAATTCGTGGCTATTGCCAGGCAAGCTGGTTTCGGGAGTAGTAATCGTTTCACGGTTGAGGCGAGCCTGCCAGAGCCACACGCAGTAGCAGCTTTCACTTTGTCGCAAGATGAGTTCGTCAAGGTGGGTACAAGTTCTGCAAGTCATAGGTTGATGAGCAACTTTGCTAATGCAATATTCTCAGGATGGCCAAAGCATGGTAGTCATCGATGCTGGTGGAGGCACAGTGGTAGGCTTCGGCTGACTATTTCCCCATAATTCCAGACCATAGATGTTCATTTATGTCACAGGACCTTGCCTTCTTTATCGTCGAGAGCTCTGAGCGCATGCAAGTAAGCATGGCTGAAGTCACACCTGTTCAAGGTATGCAGAGGTATCCAGTCGCTGTTGCACTCATATCAAGCATGCTGAACAGCTTCCAGGCAAGAAATGTGGATCAGCGCTGATCGACTGGGGTATTAGAGAGGAAATCCTTACTCGCCTCGAGTCTATCAAGCATAATCTCGTCCTTCCCGATAGACTCACAGGGGAGTTAGATGATACTACATTAGAGGACCTCGGAACCACGATGATGACCAGCGAGACTATCCAGTCGAAAAAGAGGGAAATGACCTCTGACACCCGCGACGACGAAGACTTCTTCTCTATTGTCATCCCTCACCTTGACAAGTCATTCAATAACTCGGACTTGGGAATTTTAAATGGAGAGATGCGGTTCACTATGTAAGCAGCCTCAGTATTCATCCTTGCTGCATTCAGCCTACATCGGCGAAGCCTGTTTTAACAATACACGCAGAGGCGGATTGAGAGCGCTCTTTGATATAAACATCAACAAAATTCTCGACTTGCTAGACCGTATAGTCAATGAACCGGTCAAGAGCGGCAGACAACCCGAGGTCGTAGGTTTGCATTCAGGTCCCTTCTGCTCGAAGTCCTACTTCTGACAAGTTTACTATCTAGAATCATATCTACCTTTCTGGTGGCCTAGGATGCTCGACATACGTCTATGACAGGATCAAGAGGCACGTTCAAGATTCCAATAATCCCAGGCTTGTCAACACAAATATGTGGCAGCCAATTGATGGCCAGATGGTAGTCTGCATGGGAATTGTCGAGTTCTTTCGCCAATCCCTGAACCACGGCAAGAATATGCTCTCCCAGCACCACTCTCGCGTCTCTCTCGGGCTCCCATGTCGGATCAAGCGCAATGGAAGCAACGTCGATTGGCTTGTGAAAGAGGCCAAGCCCTTTTCCAAACTTTCTCAGGACGGAAAGTGGATTGAAGACTATGTCCGTTGGTTTGTGCGAAAGGTGTGTCATGCCATGTCTCATTAGCGTCATTGCCAATCCAGTCTTCGCGGGTGTTCTCTGATAATTCGAATAGAACGACGTTCTAAGAGATAAAAATCCTGTCTCTGTGAACTTCAGCACAACCTTTGATGCCGATATTGAACAGAAGAAGCGTGTCGTTCGGTTGGAAATCATGAAGACCTTCACTGAGCCAATTCCGACCTTTTGGTTTCGTAGTATGTATTATCTCTTAACTTTGAATTCCTAAAGTGTGGACGGTGCCCAACGCCGACAGATGAGCTGATCCAGTTCCTAGACTCGAACTCGGTAACGCCGACCGCGAACCTCATTTTGGACCTTTCCGAGGCATCTCCGAAGAGTCATCGGAAAAAGAAGCCGTTCATGGGTATGGGAAGCAAGAAGGCCCGTGTCATCATCGATTACTGCATTGAAGCAGATGTTGGGCTGTCCACAGCGACTTTCAGATGCCGTAAGTGCAGAGTACACCATTCTATCCCCATTCGCACACGCAGTGCAAGCAGGGGAAGGCGAGAATCGTTCCATTGACGCACTCAAGGTGACCGATATACCAAAACCGTATTGAGCAATGAGGAAACTGTGGTACTGGACACAGTCAGGCGCGAAGGGGGGAAGATGCCGCTCACCAATGCGGCTATTGACTTGGAAGATTTCAAGTCTTGAAGGCATTGGTAGTTCGCGTCGGTTTGTTTTAGGGTTAAACATGTAGTAATGCCAATAGTTGAAAAGATTGATTTACTACCGTCTGAAAGTTGAAAATTCCTTTCTCATATCGTGTAAATGGTCCACGGAAGTAGAAAAGAATTCCTCAAAAAGGCCGGTCCTGCTGGAATCTGCGACCGGTTCTCTTGGGCTCTACACTATTGCCGACGTTGGGACTATCAATTCGGGGCCTGAATGAAGGCGATGAAACATGTGACCGTTCTGAGTTTGCGACACGACCGTTCTCTCCGTGATTTTGAGCCACTGGCTCGGGGGCTGCTTGCTGCGGAGGGGGCACTGGCTGAGGGGACACCCGCGGAGATACTCTCTGTGGAGAATCCTGCGCCATGTGCTTAGCGGGCTGCGATGCCTTGGAGATAGGTGCGTCAGCGTCCTGCGTATCTTGGCATGGAGCAGTTCCCGCCTGGTCGACGTCCTCGCCTTCGTCTTGGGAGGGATGGAGCGGGGTTTCAACCTCAGCAAGTTGGTCGTCTAAATCAGGAACCTTGCGCTCCGTCGCTTTCTCAATGTGCTTGATGATTGTGTCTGGATGCTCCGAAGAGTAATGCGCTAGGACATCGGAAGCATTGGAAAAGTCCCTCGAGGAGCCGGAACCGTAGCAATCGGTGCAACGGTAGCATGCATAGCCATCAGACGACGATGCGACAAGATGGCTTCGGCAAAGCATCATCATCAATTCCTCGATGAATGGCTGCGAGAACTTTGCCAAAGGCTCCTTCTTCTCCTTTTCCGGAAGAGAAATCTTCACATAACAGAACTTGCAGACGAACCATCCCTTGCCTCCCGGGATCTCTTCACTCTGGATGTAGGCAATCTGTCGCGACACCTCCTGTTGACAAATGACGGCCCCGGAGCAAAAGACACGGCTGCCACCCCTATCGGCAATGGGCGTCGGCAACATCATGGTCCCAAAGGTAGGGAAGAGCCCTTTCAAATCAACCGGACTCTGCGTTGACTTATTCTCTTCAACGGCCTCGATTTCTCTTTTGGCGCCTTTGGCATATGCTTCAAGTGCCTTGGTTTCTTTCTCCAATGCAACATAAGCTTCGTTTTTGCCGGATTTCTCGGCCGAGATGGTATTTTGAAGCAAAGCCAAGCGTCGTTTGTCAATGTCGATTGCCTTTTTGATCCACGAGGTCAAATTCCCGTCGTGGCTCCTACCTGTCATAGCAGGTTAGCTCTATCATGTTCAGACGGAAGTCGAGCAGAGCAAAGGCAAATTGTTTTTCCCCTCTGTTCCTCTCACTTACCCAAGGCGGCGTCAAGGGCACGTCTGAGGACGTTTGTTGATACTCTAGCACCATGTTTTACCTGGGCCAGCGACCGCCGAAATGTTGCCAAAAGACGCTGATCAAGCTTGTAGCGTTCGATGATTTCCAATAGCGCCTGAGTTGCGGAGATTGCAGCCGATATGATTCCCATAATAGCCATGACATCGTCGAGACCGACAACCATTGTGGCTTGCTGGGGACAAAAGGTGAGAGAGAAAAGGATAATACACCGCCTTCAAGATACTGTTGTGCATTAATTTCGCTCTTTGACTTTTGGTTCTTGATTTCAGCCAGGAACCCATCAACATATCGGCTATGAGCGAGGAAGATGAACATCAAGGCGAACCGGCGGCACAATGTGAAGGCCGATTACTATCTCTCCGGCGGCTGAAGGCTCGTCTTTGCCTAAGGCTGCTGTGTCTCATGTGCCGATCTGTAGACCGTGAAATTTTGATGTCAAAGTCATGTACAGGTACGACAAGTGCCCTTTGTGGCTTTTTTCCGAATGCAAATGTGAGGAGCTGGAGCTGAAGCTGAGCCATCCGTGCTTTTTAGTGTGTTGCAAAGCGCAAACAAGCAAGTGTGTCTCGAACGTGCATTTCTGCGGAAGCCTCAGCTAGGGGAAGAGTCCGATTGGCCTGTACTAATGTATTAAGTGGCAGCCACTGTGTGAGTAGCGGTTAGCCAACGTCCCAATGCTTCACCGGAATGGAACGCGAATGCCAAGCTGGTGAAGGGAATATGCTGAGGAAAACGACATGGCTGAGACAGGAGAATAATAACGAAACGCTTGCAGACGCTCTCGGCCCAAACTAGTGTTTCTAGCTGAAAGAAACTTTCGAGTTAGAGCCTTGTTAGATGTCGGTGGATATGTTGAGCGGCATACTTCGATGTCTAGGGAGGGCCGGTTGAGATATAGGGACTGGGTTTAACGAATGGCATTGACGGAAAGGCAAGCGAGCTGAGGCAGTCACATTCAATAGTAAGATGAAGAAGCGTCACTATCGTTCCAAGCGCTCATAACTAGAAGGATCAATGCTGTAATACATTTGGGTGATAGGTTTGGAGGCTTGCAGCTGGCGTAACTTGAGGGGCGTGTAAGTTAAGAAGCCCTTTGATCTTGTAGTGTGGATTAGCTTCCCGTGCGTACACTCTTGCTCTACTCTTTGATCGGACGGACCATGTTTGAGAGGAATAATTACCTCCTCTAAGCCTTGACGTAATGAACTATCCATAGTCAGACAGACGTGTCAGGAAGCCAGAAGTGATTAGCCTTGAGAGAGCGAACTCGTCTTGCCACTAAGCGAACCGAGTCGCCCGCAGAAAAGATGGAATACATAGGCACCTCAGCCCTGGGGCTGATAACTACTGCCCCTTGATACTGACGCGATGAGACGCAAAACTGAAGGACCCGGGTCCTCCCCCCGTGCCGGCCGTAAAGAAACTTCGCGACTAAATATTCCCTATTGCCTGTCCGATCTTTTACGCACTCTATCCTCACTTCACAATTATCGCCCTGCTATCCTGCCTTAATGTCTTCTACAGAGAACTCTGATGAAGATGTGGACGGTATCTCGGGCTCATCGCACACGAGCGTTGATACTCCTCGATTACCCAATGAGTTTCTGAAAGCTAGTGAGGATGACCTCAATCTTTCTAAACTTTTTAAAGCTCTCCGAGATGGTAATTCACACACTAAACACGACTTGGAACTCCCTTGGATCATCGTCTGTGGCAGCCAGTCCGCAGGCAAGAGCTCTGTGTTAAGAGCTATTACGAAGATCCCCTTTAAGGTCGGTAATGAGATGTGCACGCGGTTCGTCACCAAGATCATAACTCAACTATCTGAAATTACGGATAAGCTAAGAAAAAGTTAACTTCGGGCTGAGATTGAGCGAGTGGATGATAACGATAATTAACATTTATTATACTTAACCCCTGTTGTTGAGGAATGGGATGGCTAGGATTTCGACGTTGACTTTGAACGGAGGCTTAACGAAATTATGGATAATGCCTCTAAAGACATCCTTGCGGCTGTTCCCGAGGAGCAATACGGGAGATATCGTATTTCTAGCGAGATTCTTAATATTACGCTATCGATGCCTGGTATTAAGAACCTGGCTATCGTTGACCTTCCGGGTCTGATCGGCGACGACGATGATACGGGGGCCAAGGAACAGATTGAATCTATTACTAGGATGTTTATTAGGCGTCACGACTCGCTTGTTGTTACGGTTATTCCAGCCGCCTCCGACGCTGGCGGGGTGGATACGGCGGCACGGACACTGCGTGACCCAGCCGAGAAGAACTTCTACGATCGCTCCGTCTGCGTCATTACTAAGCCCGATGTTGCGAATCTACACGTGGCCACTGAGCAGGCGAAAGCTTGGAAGAATGCTTTGAGTGACTAAGATCGAGGTACTTCATAGTATAAGGGCCGGTTCCACGTGTTGATGAACTGGTCCGAGCAGGGAGTCCCCGACTCCCAAAAGGAGACCGCATGGTTCGAGAATCCGAACAACCCTTGGAGCGAAGTGCCCTATAAGAGACGTGGTGCTGAGCAATTGGCTCTATATCTTGGTACATGGCAGCAGCAAAAGTGGCGCCAGAACCTACCACGATATAGCAACGAACTACGCAGACTGCTCGATCACACTTTGCAATAGCAGAGTGGGCTCACCGCTGACGATTCATTGCAAACCCGTGTCGCAGCCTTTAGATACATGCACTCGACTTTACACAGCAAGATTGTCGAACACTTGTCAGATAACAACCGCTCGGTGAATCAGATCAAGGACGGTAAAGTTGGTCCTACGTTGCTACGGCCGGCAACTGCTCGCCAGGAACAGTTTTTTGTCGATGATTTGATACAGTATGCATTCCGAAATCGAAGCTTTATCTGCCCCGAGGAGTTCGGCCCCAGAGGTGCATCTGTACGCCCTCACGCACTTCACCGCGACGCCGCTCCCACTCCGCCAAAAGAATGGCTAAAATGGCCGGTAGATCAATGGACCACTGAGAAACAAGAGATTGATTTTTTCGTCCAAAAGCTAAAGGACCAAATGGGTCCCGAAGGTCAGGCTCAGGTCAATCATCGCTTTGTTGAGGACCTATATCGCTATATGTCGGTCAGATTCCATGATATTGCGGAGCACCATCGCCTGGTGATTATGAGTACAATCCGCCGCTACTTTGAAGAGACTATCCTGTACTTCCTCGAAAATCCGTATGGTGACACGATTCACAAGCCTTTTATCAACGCGGAAAAGTTGGCCCATAGATTTTACAGCTCTTACATTGATGGCGATGTGGTCAAACGCGGTTCGGAGGCCAAAGCAGAGCTCAAACGACTGGAGCTTGACCGCAAAGACATTATGCTCAGCATCGATGCTGAAGCCTACAAGGACAGAATTGGCTTCAGAAACCTTAAACGTTTTAAGGAGTTACACAGAGCCTCCATAGTTTTGGCTGCGACTGCATTGACAAGCCACGATCCTGAGCCAGCGGACCAGGAGAAACACGCCAGGGCAGCCGGAATGTTCGAGGAGAGGGATATTCTCGCCTCCAATGCGGAAGAAAATGCCTACGTCGCGTATAAGACTTACCAACGAGGGAGATACGTTTGGGGCCAGAACGTGATCTATTAGGTTTTTGAGAGACGCTTGATCCGCGATCTATAGAGAGCCGTCGATTTCACCGTGATAGATAAAGAAATTGAGGAGATTCTGGATGAGACTACGTAAGAGGACAAGAAGAGGAAGAATGAACTTGCTTTGAGAAGGAGATGGTTAGAGGAGCATTTGCGTATGATTGAGAAGTATGCTCCGGAGGTCAGGGGAGGCATCAAGGATGATCTCTATTTGTAATTCCTGGTTTTGATGCACTGAACTTTTGCAAATTAGTAGTGTTTCCATCAATCTCTGGTTCTTAACAGAAACGGTACTCTAGTCACATGTAATCAAAACTGTCTAACATCCTTTTTGCGATAGACTCACGCCGGATTCAATGGCATTTACTTGTCAATCTTGGTCTTTACTCGAGACACGATATGCGGAAACATGAATCACTTGTTTATTTTTTGGGAATCCACGGCTAGCTATCCAACACTAAGGTCTGCTAGCGGAAATTGGGGATTGGCGCTGGAAATCAGATGTCGTAATTAATGTGTTTGTGGGTCGTGGGAAATGAGCTGCAGTAGATCAAATCTTCCAAGGCAAAGGTGTATTAACACATCGTGATTTATAGCTTACTCTCAATTCTTTTGGAATACAGAGCCCGTCTGAGGCCAGGAACAGGTACTTCAAGAGCAGAATAATGTCGAGAATGTCATTGTGCCTCAATTAACATCTGCATATGAACGACTTCATCTCTTGGTTGGCAGGCAGCTCGCTGACGGGAGCCCCTCTTCAGTCCAAAAAAAGATTTTCCTTCGCCAGAAAGACAAAAATTGACGAGACGGCTGCTCTTCACGGATAGCCTATTCTTTCCAGTTCGTGATACGTGTTCATGGGTATTGGAGCGGCTGTCAGGCTTACCGATGCCCAAGAAGTTCACCTTCCGAAAGTTCCGAATCCGAGCATCGTCGAGGCTGTTACCCTTGAAGAAGGAGAAAGCATGATTGGGGTAAACCATGATCTCAGTGTTGACTCGCTGAAGACCACAGACAATTACGACACATCTAACTTCACCATCAACTCTTGTCTTGCCTGAAAAGGTAGTCACATCTTGTTAGCCGCGAGTTTGATTGCCGTCACTTACGGACCCAGTTCGTAGAGACCTTGTCTGCCCCTGACAGAGCCAGCTCATCTGAATAAGTTTATTGTCGATAGGTTCTACATCACGGTCCATGGGATCGGGTACGGGTACTAGACATCAAAGCCTATGGTACCATCAAGCACCATCAACTTGAGGATATAGGTGTGTAACCATCGCCAAATGATGTTATACGCTGCGCCTCTGGATTTCGTGCTCCAGATTTGCATTTGAGCGTACACGCATTGAGTGACAGGCGTCTGCGGGCTCTTCTGGTACCACATGGCATTGGCAGGATCGTACTGAGCTCTTCGGACTCCGACAACTTTTCAGAAGTTTCCAATCTCTCCGGCCAAGCCAAATCTATCTCATCCAACGCAGCAAGCGCGGGTAACAAAGCTGAAGGAGACTTCGAGTTCTTGGATCCCGAGACCCATGTCGCCATGCTAAACATCGAGAGTCTTAGTTTCAGGGAGCTTTCTCTCCCTACCATTGGCCGCTGATAACCACAAGGTGTTCTCGAAATTAAGCCTGCGTCAGCTAAGCCCCAAGGCCTTGCGACTCATATACTGGTACATCAAGTACTTCCGTGATGGCATTACTAATAAAGACAGCAAAAGCGGACTTTTTGCGATTAAGTAACAGAGTCACTTATATGAACACATACCCACCTAGGTCAAGGCTGCCCGTACCGTGTGGTATGAAGCCAAGTGGGATAAGACCGCAAAGGCTGGCTGAAAATACCGCAACTGACTTTGTGGTTAGTACTGTATTTCATGCACTTGTTCCCCTCACCTAAAGAGTCTGTGAAGCCGCCGTGGCAACCGCTGGGAATAACCAGAGCGCTTTTAACTTCATGGAAAAAGACGGCTTGCTCACCGAGCTCCACGGGGAGCCTTGGGCTATGGTGACACATACAACCATATTCAGACAATGCTCGGGCAGACCAACCACTCGTTAAATGACCTGGCAGTCCTAGAAGTCAGCAAGCTCACACTTCCCAGATCCTACATGTAATTAGATTGTCATTTGACAGGTTTGTCTTCACCGACATCTCGGGCGCTCCTTTTAGGCAGGATATCTAAGGGTTTGGAGAGAAACGCAGAGAAGATGGACTTCCGTTTAAGGTACTCGACACATGCCGCCATCCCACGGCGCAGGAGCTCAGGTCCCATTTGTGCGACTAAATCAATGCCTCGATCGTATTCCACGCAACACCAATACTAAGGGAGACTTTGAAGGATGCCCAGACTTTACCGAAGCCTCGCTGTCGCTTGATTGTCATTGAAGTTGCACGCCAGGAACACACTCAAACCGTGTTCATTCCCAGTTTGTTTGTGAATTGATAGGCTTGTTACGACGAGGGCCAGGTATGAGAGCCCTTTGTATCTTGTGATCAGCGAAGTGTTGTCCTGGAAGAGACCGAACTTGTGGCTTCGACGGGCACACTATTGATCCCTATCGTATGAATATCCAGGACGGCGTCTTCCCCGCCCACGCCGTCAACGATCTCGTCTCGCGATTTGTTTCACCGCCAACTGCTCCGGTCAAGGTTTCATATGCTCCTATCGTCGTCATCAGAAATTCTTTTTCCAAGACGGTCGCGCTCGTGAATAGGCTTGTTCGCCATCTCCCTGGCGCGCAAGCTTTTAGCCATTACTTCCGTCATGGGTATCATGGCCTTGACTATCAACCTAGGTCCACGTTCGCTGTACTCTCTGAGATGAACAGAGTCAAATTTTCTGAATGGATAACAAACAGCTTGCCGCGTTGCAAACACTCCTCAACGCCGCATGTAAAATCCTATGGGTGATGAAAGACGTCTGGGTTGAGAACCCTTCGCTGAGTATGACTATTGATTTCCTCTGCACTTCCAGGATGGATTATTCCGATGATAAATTGTCAAAAGTGGATAATGAAGTATTATGCTAAGAATCACGTGACGTACGAAGAAGCTCAAGAAACGAAAGCGCTGAAATACTGTTGGTATCCCTATTACAGGGTAGTTGGTTCGAACCGTGGGTTGACGAAGAGATCAATTGAACTATATGAATTTCTGCGTAGGTGTAAAAAGGAGGTTCCAACCGTAGGTTGGGCTAGCTACGATAATCGTAAATAGGGCCCCCAATTGGCCCCTGCGCAGTTGGCCGTATGCCGCGGTCGAATTGGACTTCCAATCCGACAAATACACATTTA
Source organism: Colletotrichum abscissum (assembly GCF_030869225.1). Taxonomy (NCBI): domain Eukaryota; kingdom Fungi; phylum Ascomycota; class Sordariomycetes; order Glomerellales; family Glomerellaceae; genus Colletotrichum; species Colletotrichum abscissum. The sequence continues at coordinate 20,590 of NW_026850243.1, forward strand.
GGAAGGGGAAAGGTTCTCGTGACGCTTCCCGCTTCCCGTAATCTGATGATTAGCTACTCCAAGGTTTATAAAATGTGTGACTTCAAAACTCCGGTTACAGTCGGTCAAGATAGTGCCATCGATTGTTTGGCGACTTTCAATGCTAAACTTTGAGCCACGAGACGCAAGTACATTGCCCTGGCCGCTGTTGCCTGGCGGAGGGGTTCAATTCGGTTCATCTCAGCTATTGTAGCAACTTCACATTCACTCGGATCTGACGACTTGATAGCTGAGCTCGGCAGTCATAGTGATGTCAAAGCCTTGCTTCATAGTTGTACAGTCATTCCTGAGACCATCTCGAACCGCAATGGCATTGGATAGTACGCTTGTTGCCAATAAATCACATAGGAGGATACCATTGGCCCTCTCCAGCAAGTCCGCTGGTGGTGTTCTATGCGGAGGAAACTTGAATAAATGTACACGTAGGATTTAAGTCTTCTACCTATCCAGACCTCCTCCTCACATGCAACTTGGACTCAAGACTGACCAGCCACGCAGTAGAAGAAGAAGGCGGTGGCGGAAATCCCCTTTCGTTGGAACGTTGGAACACTTGAGCTTGTAGTCAGGCATGATTCCGTCAAGACCAGCTTCAAATCGTTCAAAGCAAAGTGGCCTATGCAGGCATGCGAGCTGTGGCCGGAACTTAGATGGTCAGCACTCGTAGAGACAAAGCACGACGCGTTCTCTGTGGCTGATACCCGGTCGCTATCCACCTCAATTATGTTCACGGAGCTATCACCTTGCCACTCTACCGTGTTCTCGCAGACCTACGATACCATTGAAAGTGAGTCATGGCTGCTACCTTGGCTCCTCAAGGTAGGAATGTCTCGTCGGCGAGAATCATATCTTCCGTGACCATACGGCCTCTCGCTACGGTGATGTTCGATCTGTCAATCTCATCGCTTCATGTTTGTTTCTGTCTGGCCTGCCGAAGAACAAAAAGGGGGGCAGGGGGCTTAGACCAATCACGCTTGCAGGCACTACACATAAACCCTAGTCCGGCAGGCTGTGCATCGGCTTCAGTTTGTAGAGTGAGGTCATTTCCTAGCCGTTTGCAGCAAGCCTCGGGACAGCTTCTTCTCTCAGAGGGTCAATTTACTCGGGGTGCTTGCACAAGTCGCTCAGAACATGCCCAGAAGTTCAGAACTCCCATGGAGCGACACGATCGGAATATTAAGCTGAACGTCAACAGGGCCCATTCTTTACCCTTGGAAACTTCATGGATCCATTCGACAGTATCGTTGAGTAGGCATCTTCGCCACACCCTGCTTGGCAAGTTCAATTTGCTTCATGCGCCTCTCGAGGATAGGGGTTGGGAGTGTCGCGGCGTGACTGTACTTCTGCCATAGCTTGATACACCTGAGGAGGAGCCAGAGCAAGATGAGGCTACCCGCGTAATTAAAACAGCAGTCTCTGAGCCAGGCAGAGGTTCACCGTATACCTAGTCTATCATGACGATCAGCCATTCGTCGTCATGAGCGGCCTCCTCGCCGAGAAACGCTCTAGCTAGGAGCATCGTGGCGATCCTACGCGTAGTAGTCAGCGCGTCAAACTTCGGCTATTCCACCTCTGCAGAAAATTTAGCATGTTGATAAGCGTATTGACCTCCAGAGTTGCCCGCACTCTTGGAGTTTGAGTTCGAAATGCTTGCCGTCGTCATCGCCCGATTGTTTGGCCAAGGCATTGCGACTCTATTCCTGCAGAGCCTCTGTAAACCTGCCTATATGTGTCTGAAGTGTTTAAAACCCTTTCGCTGTTGTTACATATCAGCACGACTTCATGTTGGAGTCACTACTACTACTCGTTTAGATCATGGTTCATTGCTTAGCGGAGCACGAGAAAGAACACCTTGTGGTTTCCGTGCCCCGTCGGCTCCAGCAGATCGCCGAAGTCGGGAATGTCAATGGGAACGTACCTCTCAGAACTTTGGAAGAGCTGAGGCGGTCATCGGACTTCAAAGAATCAATCAAGTGGAGATGCAGGATTACGTGATGCCCGACTTGGCTGATAAGCTGGGATGTTTTTCCTTTGTCTCGCGTAACATTTGCGTTAATGATCCACGCTGATAGGCATGTAAATATGATGGAACGTCACATACCTCTGAGAAAGCATCTTTGACTGTTTCCATTGCGTTGATCGGAGTCCGGTCTATAGCCTCCTCGTTAGATTACTCGTCGGGCGTCTTGTTCGTAATCGGGATGTGCCTTAGCCTTCATTGCACTGCTAAATGCAGTAGATAGACGCTCACCAAGAGGCTGATCAATACCGCGGGCTTTAGAGCTCGCAAGACGACGAAGACGGTGTTGACGAGCATGACGAGGCTGGTGTGTCGATAGTAACCCGATTCCCGGCAGCAATGGGTGTGCAGTTCAAACAGTGGCCATCAAGAGATGCGAGTCGTCACCTCGACATATATGACCCACCGGGCATGTTCCTCCAAATGTGTTGTCAGTTCAGGATCTGGAGTTTCGTCCGAAACCATCCTTCTTGTGCCAGGATCGCCGAAAACTTTGGCCTTGGAACTTGGCAGACTTCATGTTGCCAACTACGCTTTTGACTGCTTGACCTGTGTAACAGGTGACAGAAAGCTCCAAGATACATTCTGCGTTTCTAAATAAGACCAGAAAGCGCCGGAATGCCAGCACCGAAGGCAGCGAACATGGTTCCATGCGACCAGACCACACAGGTGAGCGCCCGCCCAAGAAGCCCAATCGCTTGTCGGGTGTTGATATTCTAAAGCCTTTCAGAAAATAAGCTTGTGAACATAACAATTGACTGGGACGGATCACTTGCTATCAGCGGCGATCCGACCAGGATACCTGGCCCGGTTTCCCGTGTCATGCATTCGCCCTTGAGCCGGTGCCAAAACGGCCGCCTGAACAGCCTCAGAGCGCTATATGCTGCTGGTGAGATAGATTGTCGGCCATCCGACTGCCTCTGATAACAAAGAAGACGAAAAGCCACAGGAATCACGCTGATCGAGCCCAGAAACAAAGAGACGCGGTCTTTCGGCATCTTATTTCATCACAGCCGATCTATGAACCTCCCACGTCTTTCTCTGACGCATAAGGCAGGCAGACGGACGAACTCTCGGTCCAGCGGCCTTTTTCAACGATCCATTCTAACTCTCACCAAGACTCGGACATTAACTACCAAAAAAATCTTCAACGATACTGTTTTGGCCCCCGAAGTGGTGAGCCACACTCATGTGGGCGGAGGATCTTGAGATCGACCCATTATTGTTTGCGAGTTCCTACCCAACAACTTTGAAAACCCCAAAAATGGATGACCTTACGAAGATGGGCGACATGCAATGCCGCATCCGTTACAACTTTTAGAGTCTCCTCCTGCTCGTACACATACACTCGCGGTGAGGCAGAGCACATGGCTGCGTTCAGAGGTGGTCAGGATGTCGCAAACCTGGGGCTTGCGTTGTTTCTCATCGACTTCATCATCGAACCGCTGATCTGGGGCCATACGTCAGAGTTTTTTGGCCGCAGAAACCTCATGATCGATACACTTGGCCTTTCAAACACCTTTAACCTCAGCGCGGCCCAATCCAGCGGCGTTCTCGCTGTCATGATTTCTCAGCTCCTGAGCACCTTTGGGTCCTCGCCAATGAGCGAACTCCAGCTGCGCACCTGTTGATTCGTTCTCTGCTGCAGGGAAAGAGATGCAAGTCGCCTCTTTTGCGGCCGGCACTTTCATGAGATGCTTCCTCGGCCCAACTCTCGGTGGATTCGCTGACAAGTATGGAGGTTGGCGCTGGGTACGAGAGTCAGGGCCATCATCTCCAGTATCCTCTAGAATCTGGGCACTGGCCTCATCCCAGAGACGTACGTCCCGTGATCCTCGAACGACGAGCTCAGGCGCTCGAGATGGCGGGGGGTCAGGTCTTACGAACCCGGCTGCAGACGAGCGGCTCGCGGCCAAATCTGACAGTCGATCAGTATTAATCTTTTGCGTCCTTGGGCCCTCATCTTCCGCAGATTCATTGTCACGATTGTCTCCATATACATGACACTCGTATGCGGCGTGCTCTACATGATATTTGGCGCGTTTCTTATCGTCGACCAACCGAATCGCGGATTGAGCCCGAGTGGGGCGGTCTTGCACTTCTCGGCATTGCTGTCGGCATCGTCACGGTCCTCAGGCTTATAAGACTAAACGCCCGGCATAAAGGAATCGAGAAAAGGGCCTTGACACCGAACGATCTGGTAGCGGTTCCGGAAGGCCATCTTCCACCGGGTATCTTCATCGCCAGCGTCACAGTGCCAGCCAGTCTTTTCTGATTCGCATAGATCAACGGAGCCGCCGCGCTCGAGAATGGCTGAGATGCTTGATTTGGAAAACCTTTTGTCGGCACCACCCCGTGGCACGTCAAGGAAGCTCAATGTCGGATGCATCGGCACAATGAATTTGGCGAGCGAGATCGAACTCTAGGAATGCAGACGTATGAAGAGGTCGCCATGGTCCATCAGATTTGAATTGAATGCCGCATCTTGACATCGCCCAGCCTCGACGTAAGTATGGAATCTTGCCGGTGGCCTTGAGTGAAACCCGGATTTGACTGATGGAGCCATTCTGGCTCCTTATGCTCTCTGCGTGGTGCATCTAGCGCTGTAGACACACTGAGTCCCGTTTCGCTGACCTCATGGTCCACCAGCTCAGCATTGTCCAGCCCGCCGATGCAGCAGAGGTTCTGCTGATGGCGTCAGTGGCATGACTTGCGCCGTGCGAGCAAGGTCCGCACCTCGCCCAGCACGATCTTGGGGAAGTCTTCGTGGCCGCAGCTCTGGGGTCACACGGCTGTCCAGGTGCCCGTGTCTAACGCCGGATTCTGAGAATAGGTAGAGGAGACATGGTCGTCGTCCCCCGTGATCAATGCTGCCGAGAAATGTAACGAAGCGGGAGATCGAGCACGGCAGTGGGGTCGCTGGGAGTGTAGTAACAAAAATGAGCAAATTTCTCAATGAGATTCCGACATAACCTAATGTATTCAGCCAGCACAGGTACCTTGCATTGAGATATTGCTGCAATGAGTCCGTGCTGCGACCTGCTCATGACTTCAGCCGCCACATTCCTGCTCTGGCGTGCAGTGAAGTCAACATCGGTAATGTTCCTCAAACTTGCTGAAAAGCAGAATCGTGTCACACAGGGCCTACTGAAGGTGGTTCTCGCGCATGCGCTATTTACTCAAAGCCTCACAATTCGCTTATTGAGCTGGGGTCTGCTTTAAGCGCCATAGCTCGCTCGAGCACTGGCTCTTTGGAGCGATCGGTGACTCGGACGTCGTCTTGATGCCAGGCGAGGCAACGTCTGCCCATTTAACTGCCTCCTCCCTTATCATTTCCGGACCTGGCGGGGTTCTTTTCTTTTCTTTTTCAATGGCTTTGCCGAATGACATTGTCATCTTTCAAGCTACGATGGCTAGAGGGGCGAGCTTTAGAAAAGTGGCTCAACTTATCGGGTCTCACTGGCATGGGCTGGGCCTGTGAACAGAATGAACTCGAGTGACATTCTCAAGACTGCCCTGTATTGATTCTAGGATGGCCACCTTGTACGGCGCATACTAGTGGGATGGTAAAGAAAACTTTGGCATCTGGGGTATTATACTGACCTTCAACAAGGGGAGACTGAAGTTTGCAAACTGGCTGCCACGACAAACCTATACCATGTTTTGCTACTTGGGTTCGCAATCACGATCGATACTTTTAAACTGTGTTCTCAAGCTTCTGACATTGAAAGCCCGGGCAGTGAAAGTTGGCTAATGACTATTTCCCCATTATCAAGCCTTGACAAGCCATTGCTTAAGCACCGAACCACTCCAGACGCTTTGCTTTAATCATACATCATTACCATCTAACGCGTCGTACTAACCTCATCAAATTCCGCTTCCATCCTTCCCTCGTGTGGTCAAGGCATTTCTAACAATGGCCATGGCCCATTTCATTATAAACGATGCAGATGCCGTTGTCTATCGTCGTATGTAGCCATATCCACCGATGAATGGATTTCGATCAAATGTTCCTGCGCATAATTCCCATTGCCTCGGCCTCATCCCTGCTCGCGTCGACCAATTGTACATGGTTGGCATGCCACTGCTTCTGTATTCTGTGGCACAGATTTGTAGCACGCCTTGCCGTTAGCCACCAGACGACACATTTTGTCCAGAGACTCCACTCCAAGGACTGGGTTGGGGCCTGGGCGCTTGACTGAGTATGATCGGGAAACTCATTGATAGCCGTGCCAATGGCAGATCCCATCATCCGAAGAGCCACTTGCTGCTGGGCGGAAAGGTATCTGTTCTGGGTTCCAGAACATTTCGTAAGGAGATCAGCCATCTGACCCCTCATTTGTGTCACAACAGAGAGCGTCCGCCCGGCAGTGGCCGCTCTGGTTGCCTCGTCTATCGCTGTAGCATGCCAATGGTGCATATCGACGAGGCCTGCGGTACAGCAGATTGCTGAAGCCTGGATGAGCTCGGATTGCAGTTGTAGACTGGCGATTCGATTGTCATCAAAGCCTCTAATGGCTCTTAAATGACGGCATTTGTCCCATAATCGCCGTTGGAAGTTAATGACGTTGATGTCCGACCCTAGTAGATCGTTGTGTGGCCCCGGTTGTGATCGTCGAAGAGGGCGGAAGGCAAGAAGGGCCGCTGGAGGACTGGCGAGGGTAGATGTCAGTAGCATCTTTTTGTACCTTTGCCGCAAGACGGGCACGTCGACTTGGTCTTCGAGGCCTGGCGGAGGAAATGTCGTGGCCGGCGCAATCCTCATGGCAAACGCCACGGTAAAGACGCCACAATCGATGTTGTTGCCTTGTTGGGCGCACCGGATCTAGATCAAGTCAAGTCAGCGCGACAAGGCCCCTAGTAAGACGTTGGGAGTCGGGGCCTGGGCGCCCGAGGTTTTCTGTACGAACCTTCTCAACTCTTGTGGGACCGGGAGGGCCACGGATTCGCGCCACCATTGGGATCACTGTGTTGAATCCCTGCTTGTTTGGAAGATTCAGCGAGTCAAGCTCCGCAATGGAGTCTGAACCTCTCAAGTGGATAAAGAGCCGCCAATGATTGCTTTGCCGGTGGAAGCATGGCATGACAAGGATGTTCGTTTCACGCAAGGCCAACAGTCGCATCTGTAGACCCGGGGACGGTTTGAAGGGGCTAGTGAGCTGGAGACTGTCAATGACGCCAACGCTGTCACATGCGAGAGTTCCAATTAGGACATTGATGACGGCGTCGTTCAGCATGTGACCATCGTCTAGACAATGCAGGCCCGCGATCAGAGTGTCCAAAGAGGCCTGCTGAGACTTTGGATGGACGCGGGATTCGGCCGAACCTCGTTGCACGCCATTTGACCTTTCGCCATTCACCGAATCGCCCTGCGGTGGCTTAGCCTCCTTCGTGGGTACCTTGAGCATGTTTGCCACAATGGCCGCTTTGGAGCTCTCTGGCCCGGGTCCTGGCTCTGGCTGTGTATCCCGAGACGTTGGTGTCTGATGGGCGCTGCGTGTCTTTGATTCCTCGTCTCTAGCTGGCCCTATAGCGTGAGGCGACGGTTTCTGGTGAATACTGCCTGTCTGTACCATCTTATCTCCAGCCTCTGGTACTGGCGATAGTCGCGGACGTTTGATTCGGTGTTGGCTGCGGGATTGGACTGTCTCAGGGAGACTGAATTCTTCCTCGACGACTCCCCAGCTCGGTGATCCCTAGACTTTGAGCCGGTTTGCGTCGCCACTGTCGACAGCCAAGTCCTCTCCCCGGCTCTCACTGAATGTTTGCTCGTGTAGTGGGTCCCATTGCTTTCGTTTTGCGGGTGGAAGGTGTTGGTTCTGGGGCGAGTCCGGTGGAAGGAGATCGCTCATTTCGGACAGGCCTTGGTCCTCGAACCACGACCCCGCTCTTCGTCCAGATTCAGGCGAGTTGACTGGCGAGGACCGCCCGCTGCCAGCAAATGAGAATGACTCGTCCTCATTTACAGACTGGTTTGATCCGACAATGGTGTCGGCATTGTCGACAAGCGTGTGTTTGTGGGTTTCAGAAGCCGCCGGCAACGTCTCGCGGGGTGGTTGGCGTAGATTGACCATACTTCCTTTGACGATGTCGTCAGCACACCCGTCCTGGGATGGGTGACGAGCGCCGGGGGGAGGTCCAGGTCGGGCAACGGTGAGCTTCTTTGTCTTGGCAACACCCGGGTTGACTACGGTAGACATGCTGGGTCAGCAAACTGATGCGGGAGCGAGGTGCGCACCAGAAACGACAGGTCGGTAGGACTCACGAGATTCCCTCATGCGCCGTAATAAGGTGATGTCGGCGACCTGGCGCAGTCCCTTGGGGTTGTTGAGCACCTTGGCCTGCTCGTCGTAGAGGAGTTGGAGCAGGTCAGGGAGGCGGAGGTCTGGGCGGACAGAGAGGCAGTCCTGGATATGTCCGATGGCTGTCCGGCTCAAGCATATGTCGCGCCCGAGAAATTCAACAAGGACATGCGGCTGAGTTTCCAGCCCAACAGCAAGACTTTGCAGGCGATTCTTCACGTTGTCAGCCGTGGGGATTCGTTCAATTGTCGATCGATGGAGAAGTCTGCAGAGGGCTTCTACGAGATAAGGTGTGATGTTAGCGAGTGCGAAGATTCGAAAGTCGATAGACGATGTCGAGGATGTTGCCGTTGCACCACAGTAGGAGGTTTTGAAGCGCCCGTAGAGTGAGAGAAGTTGTTGATCGGAGGACTCGCATTTCGCCTCAAAGAGGTTCAGTTCCTCTAGATATTTAGCCGCGGATGGGGACAACATAACGAGAGTGACGCGGTACAAGGTACGTGGGATGAGACGGGCGTGTTGCCGCCACGTGGTGTTCAGGATTGGGGGTGATGTCCGGCCGAAAGCGAGTAGGTACGTACTTGAACGTGTTGGTGGAAAAAGGTCATGTGATTGGGAAGTTTTGCCAAAAACACCCAAAAGATTGGGAGAGTTTGGAACGTGTCTGTGTTTGGCGGAAGGTGGCTGGCTGGCCACTCAGACCATCCGCTCCTTCTGCTCCTGCCAACCACTTAGCGCCACCCCGGTTGCTGAGTCGGGGCAGCTGGGGCACCACTCACTGTTGCTTTGATGTCGTTTGGCGCCTTCAAGGCCGCCCTGGGGGCGGGCAATGGCCAAAGAAACAAAAGCGCCCACGATGAACCGCGTAATGACACAATGGGCCCGGGATCTCTGGCTGATTGGTTGCGAGAAAGGCGTACCGCAAAGCTGGGGGATGACTGGTGCTGGGAAATCCCGAGGATGCGGGTATTTTCGTGATTTGAACGAGTCGAGGATGAACGAGTCCAAGTCAAACGACCCCAAATGGAATAGTTGACATGTCAATAGGTGAAGGCTGAACTGGTGGAAATCGAACGAACGGGACTGACTGTATGCGGATTGACGGAATGGAGATTGAGAAATGAGGTTGTGAGGTGGATGACTTTGTGAGGTGTGTGGCATTGGAAGGTGAACGCGATTCGGAGGTTGGCAAGACGTGAATGTGGCGACAGATGCCTTTCGCATGAGAGAGGGGTAATGTGCAGGTACCTTCCTTAGATGTTTCCTTACGTACCTGATCATGTCGGAGGAAGGTACGGATGATCGAAGGGATACCGGGTCCTCGGTTAAGGTAAATGGGAAAGAACCTCACTCCCGTCTCAAGTTACCCAGGAGAGTAAGGCAGTTGCTGACCATACGCCTGCCCATTTAGAAAAGCCTCCAAGATGTCTTGCTTCGCTCGCACAACTCTCGCTACTTTATTGACAGCTAGAACGAAAGGAAGTAGACGCAGTGCTTCCGTGTCTCTCTCGTCGGGCGAGCAACTTCCTCTCCAACATATTTTGACGGCGGGGCACTACGGAGTACTTGCTTTTGTCTCTCGGCATAAGGTACCTCTAGGCTTTTCATTAGCGCCATTTGCCTGTTCCACCCAACTTACCTTACCCACCTCACCTCACCTTACCCAGCGATTACCTCAGCTTTTCACTTGATGCCTCTGTGGGCCAAAGCTTGTGCCGACCACTGCATTGGCGCACACATGCTTGGAAATGAGTTCTGTCTCACAGATGGCATCGAGCTCTTGAACCCGCCCCAGCTGCACCACACCGTACTGAGCAGCTGAATCAGCTGGGCGTCATAACGAGCACCTCCCAATATCAACAACTCACTGACACTTCGCAGGCATTGCCGCATGTGCTTGTAGAAGTAGTGAGACGGTTGTCGATGAGCTCGAGCAAATATTTTCCCATGTCGAACAAGGCACAGCTCAGAATTCACACTTCCGACGAGTGGACTTGAAGTTCGGCTGGCAGTCATTCCTAGAAGGAAGGAACGGATTCTGGGGTGCTTGCATTTATTTTTTCCGGCGCGCCAGCACCTGCCATTTGGCACCAGCACCTCCACTCCCATTCGGGGTCAGCACCTTCCATTCTTATGCCGCCCCACTACCAAACGGATAAACCACGGACCTTTTAGACGCATGTCACCATCCTGTACAAAATACCTTGCCTTAGTAACCTTGTAACCGGGCCATTCGCCTACACACTCCTGCCCGTTGTTACGTCATCACCACCAACTCACAACGGTACGTCCTGCCACCAACAGGCGCCCGGGCGCTCACACACACTCCGACCTCTCGGAGTGTACTCCGGTCGCGTGTCTCAACCTCGCGTCCTCAACCTGGCCCTTTTTTGACTCAGTCCTTCATTTTCGACGACGTTCTCAAGTAAATGGCGCCTAACCCACAAACAACATCCGATTCGACACTATTGCCTTTACCATCACAACAACTACCGCTTCCAGAGGACTCAAGAGCTGCAGCCACACCCTCCCAATCAGGCCCCCACGCAAACGACAATCTCGACGCGGGAATTGGACGCGCCGTAGCGAAACTCAACCGAATCGCCGTTCTGTCCAAGCAAAGCATCCTTGACGCCTGGAATCAACTTCTTCTCGCCTATTCATCCAAGATCAAACGAATTGCCACGCTACCCGCTCGTCTTGAGGCCGAACCGTTCCCCCGGTGGCTAAGGCGTGCCATCCCCCAATCCACGTTAAGCCTGGTCCTAGCATCTGTTTACCAGGACCACTGGGAAGTCCAAGTCAAGTCCAAGCGAAACGAGGTGGCGTACCGCCTCAAGGCGGTTACCCATCTGCATCTCGATTCACACTGGGATCTTTACCTTTTTTTCGGCCCTGCTGCTGTCGCTTCTCGTGCGTGCTGGCTGAAGCTTCCCCCACACATTGACGGCCACGGTCTATTTCATCGACTCGTGTCCATCCGCGGTCTCGGCCCAAGCTACCTCGACCAGTGGTTTTCAGCCCGGGAATTCACGTCCGCGAAGAAACTTGGTGAGTTTCTCTGCCTCGCTCTCCCCCGCCCTGTTGTTCTTACACTAACAACTCTTCTGCGACTTGTCTAGGCCCTGCAGGTGCCACCACTCCCTCAGCAATTCCCGCCGACACATCCTCACGCAACATGGAGAAAGCCACTGCGGCATCGTCGCGAGACCGATCGCGATCAAATAGGCGAAATACGACTCTACCTAGTAGAGGTGGACTGTCGGAGTCGGGCTCAAGCAACAATCCTCAAGACAAGCCAGATTCTACCGGTATGCCCAACCACGAGATCGATGACAGCGGTATTGGCGACATTGACGTCTCGGAAACGGATTTGGGGGAGGGTTCGGGTGCCGGTTTGAACCCCGATGTGTCTCGCCCCAGTGCTGCTGCGGAATCTGCCCACTCCACCCAGAATGCCCTCTGCGAAATAAGTCGTCAAGCCCAACAAACGGTATCGTCACACGAGGGTCTTGAGAATGCAGGTGCAAGCGCAGACATTTTGCAGTGTGTTTTGGACGACATCAAGGATGAAGGCCGTTTCCGGAAAATCCGGACACGGATTGACGCCGATGCCAAGTACGCGACCGACGCGGGTATGGACAAGACAGAATCAGAGAGCAGCATCATCCAGCTGCGCGAGAAGACCCTCGCTCGTCTATGCGCCATCGAGGAGCAGACTGACGGCTGCGTTGACAATGAGGAGGACTAGAACTCTGCCTCACAGGCTCAAGCCGACGCTATTGCGTTACAGTCGCATATCGATCAACAGCTGGCGAGTTCCGTTCGCCGAAAGAGAATGGCTGAGAGGGCGCTCCAGGCAGATAATGCAAAGAGGCCCCGAGTTTTAGCGGCTGCCAAAAAGGCACTTGAGGCCATACGGGAGCTGGAGGAGGCTGTGGACGAGGCTCTGCCTCCAGTTTTTGAGCAGGGCAACCGCCCCTTATAAGAAGCACCATTGAAAGTTTGGGGAGAAAGACCACTTGAAAGGTTCTCGATAACAAGACTCCACGCCGCGACTCATAAAGTAGGCTCGCGAGTATGGCATTCCAGGATGAGGTTCAGGTTCGGGCCAGCAGGCACAAGTTTTGGCCGCTGATTGTTGGAGGATGGTATTCGCTGGTCGAACCAGATAGCGCCTCCCTTGGTGTGCTCATAATGGCACGAAAGATTTAATGAACAACACTTCTTATTGGGCGAAAATTGAGTATTCCATACGTCTACACTGTTGGTGCCTCGAACGATGCTGTCTGGTCATGAACATGCCATGACTACCTTGTGGGCCTTGATGTACATAGACCTTTGGCTCCGTGGTATCTTATGAACAAACCAACCACATCCCACCACTCAAGAAACCTGATAGGACCACCATGATGCGTAAACTTCTTTCGTGATGGCTTAGACGATCTCCACAATCCGCACCGATGCCCTTATTGTAACTGACCATTCAACAACTCCCAGCATGCGTTCCAGACAGGATGGTCTGTCGAGTCAGTGGAGTCGTTGCTTGTTCGGCGGTTCTGGGAGGCCCACTGTATTGAAAAAGGACTGTGATGGGCAAAGGACAGCCACCATTGGGACCACTTGCATGCCCTTGGACTACTATATTCCTTGGAAAGAAGAACAGCATTACGAGATGTCTTGATCGCGGATCTTTGAGTTGCCACTGATGGCGCCTTGGGAAATGGGATCACCGCCTGAGCCGTCTGTTCCCACCAAATTAGTAGTTTGTAGCGCGGTCGGATTGGCGAGCGACAGACTCTTCGAGGATGAGCTGGGGTGATTACTTAACGGGCATCATCCAACAAGCCGGGCGACCTCTGATATTGTAAGGGTGCCGCGACTGAGTGTGCCACGAGTGAGGAAGAGAATGCAATTACATCAGCGCTGGAAAGCCATCACGAGATGCTCGGCGATCTGTTCACGTGAAGGCAGACTCGAGGTACTCGTGCCCTTCCGAGATGTGATTGTCAAGTCTTCAGAGAACCTCAAGTAAACTGTACGGAGCTTCAAGGTCGCATATGATCTGGCATGGAGGGGATAATATGGTACGAGTCCCGGCTGGCTAGAACTTGAATCTCCACTGCCGGATCATTTCTGATCCTGATCAGCTCCATATAGGAACCCTCATGTCTTGATGTGTGTCCGTGAGATGGGCTCGTCAAGTTCAACCAAGACATTAGCTGGTCCTGTCCCAGGCCGCTCGCGTGTGTGAATGAGTTACGAGGCCATCCACTCCTCCCAAATCTTAGCCCCATTCTGTGAAAGGCCCTCTACAATTAGCGCCGGCTCTCCATGTTGCTTTCAAATTGTTTTCATGGGCTTTGCGGCTCGTGATAGGCCGTCTAGGATCCACGCATATTCGCGATCCAGGGCGGCTTTGAGACCATGTGCCTGAGTTGGCGATGGACCTGTCAGTATCACGTGGCACAAGTTATTTGCTCCTCATAGGAGATTCTCCAACTCTTGATACTCCTCCGCTTACCTGCCACCCGCATCCACAGCTGCCTCGGCTTTCCTCCCCGGTGCTTCGTTACATTTTTCGTCATCTCGAATCTGGCGTAGTTGTTTCGTCGCCCAGTCGACCAGTGAGCATGTCTCGTTGTCTACATTGCACAACTTTGGGCCCTTGTGCCAGTCCCTCCGCCCATCATGTTCAGCATCGCGGCTCGTTAGTCAGCTTGCGTTCGCGAAGCTGTGGCGCTAGCTTCTGCAGCTGGTGGTATGCTGCAGCCAATGGCGCAGGCAAGGGTTACGACCAACGCAGCATCGACTAGTCCTAGACGCCGCCGAAGCTGGTGGAGAATGTAGACCGTAGTGTGCATTTCGTGTGAGTCAGGACGGCCGGAGGCAATTTCGTTCGTCAGCTGCGATAGTACCGCCTCCTCCAGCCAAACCACTCGCCATGCCGTCTACCCACCTCCTATCCAGCCTCATTATCGACTCGGCAGTATCAACGGTGTTCTGGACCACCAAGACTCCTTTCGTGGGGGCGCTGGCTGTCTTGTCGACCGTGGCGGGCGTTTCTGACCTACATGATATCTTGCCGGACTGCCCTAGCAAATGTTGCTGCTAGGGCAGTGCCAAACCGGAGTCCAAGCTGGGCCACGTTTTCAAACGCATGGGGCGGCGCTTTGCAGAGCGACAGCGAATTGAAGGAGGCGCAATGCCGGCATGGATAAACCAGAGAATGATGCTAACCACAATGATGGTGATGATGAGAATCGGCGTAGCGGCCACAAAGCAAAATCAGTTGTTGGTTCACACGTCAAAATCAGATGTTCCGGTCACGATGAGATCAATAGTGCTGTGTCGGTCTATTGCGCGTGGTGGAAGGAGGAAGTTTGTGGGCAGAGCCGGCGATTCCTCTACGGAGGTAAGGAGGTAGAAGGGTCCGTCAGCAGGACAGAGACTGCTTACCTAATCTTCACCCACCTGCCACCTACCCACTCCCTTTTCTGCCTTCTGCCTCAGCAATCCAACCTCAATGCGCATGCGGTTGAGCGGCCAAATGAACCCAAGGACCAGAAGAAATCTTACGCCAAACCCTTTTAATATAAGCTAAAGTGAAACAGACATCGGTATGCTATTAAATTATGTCCGCTCCAGCTAGTTTATTGAGACTCTTGTTCACATTCACATTGCCTTGATGGTGAGTGTCGCTCATATGCATCACGCGAACGCTTAACGTGTTGAAGGTGGCGGTGCTTATGGCGATGCTGGCGTTGCTGATAAGCGGCTGTTGGGATGCTGTCATCGACAGAGAGGCATATCCTTGAGCGGGAGCATTGAAATGGGCTCACCCGTTCGTCGGGCCTAAATGGTGGAAGCGTCATTCAGTGGCTTGGAGCCCGTCAAGAAGCGGGAGTGATGTACAATTTCTCGTGACCATGGCCCGCGACGGGCTTCAGACTGAGATGATCTCGAAGAATTGGTCCAGCAGCCGAGGATGATTTCTTGGTCGTAAATTCCAATTACGAGTAGGCCAGAAGACGGATGAACCATATGCGTGAACTGCCGTCTTTCCCGGGACTACAAGGTGCCTTTGACAAGATGATATAACCATAGAGTCTGTGGGATTCAGAAAGTCTCCATAACATGCCGCTCGAGTCTCGTATTTACAAAGTGAATTACTCGGGCAGCAAAATTCGAGCCGCCCTTATGGTGATAAGGCAACAGATTGACGTGTGTTTTGAGTTTGGCTGACCACGAGGAGAAGGTGGAGAGGGGTTAGGTAGAACGAGAATATATGACTCTGTCACAGGCATCAGAAGGTGTAGAAAGACGCAGTCTACTATCCGCACTCTCGTCCCCCCATCACGGCATCATTAGGCGCATTTGACTTGAGCCCACACTCTCTCCTCGAGGTAAGAATCCTTCCAGACAGGACAAGACAAAGTCAATCAACGAGATCGGGAGGATCTCCGCCGCCTATACATACATCAATCAATAGGGCGACTTATGGCAGAAGAGAGGGTGTTGAATTTAGGTCTGCTCCACTTATCCCAACCGTCTCTCGTCTCTTGCCGTCTCCACCATGGCAACTCGATCCGGTCCGGCAACTTACGCAGTAAGCGAACACCAACCATCTCACTCGTCCCACCCGTCTCACTCACGTCACCCGCCCTACATTCTCTCAATGATAGAAGCCCTAACCTTGCATTCGGCATCGTCGTCGTTGTACTTCATGTATGTCTGTACTACTCATCATAGATCCACGCTTCAGCACCGCATCGATATCGATGTGACGCGCGCCGTCGGATTCATTTTCTTCAGAGACCCAGGTGATGATGAGAGCACAGGCTGTGGGGAGACTGCTGCCCCCCTTTGCTCCACTTGGACAGAAGCGACCCCATCGGCGTTACCGCCTGTTCTGAATACATTGTGGAGCAGCTCATTACCATGATTCCATAAGCGTGGATCGAGAAGGTAGGCAAGGAAACCGGAGTTGCCATTAATACTTGGCCGCTGCCGACATTAGTGTGTTTGAGCGTTCACGGTTCTTCATATACAGAATGAAGGCCTTGGTACTGGGGGCCTATTATCTTGGAACGATGCTGCCAACTATAGAGAGAACCCGGGAGAAAGCAGTAGAAGAGCTTTCGAAAAGGGGGCTCAATCGCAAAAGATTTTGATGGTGTCAGGAGGAAGACCGGAAGGGGCTGGTGAGCTGGCGCAGGGAAGCCGGGCCATGGGTCTAACGAGTCATGGTTTTAATCTCTGTGGTGTGTTTGACGATATCAGCGCAAACGTACACATAATTGGACCACTTATGAAAGGCGTAGGTAAAGGAGAAGAGAGGAGAACGAGAGAGAGAAGACTACATCCTTCCTGTATCCAAGCTCATTGTCGTCGCTTTCAGGACGTCACCAAGGTCAAGCCTATTCTCGTGACAGAACAGCAATAAACAGGCCAGTTATGGCCGGGGAGTCCATCGAATCAAATATGTATGGCTCTGCAATCCTCAACAGAGTTTCGTCGCTTTGACTCATATTCTTACTGCCAAGACACAACATGATGTGAGAAGCTCAACGTTGCATGATGTTTCCCTGAAACACGAAATAAAGGCGATATCGCCAATGCCGATATGCCAGCAGAGAAGATCAAACCGAAAGACTCGACGAATAGAGCCCTTCGTGACAACAAGTTCTGCGTTCCCTCGAATTCAACGATACCGACATTAAGAAGCCCCAGACCAACGCAGAGGAGAAACCTCAAGAGATGGACTTCGGACTGGCCAAGACCAACGAGCTTGTAACCTTCGTGGGTGGCAGCGGAGGAGATGGAGGCGAAGACGAAGAGCCCTGGATGAACGACTGGGAGGCCGGTCAAGGCAAGCTTAGGAGTTGGTACAACAGGACCTTTGCGGACTGGATCGGGTGCGTGAGCGATGATGATGGCGCGGTGGACATGGGCCAGATAGACAAGCCGGGCGTCTCCTGGTAGTAAAAGCAGCAT
Source organism: Colletotrichum abscissum (assembly GCF_030869225.1). NCBI lineage: Eukaryota > Fungi > Ascomycota > Sordariomycetes > Glomerellales > Glomerellaceae > Colletotrichum > Colletotrichum abscissum. The sequence continues at coordinate 37,945 of NW_026850243.1, forward strand.
CCTTGGAAAATGGCCAGGGATGGTAGATTGGGTGGCGTACCAAATGCAGCTGTCTTGCAGTCTGGTGACACATACGATCTGCTTCTTTCGTCTTTGAACGAGCCAGATACTCCCTCAGCTACGGCTCCTTTAGTCGACGGCATCGACAATGACGGATTTATTCCTAGTGGCAGTGATCCCGCTAGCCTCGAGTTCCAGAAAGAGTACCGAGACGTTGCGGAGGGCTCGCAGCGCGCAACGAACAGCTCTACCACGGGCAGCGCTCCGCCACCAAAAGACAACATTGACGGTGACTGAGGTGCGTGGTGCCAAGGATTCCAACAGCGTAAGAAGGAGCTGACACAGGGCCATGGGAGGGATAGGAAAGAAAGGCCAAGGACAGGCGATTGAGTTGATGAGTTGGAGGAGGCTACCGATCGATGCAAGGTTATGCAGTTTGACTAGACATAGAATGAGATCAGAAGCGAAGCGTGGGGAACTGTGAGTAGAAGAGGAACGAAGAGTCTTTGTGATGCTGGCGGGGGTCATTGGGAGTCGTGGTTCCTGTATCATTGCTTGAAGGGGGTATTTCGAAGATGTAAAAGGCAGAAGAAATGATCAACTACGAGACTGTCCTCTGTGAACTGTAGACTGTCCGTTCTTCTTGTGCCTCGGACGTCTCTTATCAGCAGCCCCTGTGTTCTCGGTGACAATTTTGGCATTGTCGTCATGACCAAAGTCATCATACGAGTCAGACCGACCTTCGCTCATCACCATAAGCTCGAGGTCCATGGCGACGAATGCAGCTTCAGCCTCGATTGTCTGGTGAAGGCAAGGCCCCTAATGAGCCAACAAATCATTGAGACGCGTCCCAACTGTGTCAGCATGGGTTTCATGTCATGCGACTGATGACGAAGGAGGAGAAGGAGACATCGTCGGAGCCCTTGTGTATTTGATACCGCAAGGAGAACGTTTTGAGGATCGGCCGGATGGTATCGTGCATGATGTAGATCTCGTGTGGGATGAGTTGTTGATTTGCTCGAGAACTGCTCTGCAACCGTGCGAAGGGGTGCGGATAAAGGAGAAGGGGAGTCGATGCTAGGCTGCTGCTGCTGTTGCAATGAGGGGGGTTGTTGATGGGATGGAACTGAGCGGTCAAGGATACCGCTGTGATGGCTGTGACCACAGAGTTAGCTTCCTGGACAAGAAAGTGGAATAGGATGATATGTACACGTGCCAGCACCAGACTGATGCTGGGATGAAGCAGGCTGCTAATAAGAGGGACATATCGGATGGCCATATGAGTTTGGCATCGATGCTGTGTTCAATTTTGTTAGCTTTGAGTCGGGAAAGAACCGAACAAGAGTAGCGTACTTCATACAAGGCCCTTGGTGTATTGCTGTTGATCATTACTTCGGCCTGAATTGTAAGGGCTAGGCCTTCTTGCTGATCATGCAAATGCGTCGAAGGAGCACAGCCTTGTCAGAGGTTTTCAGGTTGTACATTTCGAGGAGAATGCCAAGGAAGTACGAATGCTGGGGCACATGCGGTGGTGAAGGCTGCTCTGGCCAGCGGTGGTACCACTACCGCCGCCACCAGCAGCGGCACCCCGCTGATTGCTGTAGGCCATGATCTCGCTGTTGCTGAGGCGGAGAAGAGCTATATTGTCAGTTCCCTCGGCTCCTCGACAAGAGTGACACATTACATGGCACGTACAAGAACCAGCTTGAGGCTGCTGCGGACGCTGCTGCGAAACGCACTATTGGTTTGACGGTTTTGACCATTGTGATGGCTGGATACCATTGTGGTTGGTAGAAAACCAGCCGGTGAAAAGTTGTCGGTTTGGCATAAGGCCGGAGTGTTTGCGGGCTTTCGCTATCGGAAGTGGCAATTGAGAGCTGCGGTGTAGGCCTCATGGAAGTTGCAACGTAAATATAGAAAGTCGGAGGAGCAGGCCTCATAGGGACCGCAAGGTAGATAAAGAGAGTCGGAGGAGCGTATGGCCGCTGCGCATGGGATAGGGATGAGGTCGGATCAGATGCGTGGAGTCCCGCTGGCAGCTTTTAGGGGATTAATAAGAGCCAAGAGCAGAGCGGGATACCTACAGAGTCCATAATCAAGCCAGCGACGGCCAAAGGACTCGCCCTTCAACCTCAGGAGCTTTTCTTTGGGTCTCTTGTGACAAAGAGATTGAAGTATGGGAGGACACAAAGCCAAAGAGCTGTGGCTTGTGATAGAGGCTGAGCGTGCGTTTTGGAAGTACTCGGTGTAGGTGTCGTTGAGTTCCTAGATGCGGTGCTTGCTTGTGTCTGGAAGGGACCTCCACGTGTCATCGGCGACGCTTTGAGGATCGGCATCGGTGGCATTTGGGACTCGGCAATGATGTCTTTGACGTATTCAGGTATGATGAGTGCGACGATGAGGTTAACGAGTGAGGATAGGGGGGACTTATTAGATCTCTGACCAGTTGGCAGGAAAGGTGGACTTGGAAGCCGGTCAGGGCCATACCTTCCACTTACACACCACTTCTGAAGAATCGCAGGTTCTGCCCACTTCCTCCTTCTTCCACCTCCAAACGTAGTAAGAAACACCACTTGTTTGACCCTTCCTGCCAATCGTGCGGGTACACTGCTGACGTTTGTGACAACAGAAAGCCTCAGTGACTTTTTTTCCAGAAGTAGAAAGCACTGCGAATTGGGAGGAAAAGGAATGGGGCGGGGGGATGCGGGAACGTGGAAAGCGGAATGCCCAGCTGCGATGGACGGTGAAGGAAGAAGGTGGTTCCACAGCAGCCAGAGAAAGCTTGAGTTGTCCCTCCCAATTCGTCCCGGGAACACTGAATAACTTTGAACAAACAACATTATCCAGATACAAACACGTGCGGCCGCGGCCTCCCTCCCCCGCGACCAAGTTTGGCCCTCACGATAACAATGAAACCGCTTTTACGATACATGCCAGCCCGAATCAACGAATCTGCTGAATTCCACGAAGTCGTCGCTTGCCCAATTGATCCATGCGACTCTACACCTGCCATTGATGGCGATAGCTAAGCTGGCAATGCATAGACTTGATAGTCAAGGTCTTTGGATTTTATCATTTGCCAGGACGACTTCAGACGGTCGATCAGAACGTCTTAATCCTACGCCACAACCTCATCGAGACCGAGTCTGAGAAGCTTGCCATGGGAGCTCACAAAATGGACTTTTTGGACTTGAGCCATTCTTGCGGCCGTCTCTCATCCATGATCTTGAATGTTAGGCTTACGTTTGAAGGCATCCTTGACGCCACCATCCTGTTATCCAGTCTGTCGAGCTCCTTGCACTAGCTGCCGTTTTCCCCAGGGTGTTGATACAGCGCCGCACTCGGCTTCACTCTACGCCTGTCATCGAGGTCTGGCTGGCGATGTTTCTCTCCTTCAAGTACTCTTTGGACAAGCGGGGCTTATTTCTCGCCTCGCCCCATATTATCATCAGTTTTCGTGTTCTGATTCCGATGCTTAGCGACCTTAGCCATGAAGGATTTGTCTCCATGCCATCTGTCAGCGTCTTCCATCTATTACCTGAGTCTTCCAGGCTTTAGCTCAGTGTTTTCACACATGAGGCCTATCCTGACTTATTTTCTGTTGCTACGGCGCCCTATTCTCAGCATAATCTGCATCAATTCTGACAGGTGACCTCAGAGCGGCTTTGATATTTGTTCCAAGTCGTCTCTCTCTTTTAGACAGGCAGAGATGGCAGATGATCCCTCAGCATGACTTTCGAATTCTGCTTCACTAACCTTGGTACAGTTTTTATGGAAGTCGCTCATTCTCTGAGCTTGCGTCAGGGTGGCTGGCTGTAGCCCGTAGTACATCTGTGTGTTTTCCATCCCAACCTTCCTGAGAAACCATTATCTTTTCAGAACCCGCTGCCTTGGATCTCGACGTACACGAGTCCTGCTTGCTGGACAGAATGTCTGGACTGATGCCGCTCCCGGCCAGTGGGTAAGAAGACCACCGTTCTGATTGAAGGCGAACATGATCAAATAGAGGATCTTCCTTGTCACGCTCAGAATGTGTCTGGAGGTACGTTCTCGCATATTTCTATTCCAACAGAAAGCTTTGCTGCCCAAAGCTGTCTGCCGTTCTTGTTCTTGTTGTTGTTCGGCAAGGCCTTGCTGGCTGCCACCTCGGTTGATTCCTGGGCAGAAGCCAGTACATGCCATTCGAGTGAGCTGGTTTCAAATCACCGGTTCCATTTTTGAAGCCTTGATACAGGCTATGCTTATGGATAGAGAGCTTTTCCTTCGGCACTTTGCCTGCGAGCTTTGCTGTCAGACTGCTTGATCGTTTCGGTTTGCCTCGCTCTGGGCATGCCATCCCTTTCTTCTCTTGTCCTTTGCATGGCCTCGAGCTGAGCGATTTATTGTCTCAACTACCCTTTTACCCCTTGCCGTGTTTGTCCTGCGGTTGGTGGTTCAGCGGGTCAGGCCAGGAAGTTTGTAAGGTCAACATTCAGCCTTCTCTAGCCATCCAAGCCAGTATGGCTTTCTCGTACGTCACATTGCTGTCCGCCCCTTGATTTCTATTTTGATGCCATGATCCGGAGTTGCTTGATGTTGATATTTGAGCTTTTAATGTCCGCTTGAGCTGCCTCTCGAATTCGCTTCTATTCTCCATGGCATTCCTTCTCTGCGTCTCATAGGTTTCCAGCCGGGAATGCAAATATTTGAGACTATCGACCAGCCTTGTCTGTTCTTTCGCCGCGATATCGGCTTGAGCCATCCGATCTTTCTATGCAACAAGTATGGTTTGACTCTTTTGCTAAGCTGTCCAGATTCTTGAGCTTTGTATTTAACCTTCAGACACATTATTTGACTCGCCTAGTGACGGTGTGTCTAGTGGTTTTGCATCATTGGCGAAGTCAACTCCTTCAGTGTGTGCCTTTGTTCGGGCCTGCAACCTTGTCTACCCTTCCAAGGATGCATCCAATCAATCAGAAAGCTACTGGAATTTGCTATCCAGTCTACCGTGAGAGTGACCGTCGGCTTCTATGCACTCTTCCAAAACAATAATCCCTTCCGTATCTTAGTTCTAATCCGCTATGAGGCCGTCATCTGACTGCTTATGATGCCATAGGTCCAAAATAATCTTGGCGATTTGTTCCAACCGAATTGCTTCATTTTGCTACCAGTTACTCATGTCACCATCCCGATCCTTGAGTTATTGCTTTATTTTTCCAATCTAATCGCGTCTGCGCGCCTGCTCGGCTTATTGACGAATCTCCGTTTCTCAATGTTCGAAAAGTTATTTCCTGAACATATTCAGCCATGACTCTAGGTCAGACAATCTTGTGGTCTTCTTCTTGTACATCCATCATGCCATCGTCACTTTCAGCAGCTTGGGAAAAATCCATCTCCATCGGGTCTGTTCGGTAGCTGATATCCACAAATCTGTTGCCATTTCTGTTTCGGGCCTTTCAACTTGTGGCAGCTCAATAAAATGATTTCGGTTCTTGAGGAAAGCAATAATGAATACTGTTATTCGTTGCGGTCGCTTAGAGGTGAGTGGTTAGTTGCTCAACCTTGCGCTGGGCTAAGCTCGGTCAGTTTTCCAGTTCTAGACTTTCTGCCATTGCCCTCGATTATCACCCATCAAACACGCTCAACCAATTCTCAACTTTGCTGCCTGCAGGCGTGACATTAGCGTCTAGCGCCCTATACGTCTCTGAGATCGCTCGAGACCACAGCATGAGACCATCAATGTCTTCGAGTGGACTCCAAGCGACTATTTGTGTGTTCTCCGATGGCCTGGCAGCAGTTTAAATATGTATCCATCGAACTTGGGAAAAGACGCGGAATAGACACATAAAGCTTCCACCTCCTTTTATCCCCCACTGGATCCGCAATCCTTCCCACTCTCACCGACCCGGTTGGGACTTGAGACTTTCATGTATCGAAGCCCAATATAAGACTCCCAGCGAGTTCAGAGTAATGTCCTGGCGAGTCTTGTCGAGAAGATAAGCCTCCGGCGATCTCGTTGTTCTTGCAATCACGGTTGTTTACGTCTTGCTCCAAGAGATGTGGGTTCTAAGCCCTGGATGTGGGCAGATTGCCTGTGCACATCAAGACCAGTCGTTCGCTTCCCTTCACCTGCTTATCATCGTCACACACATCACATACTCCGTCCTGGATGAAATTTCCCAGGCCTCATGGTCTACGAGAGGCTGGCCGGTAATTCGGGGACTGGCGGAGAGGACTTTCTCGCGGGGACGATGCAAGAGCCAAACAAGCCGCCTCATGTGTTGTCTCAATATCATGGTGGCGCCATTTTATGCTGCTGCGTACTTAAAGCATGGCAGGCACATTGATCGATGCTTCAAGCTCCACGCGAGTGTTTAAGCAACTCGCCAAAGCTGAAGTGACCTCATGGGCAATGAATCCCATCATGATTCTCAGGGATTAGTCTTGTCCTGAGATGGTGCTTACCTAAGCTGCCGCTGACATCAGAAGAGGGGCGGGAAGGACCAATCCTGAACAGAAGTGGATCCTTTGTGGAGTCAAGATGCTGGGAATCAATGGAGAAGGAACCAAGGCGGAAGACGGCCTGTAAGAAAATAGCAAACTGCCTGTGGCACGCCGAGGCACGCAGAGGCAACTAGAGGCAAATAGAGGTGAGCAGGCACGATGAGAGACAAAGTCGATTCCGCTCGACACACCCAACAAGCACTACCACCACTTTTATCACCAGAACAGGTATCTTGAGGTTCCTTCAGAAAGAGTGTATCCTTTTACGTATACGAGAAATATGTTGATGGAAAGGGTAGAGTGTCGTATTATCCGCGGGGTGTGCGCACGTAGCCGAAGGACGGTCGTTCGTGTTTGCTGTATGGTCATGGTTTCCTGGCTGTTCTGTCATCCGATTCACTCAGGAGGAGCCGAGGCGCAGTTCAGACCCCGATTGCACGGTGCCCGATCTGCCTTAGAGAGGCCTCAAAGGGGGGGGGGGGGGGGGCGGGAGAGGGGGTGTTTGTTATTTTTTTTGTGGTGGTTTTTGTTGGTGGCGTTGTTGGCCGTCAGCTTGGGGGGGTGGGGGGGGGGCGGTGTGCGGCGGCGCCGCGTGGGGTCGGAGTGGCTTGGAGGGAGGGGGGGGGGGGGGGGGGGGGGGGGGGGGGGGGGAATGTCACGCCCGGGAGAAATGAGTAGCAGCCCGTATCTTCCAGGTTAAGGTAGTTATGATAGTACCTTAGTGATGAAAGAGGTGCTTGCCCGTCTAAATGAGAGATGGCAGGAACTTGATGTTGTCACCCATCTCATTTGGCAGGTGCTCAAAGCACTCCGTAAGGTGGGCACCTGCCTGAGTACGTAGGCAGCTTGAGAAGTGAGGCAGGGATCAGGCCAGGTACTGTACGTTCCTACCGTTACGGATTGAAGATGCTCAAAGTTTTGACTGTGCTCTTTCCTGCTTGAAATTGACAAAGTCCAGCTGATGCTTGTGGCATGCTCCTGCTAGATGTTCATCTCATCCATGGAAGATTCAGGGCAGTCGGCTAAAACGGTGAATCTAGAAGGAGGCCAGGGCCACACCAATGGTCTTTCCACTCACAGACACTCTCTGGAGGACCACCTCTGGAACAATCCTTGGTTTCGCCCAACTCCCCCTCTTCGCAATTCTTCCTCTTCCCACCTCCATACCCAGCACTGCGCACCACTTTATTGGCCCTTCGTGCCAACCGTACAGTTGCGCTGCTGATGTTCACTTCTTCTTTTCTCGCTCTACCTCTCTCTCATACCTGCAACTGGCACATCGCCAATCCCGATGCGGCCAAATAAGTGGAGTAAGACGCATATGGCGTTCTTCCTGTTCCAATGCAAGGTCCTGATCATCATGTATGAGTTCCAGTTTGGAATAAATGCCGGTGTAATGCGGTTTGTCCCGAGAGGTAAACCGTTCTCGTCTGCGCCTCTAGTGTGAATGGATTAACTGAGGATCGTGGCAGGCATTCACTACAGTATTCCTATCACAGTATTCGTAACGGAGGCAAGCCTTTCCTATTTGCGTGACTGCATTTTGAGGACGAATGAATCGACTGATGATCGCGTAGACTTTGGAGATCCGTTGCCCGCTAGTTGTCGTTTTCGCAACTCGGGAACATGCGGCCAAGACATGTTGCCGACGCTCAACTGCTCCCAGTCTGACACCGTAAGTGTGCGTGCCCGTTGGTTTCGTGGCAGGCATGCTCACTGAGGGCCTCGTCGAGGACCATCGACCTTCCTTTTTCTCGCTCTACCCCTCTCACAACCATTGAGCGGATGACACCAGTGCCGATGACCTCCGACTCGACCACCACAGGACCGCAAGTCCGTATAGTGCCGTCCATTCTCTGATTTCCTCCCTTTTCTTGGAATTCACAAAACCACACAGGCCGCGCATTTTGGAGCTGCTCGTTTGCGTTGTTGTTGGAGGACGGGCCTAGGAAGTCATTTCCCTGCTTTGCGACGGCTTCCACACTTGCAGCTGGCCCATCGCCAATCATCATCGTGTTGCTTCCTCCATCAAAACTCACACGCGCAAGCACATTATCCCCAAGACGCACATATTAAGACGCAGAAGAGAGGTCTCGCACCCTGTCGAGAAGCCTAAGGTCAACGAGACGAAGTCCTGCGGACAGAACCAATCACGAGCCTTCTCGAGCAGCTCGACACCGCACCCGAGAGCACGGTTGAGACATTGGCTGTTGTCAACAATACGACAGAGGTAGCGGCAGCAACATAGACGGAGGCACTCCAGATTAGCCAGAGAGATCGCAAGCCAACTCGAGCGACTCGACACTGTCCCTAACGCAGAGGTTCAATATTATACCTAACGGTATAATCGACCCGAACTGAAGGTCAACGCGATGAGACGACGTCCTATGGGATGGAGCTCATCGCGAGGCACCTCAAGCGGCTCGATACCGCACCCAACGGCACGGTCGACGAGACGACATCCACCTTGCCCGAGCCTGTCGTGAGACCACTCCAAAGCGTAAAGCAAGTGAGATCTCAACTCCCACACTTTTTGAGGAGATAATCGAAGCGAACATAACAGCGTTGCAACCGGGGCGCAAGCAATTGCAGAACAGCCCATGATTGGTTCCATTACTTCAGAGCCCACACCGGAGGCACCTCCAAGCTGCTCGACATCGTAGCTAACCGAGCGCCTCGTTATTCTATCTAACGGTGTAATTGACCCGGACCAAAGGTCGACGATACGACGTTCTACGCGTTCGAGCCCATCGCAAGCCATCCCGAGCAGTTTCGAACTATTCTCAACGGCATAGTCGACCGGAATCGATCGAGATCATCTCAAGCTACCTCGAGAGGCTATCAGAAACATCACCAGATGAAGGATAGCTAGCTGGAACGAACTAGTTTTGTCTCACTCCCTGGTACGTCATCTCGTCGCTTTGCTAACTACTGCGGACTCTCCTGCCATCAAGTGACATCGGCTGACTTTTGTGATGGCGGACTTAGCACAAAAGCACTGATCAGTGTCGGCATACATGTCAGTAGGGCAAGCCTTTCGGTCGGTACGAAGCTCAATCATCGTGGTATTGAACTGGGTATGTGTGCTGAAAGAGGATGTTGGTGGGCAGAGCTCACGATTCCTCCATTGGGTGTAAGTGGGTGGAAGGGCCCGTTTGAAACGGCCCGAATCAAATACCACGACCATGGAGCTGCCAGAGAGTCTTAAACGGCAAGTTGATGAGTAATATTTTCTGCAACAGCCCGCTTTGCCTGTTGCACGGTGCAAGTTGTTGGCAAACCGTACTGACGAAGATGTGCTCACAAAGTCGTGCTCGATTGCAACATGCACATCAACAACAGCTGATGTAGGCGCCCTTTAGCCCTTGCGGGGTGGAACCGACGTCAAAAGATTCATCATTATCATCATCATCATCATCATCATCATCATCATCATCATCATCCACGTCATCATCATCGTCCACAACATCATCATAGTCATCATTTTCGTCATCATCAACATGCACATCAACAACCACGGTGCTACTCAAAGAACTTCTCGCGACCGAGGCCGGAGCGCAGCCGACAGCGCAAAAGGAGAAAGTAACAACGACAACATGAGGGAAGGCGAGTAACTCTTTTGCAGACTCTTGGCTGGAGCATGTCATCAGGCCTAGCGAGTTGGGCACGTTTGAGGTCCTTGCGGCTATTCAAGGGCTCATGACCTGGACAACAAAGCAACTGACCTTGGGTCAAGGCCATTGCCCACCGCGGCCGAGCCGTAATCGACAGCGCAAAAGAAGAAACGAATGACGACGACGATAGGAGGCAGGACAACCGATATAGAGCGAGGGGCCACGACCACGAGCAAGAAGGAGGAGTTGTCACCGAAGGAGAAGGCCGCGCTGGCAGCGCACATAATCAATGTTGCCCTCAAGTCACTGACCGAGGCATCTGGGTCTGCAGGAGTTGTAGTGTAAAATCAGCGCTGAAGGAACATGGTTGCAGAAACTTACCCGACCAGCAGACGATGACTTGTCCGTCTCTGACAGCTTATCCAGGTGCTTTGAGTAAACGAAGAGGAGTGGTGGAAGAGAATCCGTCGGGAGTGAGGATACTGTTACACATTCTTCTTGGTTGCTCACTTTTCTTGGTACAAGCGCTTCGTGTGAATAAAATGAGATTGGTGTTCCTGTCTACCACTGCCATTTCCATGAGTGAGTTGGTGCTTGGGGATGGGATCATTGGTTATCGCTTATCTGATCAGAGATAAGTGAGAGTCGGCTGCAGCACAGCGGCGGCACTTAATGGGCACCTCATCTTCTTCCCCGGATCCACCGGTCATCCCAGGAACAGTATGGTAGAGTACGGAGTAGGCTGGCTGTCAAGGCTGGGTAAGGTGAGTGAGCTGCGAATGTCCATCTCGGTCTCCCCCCGCTGGTGCAAGGTAATTACCTTAGCCATCACGAATCATGGCAATCACTCACAGGCATCATATCTGTCCAGGATGCTCCTGCCCATGATACCTTACGCGGTTGTGGGTCATTATCTTTGACACCGTGCTGGTTGCACCTGGTCACCTAAGGTGCTTTGTGAAGAAGTCCATGTTCCTACTCCAGTTCTAGCACATACTACTGCTCTGTGGCGCTGTTCGAGCTCGCCAACTTCTTGCACAAGTGGCAGTCATGGCAGTCGTAGCTACCTTTATCTAACGTACCTGAAGGTATTGGAATATTGATAGCAGAAAAGAGGCTTCCGGCAAGGTGCCCGGTCTGGGTCGCTTCAAACGGCCCTTCCACTCACGCACCTACTTCCACTTTTCATCCAGTCATGTCAACAAAGCCTCCTTCCACATCTGTTTTACTACGCAGTCCAATCAATCCCAGATGATTGAGCTTCGCACCGGCTGAAAGGCCTTCTCCTACTTACGTTTATCTTATACCACCAATCGTCAGTGCTTGAAATCGCACAACTTCGCATGGCCAGGGTACTCATCAGAAGAGCAAGGTGCGTCAACATTTTAGATAGAGAGACCCAATGGCAGTATCGCGACTGGCTCTGTGCCTTCGAAATCGGAAGAATCCTGCTTGAAGATCACCCAGCTTTGCCCACCATGGCACCGAGACTGCCCGCCCCCTTCGATGCTCGGATGATGGCCCAGGGGCAACTCATGAAGGCGCTATTGATACCAAGAGCAGGCCATGCATCGACGATCCCGCGTTTTGTCCACGGAGATCGCTCGCCCCCTTCGACGCTCGGACGACGCGAAAGCCAGAGGCAAGCTACGAGACGAAATCTTACCATGCGAGATTTTCTCAACCCACCAAGGAAGAATCACGTCGTCAAACCCTCCTTCATCGTCCATCACACCCCATTTTCACTAACAACTCGTAGCAGAAGTATCACTTTCACAAGACTCCAGCACGCAACGCTGGCAGCAGTCGGAAAGCATTCTGATATGCCAAATGACGTCCTTCCGCCAGAAAACCACCGACAAGTCCTCCTCCTCCAGCATTTCCCATACCATTTCCTCCGTCAAGCCAAGACTTCGACGGAGAACTGTCACGTGAACAACCTCCATCTTTTTTACCAAAGTAATCTCTCAACACCAAGTCTCCTCCATTGGCCACTCCGACGGCAAGCCTCCTCCAATCACCTCGACGATAAGGACAAGAGCCTTGCCACCTACTCGCGTGGTTGAAGTCGGAACATGATACAGGAGGCAAGTCAACCAGCGAACGTATACGCCTCTCAGGCTTCGGCTCAGGGGACATACGAGTGATTGCAGACGAGAAGTGGGCTACTCGACCAAGATCAGGGAGAACAACAGTGCGAAGGAGGTCGTAAGATGTGTCAGCATTTGGAGGGAGGGGTCAAAGCTCATGTATATCTTCATATCGCAAACAACCAGGTGTCAGCGCTGTTCAGGCACAGGGGTATCCCGATTAACATGCTCACAGAAGCAATCATTGTGTCGTTTAGGATCTCTCATTCATAATCGTGTGCGATAACACTTTCTGGTTCATTCCTCTGCCTGCCTCTGTACCGTGCACCATTTGCATGCCTGGCCTAGAGCTGCGGCGGAGCTTCTCGCCTTCAATCTCTAGTTATACAATGCCTGTCAAGTCTCGTGAACCTCACCCCACGGTACTGTGGTTGTTGGAGTTTGACGGCAGAAAAATGAATTCATCAAGTGGCCCGGCCGGTGCAAACGGCTCTTCCATCCCTCTACTTATGCCCAACGGAAGAATCGTGGCTCTGTCCACCAACGCCTTTCTTCTATACCATGTGCGCAGTCGAAATCCACTGTTGGACTTCGTACCGGCCGAAAGACTTGCCCTGCTGACGTGTATAGCAACAGTAATCGTCCTCATAGCCTCGAGATTACTTGAATAACAGTTCGAAAACCGCCTCCATGTCCTGTTGCGTATGCAGGTACAATTGTGTTCCATGTCATCCATGGGGTGCGGCAACAAAGTTATCAACGTGTTGAGGATGCGACACACAGACGCGCAAACCATGAGTGGTGGGGCTGTTGGTATCCCTATTACAGGGTAGTTGGTTCGAACCGTAGTTGACGAAGAGATCAATTGAACTATATGAATATCTGCGTAGTAGGTGTAAAAAGGAGGTTCCAACCGTAGGTTGGGCTGGCTACGATAATCGTAAATAGGGCCCCCAATTGGCCCCTGCGCAGTCGGCTGTATGCCGCGGTCGAATTGGACTTCCAATCCGACAGGGGCGGTTGGTGCTGCTCGTGACTCGGCTGGCGACGGCCATTGCCCTCGTCGACATATGGGAGGATACTTAAGTCGGAGATGGACGTCCCGACGCACGAGTCCGTCTCAACCTAGGCCTAAGACTCGGTTCAAGATCAAGGTAGGCATTTCCAGGGCGAGGACCACGCATTTGACGTTATACGGGAACGAGGGGGCATGTAGTTCCGGGTATCGCCCAAGGAGATTCCCGCCTAGTACCTAGCCTTAGTGCACATCATCAAGTCGACCATGAAGACGGAGAATATAGCAGTATGAGGTCCCTGAGGAGGATGATAACAACCTGATACAAAGTCCCTAGGGAGATAGCATAAAGATGCTCGTTCTCGTATTCTGACATCGTTTCGTAGAGAATATAGCTTTAGGACGCGACGTATGACTCACTATCCAAAAATCCGCACATTAAACCATCTGGCATCTTTATCACGGGGTACATTCCCCCGTAGGACTTCTCGGAATATTTCCCAAACGTAAAGTTGAGGTACGTTTAGTAGGCATTAGTGGCCGTAGTATCAATCTTGACGCCGTACGGGCAATGTTGCGTGCAGTTTCTGCTGTCGTGGTGACGCCGGAGCCGTAGCCGCCATAAAATCAGGCCCCTGGGCTCGACGTTGAACTTGACCTGGGCGGACGCGGTCCTGGGGCGCTCAGCCATCCACCAAAATGTACCTGCCCCTGCCCATAGATACTTGTCGGCCTCTGTGGTGACGCTTCTGTAACCGCGTCTCCGTCATCGTTCTCCTCCTCCTCTCGTCAGTCACAGTCGTTTACAAATCAGGGGCGTGGCGACATTGCATACTCGGCATGGGAGTCTTGTCAACAAGCCCTCCATATCATCTATCTGCATCTCCCGGTCAAAGGTCATATCATCTATTAAGATAATTCCGAGCGCCGGTCTACTGTCCGCAAAGAAGTTGGCCTTTTACCTGATGTCGGCTGTCGGGGTCCTGCGTCGAGGTCTCGTTCCACCTAATATCTGGCACGTGACCATGAGGCTGGCTCACGCGGCTGCGGGTAGAATCGAAAGTCGCGGAATCATGACCAAAAGTAAGCAGTGTTTAGACAGAATTTCAGACATCTCATATTTCGATTCCTACAATGACAAGGTAAAAAGAGGAGAGGATCATTGTCGATCATGAACTTGGAATGTTACCAAAGGCTAACAGGGCGTGCACAGTAGTCTTTGTCATAACGCAATGGCCTCACGCATCGTGGAGTCGTTTGGGGAAGTGGACCTGACCCAAAGGCATTGGAAGTGAGCAGTGCCCCAGCTGCCCGATCCAGCAACAGTGGTGACGCTAATTGGTTGGCAGCAGGAAGAGGTGGTCTGGGTGGCTGCCGCCACACACAGCCACAATCCAAAATCTCCCAATAATTTGGGTGTTTTTTGCAAAATCTCCCAATCTCCCGCTCGGGGCAGGAGGTTCATCCGGCGTCCACCCGGCGCGCCTGCCCCCACAAAAAAGGAGGTACGTACTACAGAGCCACACCAATGGCTAGAGGAACCCACTTTGCACCTGCAGGGCAGAGCAGGATGGTTCCCAGTGCGACCAGCGGGAAAGGAAAGTGAGAAATGGTCGGGTACCTACCTTACTGTTCATGGGAAGGGACTTCTTCACCGGCAACCGCGAAAGCACGTGATTGCGCGCTGTTCCTCTCTCCACGGAGTATTTGGTCCGGAATTGTCTTCAGCACGTTCCTCTTCCACCGCCTCGCCAAAGCGCGTCTCTGAGACTAACACGCGCGTTGCAGACCACCACGGTCAACTCCATGGGCTTGTTGACGATGGCTCTTTCAAACCTCATTGTGTAGCCCCGCTTTCTTCATCATCTCTACGGTCAACGCCATCAATGCCTCGACCGACTCGCACTTGCATAGTAGCAGCCCCGGCGTCTCGTTCAGCACGATCCTCCGTGGTTATGCTCCGCCTCCCAGCTTCACTGTATGCTCCAGACGCGACCTATTCACTATTCGCGTCATGGAAGCTTGATGCATTCAGGTGAGCCGCAGGTGTCAGGACCCGCAGATGTCGGCTACTTCGTGTGTTCAAGATGTGGACCGCGTCATCCTACGGATTGTTGCAAGTACCCGTGTGCTCCATCGTTCTAGCTGGACTAGACTGACGAGAGACACAGCACGCAGATGTCCGCAACAAAGCACAGACGAGCGCCATCATCAAAACCTTTGACTAATGACTACCACACGGACGACATCTAGTTGAACCACTTCGCCAAGTGTGAATATGATCGAGTTCTGCCCCGCGAATGGGGAGAGCCCTATCAAGAAGGCGACCGTCGGGGACTACAGAACCAAGCTCAAGCTCAACGTATCTAGGTCCATGAACTGCCGTTATCGAAGAGAACTCGCAAGGTATCTCTCTCGAGAAGTATCAAGAGAGCTGCGAGGACGTCAAGACCAAGCCGAGCGTCAGAGGCCACGATCCCAGCTTGACTGTCATCTTGGAGGAGATCCCTCCGGTACGCTGATCTGGGGGACGATTGAGGATTTGTACGACTGCGTTTCGGATAGGACGGCTCGGGCAACACGGCTATACGGAACAACGACGGGAAGGCCTTCCACAATCAAGAGTTGGACAGGACAGCGACGTCTGCAGCTACAACGAGAAAGACGTCTCCGACAACGACAAGAGCAGCTGCGACCCTTGTGAGAGCTTCTCCAGGGCCAAGGCCAAGCACAACTCGAACATGGACCTTCATGCCGTCGACCTTGTGCATGAAGATGCCCCTGAACGACTGGAGGCTCGTCACGTCGTTGACATCGTGGTCCGTGTGACGGACCTAGGAATGTTGCCGTGTCCGTGAGTTCTACCTTGCATCAGAACGAGGGCGGGTCGGGCTCTGCGTGCACCCTCGAATTGATCGTAACCTCCACTGACACGATGGTATAGCCGCAGCTTTCCGAGAGACGTTGGCCATGCGTCGGTTCTTCAAGACGTCGCCAACAAACGTGTACTCGTGCGAGACGACCGCGATCAATCCAGGTATAAATTCGCAGGTCGTAACCTCGTTCCTGACGATGTTCTCGCTTTTGACCACGTTCTCGCTGATGCCTCTCGTCCTGACCTTGACGCTCTTCCTGGAGCACTCTCTCCGCGAAGCCCCTCGACATCACCTCCCCGAACTACCACTCACTTCATGCTATCCCAGGCGTTCCTCAACATCTCTCCTTTGCGGCTGTGTGGCTGCGTGGCCTGCTTCCCGGACACGAACCTATCCGCATAAGGTGACTCTTCTTCCTAAACAGCTACCTCCTGATCGAGCTGATGATGATGGACCAGATCACCGACTAGCCCAATACTTTGGTTGCGTAGATGATGTTGAGCGAGAAACTGGCCTGCCTTGACACCCTGTCGATGGACGAAAAGGTGATTGTCAAGCAGGGGGGGGGGGGCATGTCACCTTGAGAATTACCACTTTTTCGAGGTTCGCTAATGATCGTTAGGACGTTGCGGGATAACTTTGACGACGGGTCAAAGCTAAAGAACCAGCAGAACCTGGCGCACGAGGGCCACGTGTGCATCAGCAAGAACCAGACATTGGGGGATGAAGTTGCCCACACTGGACATGGTCTCCAAGTCTGGGTTGTTGAGGACCATCGACCCGGTGATCCAGGTTTCGTACGCAAAGGCCGGTAAGTCGACAATGAAGGGCGTTGTTATCAAGCTGACCATGTCGAAGCACGAGTTCGGGAACAGCGTCACCTTGTGCAACCCTGTCCCAAGGCTCGTCAATCACAGACCCAATACCCCGGAGATGATCAGGCGCTACATCCTGGCTGCGGTCAGCAACAAGAACGTATCCACTATCCTGTACAACGTCGTGAGCACATCGATCGAGATGAGGAAGATAAGCAGCAACTGCGCAAAGAGCCAGGGGGCCTCGGGCAGGAAGGTCATCCATTGTCTGTGTGGGAATCCTAAAGTTCCAGGAGCTCAAGAACCTGGATCCGAGGAACCGCTCGTACATGGTCGTCGACTTGAATGTCAACACCTCAAGGCTGCTTGCACAGAAGACGAGGCTCAGAATCTTGAACTGCGACGCGGAAACCAGTCTATTGAAGCAGGTCAAGGCCATCATGAGGCCGTTCGGCAACATCATGATCTTTAACGGCACGTTCCAAGACTTCTTGGTGTCAGAAGGCGTGATGGAGTGCCTCATCTCGGGCAGGTTGCGCGTTGCCTTTTCAACATGTTGTACTGCTGACAGGAGATCAATACCCTGCTGTCGAAGAACGTTCCCCCGTCTACGTAGCCGACCTTTCCCACAACGACATCGAGGACGGGATGCTGGGCACGAAGCCGGTGACTTAGTGGTTTTTACCTCAAGGTCATCCCCTTCGCTATACCGCGGTCGCACTCCATTCCTCACGTCGCTGTAGCCGCTCGGCAATCTTGATCTTCTTTCTTTCAGGACACATACGCGGACGGTAACTCAGCGTTATAGTCGGGTTCGTCTTCGTGCGTCAGCGTGGTCCGGGCATCCTCGTTCCTGGTCCCCATCTTGAAGTTGATGATCCCATTGAATGGGTTTAGGTTCGCGTTCAACCCCCCTGATCTGTTCCCCAGTCTCCCGCATTAACTTATTGGTAAAGACAAAGATATTTGGCCGAAATTCGTCCCTCATAACGGGTCCTCGAGGTGCGGCATCTGCGACGTCAGAAGCGTTGAGCCAACCGTGAACGTAAGCCCATACCAGTTCGCCAACTTGTCCCTAATCTCGAGGTTCTTGTTGGAATTGATGGCAGAAGCAAACGGCCCTTCGCTCCACTTCCATACACCTAGCGGAGGATTCTTGGGCTCTGCCCACCAACCTCCTCCTTCCACGTCCCCGTCACGAAGTTCAACACCACAATTACCCTGCTGACTTGTATACCAACAGTTCTTCTTCCACACACACACACACACACACAACCGCGTTCATCACCCCCGAGCCCGTTTCCGTACGTCCTCAGGACCAACTCGGCATCTTAGGCCTCCACCACTCTTCCTAGTCAATACCATGATCCCACTGAACAGACGCCAGGAGTCGGGTAGAGGCAGTCGACTACGCCATACCACGAGACCTGCTCCGACGTAGCGACACTCATCGGAGATCATGCATTCGTCCTCGACTTTTCTGCTGCACGACGTTAAACGTCACTGCCGCATCCACCTCCAGGATAACAACTTTAGACCCCTTGGACTCGTGATGAGCCATGTTTCCCGGCAGCCATGTCATTTCCATGGGCCGACCGTGGCTGTTCGTCAACATGGTATTGTCGCCCTTGGTTGGCAAGGGGCAGGGGCGTGCTTCATCATCCCCATGTCCAAGCTGGTTTTTGGGCTCCACGGAGAACCTGCAGAATGGGATCAGCAGCGCGATTGGGGACGCCACCTGGCCCGGCTTCACGTCGTGGGTCGGGAAGAACTTGTCCAGGTCTCACTCCATCGTGTCGCATTGTTCAACGCAAGTCGTGAAACTTCTTGCCGTCGGCCAAGAGCCTGATGGGCCTGATCAGTACACCGCTGGACAACGAGATCACCAAGGCCTTTGCCTTCCCAAAGACGTGCACCATCGGCATGTTGGGCTCGCACTATATCCTCCATCTGTCAACGATCTCGGTGTGGTACATGTTGGACCCCCACGGCATCTCCCGCGCCACCTGAGATCGTCCCCAACGTTATGAACCTGACGCATACCCCGGCCACGAACATGGGGTGTTGTCTTTGAAAACGGTCCAGCCCAGCCACATAGCCTTGAGCGATAGCTTGACGGAGACAGTGGAGCCGCCAAAGACGTTGACTTCGGACTGGACCACTTGGTCGAAACACTCTTGTACTTCTCTAGCGTCGCTAGCACCTTGGTTGCGGACATGTTCTTGTATTCACCCTGCACAGAACCAAGCTGACGGTCAGGCCCACGCTGTCCACTATTGAGCCGTGACCGACTATCGAGCCCAAGTGGACGTCGCATACATCTGACCGGGCGGGACTCACTGCTGCCATTCTCGGAGATGACGGAATCCACAGCTACAATGACTCCGCCATCGTAGTACGCGCTCGCACAGGACTTGGTGACGAGCAAGAGCTCCAGGTTGGGAATAAGGACTATCCAAGCAGAACTCCGTAGGTAGCTGCTCGATCATGCACATCTCATCGTTGTATATCATGTCGCCAGTCGTATTGGCGTTCCAGGTGTCACCCCAGTCGGTATCCGTCCACCAGCACAGCACGACGATGATGGAGATCTCAACCTCGGACCCTGCTGATCCAGGCCTTCCCGGTCTCGACTACGTCTGCGGCCCCATCTGCCCTTCTGAACCCCTCGGTTCTCGCGGATATCTTTGTTCGCATATTATACACAAAGATCAGCTGCCCGACGTTATCTGTGCCCACGGACACGAGAATGAAGTCGATTCCGACACTATCTTCTACCTCACCCATTTCTTACGCATGTCAAACGGACATATCCTTAACCCGGCCTGCCTCTTCTGCTGCTTCCATCTGCTATCTTCGTAGACATGGTGCGGCTAGCCCGGGATCCTTGTCTCCGAGATGGCTCAGTCCGCGTCCACAAACCCCTCCTGGATGGCCATCATGATTGTCCTGACGATCCCCGAAAGGATATACGCCTCTTTGTTGGCGTCCGACAGATTTCTCCCCGTGGAGGACTGAAACCACTCTGCATAAGTCGCACCCTCTTTACAATCTTCATCGAAAGCCCTCGGTGTCACACATGTCGTCTCAGTTCATGTCTTTGTACTTCTTTTTGGCCGATATGCTTGTGGGCTTGTAGTTCGCCTCGACGCCCGCTCCGACCTCCGCGAAGATGGTCCCCTTTATGTCCTTGACGACGGACTGCGTGATGAGATGGGCCGTATCCTCGCAGCCGTGCTCTGTCTCCATTCGACGCGGACGAGGATCGAATCGATGTCGCCGTAAATGATGTTGAAGCCCAGCTTCCGGGCGACCTTGACCATGTCCCTCATGTAGTATCTGGCAGTGACCATAACAATTATGGCGCACATTGTGGAGTTGCTGACGCCGAAGCTGCTGGCCGCGGCGTCGAAAGCGCTCACTGTCAGTATTTTGTACCCTGCATTCCTGTTCATGTTCCCCTCCGCCTTCATCGTCGCTCTCCCTTTGGTCAAGTCATGTAAGACCTCACCGAATAACGTGGAACAGCCTTTTACAATGTACAAGTACCCTGTACCGTCCATCATCAAGACTTGGTCTCCTTGGTCGATTGTGTTGTTGGTCGTGACGTCGGGTGGGAGCTGCGGCATGTTTATGTATCAGTAGCTTCTACGCAAGACCATCTAGCGTCCTGTTGAAGACATCCTTATCGACATGTATCCCGAGCTCTAAGATGATGTAGCCGTAGACGATGGCTGTCTGAAGACGAAGGTTATCTCAAGACGCCGACTGTCTGAAGACGATGTCTGGCTTAAGACGATGGCTAGGTCAAGACGATAGCTAGCTTAAGACGAGGGCTGCCTTAAGACGATGGCTTTCTGAAGACGCCGACTGTCTCAAGACGCTGACTGTCTCAAGACGATGACTGTCTTAAGACGCTGACTGTCTGGAGGCGATGGCTGTCTCAAGGCGATGGCTAGTTAAAGACGGCGACTGTCTTAAGACGACGGCTGTCTGAAGACGATGGATGGTTTAGGACGATGGCTGTCTTAAGACGAAGTCCGTCTGAGGATATATAGCGAGTAGTTTGCCGGGCCATGTCTAGCGTTATGTTCATGGCCTTGGGCACAGGAGCGGTATAGCAAAAGGCCAAAAGGCCATGAGCTCGGAGTTGCCGGTGATGGTGTCCAGAAACGTGCTCCTCGATATCCTGGCCAGACTGTACAACCCGTCGCATGCCTTCATCTTCCCGGCTACAAGGGCGTGCAAGTCTAAGCCCCTGACGTTTGACATCATCATCTGGACCACGGCGTTAGTTGTCGTCCATGTTCGTCGTCCATGTTCGTCATCATGTTGTCGGGCCCGAGCTTCTTTCTTCTTGGGGAGCCTCAACTCGGTCGAGATGCTATCCAGATAGATGGAGGTTCGACTCGACCCCACGTCCTTGTTCACGTCGTATTTAGAGCCTACGACGACGGTGACGTTCAACGGTCTTCAAGTCGAAGCCGACCGTTGTGGATCGCGATGACATCCGGGCTCAGCATCTCGATCATTTCGTAGACCACCTTGCCGCTGGAGACAGTCCCGTAGATCGAGCACGCTCTCAGCAGCATAACTCGTTCTTAAAGCTCGGTAAGGTCCCGGTTCTGTGGTCGGGATTGTCAGCGTTCACATTTGACATAAACTTCGTTGGGATCGGGATGGTCAAGTCAGTATGAAATACGTGCAGACACAGAGCATAGAGTAAGTAAACGCCGCTCCGGTACGGTGATTCGGAGTCCGGAAAACGACACCCAGAAGTTGGCGTAGGCCCACACCAAGGAGGTCTAGAGCTGGATGCTGGATATGGTCGCGGCTTGACAGACTAGTGATTACACGATCGCGGTCCTCATTATCCACGTCAGCTTTCGCCAAAATCTCAGCCGGGGTGGGAATGGTCAAAATGGTGTGCAATACTATCCTGTTCTTTCCGCGCGCTATCCTGGACCCTACCTACCACATGACATCCAGCCATCTAAGATTCAGTCAGTTCAAGTCCAAAAATTTCTCGTTAGCAACTTAGTCTAGGGACTCTGCAAATCCCATGTCCTTGTCTCCATCCTGTTCCTGACGACTTACAAGATAACGCCGGGGATCGTCCTGCTTGTCCTATAGCTCAGTCCATCTACCTGGATGGTACTCGCACTAGCGTTCAGATCCGCGTTCTGACGCGCAGCGAGTTTTGTAGAGCTATGCGCAGAATCATGCTGAGCATGCTGCATACACAACTGAAGTACATAACCCAGCACACATCCAAGATGCAGCTCTCGGTGAGGGCCGATAAGAACGGCGCCACGTACGTCGTGGACAGCTTCCCTGCGTGGGGTGGGGACTCGTTTGCAATGTCAAACTAGGAGAAGGACCTGACGAGGTTGCCGTGCTTGAAGTTGCTGGCAGTGGCGAACAGCTTGACGTACCTACTTCATCTGATGCACGAGCTCGATGTCGTTGGCAGGTTCACTGGAAGACGGGGTCGTAAAAGCTCATGCAGCACCGCCTCCAGAAGACAAAAGCCCGCTGCAGCAAAGGAAGGGGAAGGCAATGGGATGAATGGACGTTTACGGAAGGATGAGTAACTGGCACCTTCTAAGGCAGTCTCAACCACCAAAGAGCAAAACCAAGGCAAAAAGGCAAGATAAGGTCCGATGACGCAACCACGACAATGGCAGGTACCTACCTTACCTGGAGGTGCACCTGCAGCGAGAAGGAGCAAAGATACGAACATCGCTGGCTGGCAGGTCGGCCTTCCCATCAACTGCGTACCTACCTAGAGGCCGGAAGTCATTGGTACTGTCATGTGGAGAAAATCAGCAAGAGCTCCAACCACAGCTACACCTCATGAGCTGCCCTTTCTTCCACCACCTTCTACGACAGAACCTCAACTTCAACCTCAACCCTACACACACAGACACATCAACCAGACGGCTCACAGGGAAACGTTGTTGTTGACGGAGACCAGCGACAGCATGGACAGCACTACGTTAGACCGTCGCAGTTACGGGACCTACGAGAGGGTCGCGCGCCCAACCTATTCTGACCCTTATGCTTTCCATGCCGTCGCTGGTCACCGTCAACAACAATATTTCCCTGCTGAGCATTACAATCGCTCCAAGCACATACGTCGCAACGCTGACCTTGTCCTTTGTCTTCGTCTACCTATACATCGTTCAGATCTCGTGGAAGCCGACACTGCTATCCAACACCAGCTACTTTGAGTGCTCAGCTGCATGAGTCGAACCACCAAAACCGCAGCTTCCCTTCCTTCCACCCAGGGGCCGTGACTGTGGCGAGGACCAGGATTTCGAGAGGAATGGAGTCCTCTTTGCCCGGGCACTCAGTGGGGTCCTGATTGTCAACCTTTGACCTGTGGAAGACCTGATTGGCCTGTACAACGGTGCCAACATGGGTCTGTTCAAGACCGTTTTCGAGGTCAAAAACATGCAGCTCTTCCTCAAAGACAAGGAGTAAGTTGCCCTTACACTTAGCAAGCCCCGCCGCTCGCTGATACGCGATACAGGTCGAGCCTAAGATTGCTATTCTTCTTCGTTGACCGATATTTTCGGAGCCCTTCGAGGTCCAGCTCTTCATCAGGGACAAGCGGTGAGTCGTCCTTGCATGAGGGAAATTTCACCGCTCGCTAACACGTCACACAGGTCGAGCCTAAGATCACTGCTCTTTCTCGTGATCCGAGACCACCTTGGCACGACGCCCCTTGCGAACCTGCGCAACACCCTGGTCCAGGACCTGACCAAGATCTGGTCCTCCATCTCCAAGACCAAGACCGGCAACTGTTCGTGATGAGTCTCATCATTATGTCGTCCCTCGCCATCACGCCGGTCGAGGTGGACGTACACTTCGTCTGCAAGCAGTAAGTCGCCCTTGCGTCTGGGCCAACCCTATCGCTCGCTAACACAACATACAGGTCGAGCCTGAGGTCGCTGCTCTTCTTCGTTATCCGAGACCCCCACTCATGTGCACGGTCACATGGATAAGAAGGTCATTGATAAGATTCTGTTGCCCGTCGGGGACGACCAGAAGCCCAACTTCATGTGAAGAGTAGGAAGGTCCTTGGCGAACGCCGAGGAGGGCGCTGTTGCGGTAGTGATATTTTTTGGCAGATACGTCCATGAAGGCAAGACCAATATGGTGGATACGTTTGCATTCCTGTACTGACACGTCGATCTAGCGGTCCGGGCCCGTCAATGATCCTGCCTCTCAGCAGTCTTTCGATCTGAATGGCGTGAGAGCCACGAGCCTCAAACAACTTTGATCTTATCTCCCGATGCCCAAAACGATCAGATCATCTGCCTCTGTCCGAAAACAAATACTTCATTCATCGACACGGACGACGAGAGCCAAGACAGGCATCAAGGCCGAGTCTCTGAGCTCTTAGGGCTATGCCCGATCCGACGACGTTCACAGCCTCGCTTGCATCGAGCACACAGATGACATGGCAAACTGTTGATATCCCTGTCACAGGGTAGTCGGTTCGAACTCCGGGTTCTGTGGGTGGTGAAGGGTCAATTGCTGGCTCTTGATTGATTTTGTGTGGTGTGTGAAAATGAGCTTCCAGCCGTAGGTTGGAGGGTCAATTGGAGTCTAGTTGAAGGTCGAATCGGCCGCTGCGCCGCCACTGGGAGTCGACAACTCCAGGAACATCAGCCGGCATATCCCGGCGATGAGCCTTGCGGATGTTGTTAAGGATATTTGGAGAAGGGAGTATAGGAAATATGAGGAGGATAATAAGGTGTAGGGGAACAATTTCTGTGAAGAGGGACACGTCTTATGTGGAAAATTGCCGCTGCATCTGCAAGACTTGGAAATTGGGATTAATGACATACAGGGAAGAAACTTCTCTTTGACGAGTCGAGAGACGCGTCTCTTTCCTTTGGCACCAGAGAACCCTTCCTTCCCTTCGCCTTGAAATATATACCCATTGTTCCAGCACAAACGTCAGCGCAGGGGTTATACGTCTAGGGATGGGCAGATTTCAGTAATTCATCCTTTTGAACCTAACAGCAAATGGCCTCTGTGAGCTTCTGCCCTGTGTCTTACGTCTACTAACAGCCAAGACCGTGCTGTCGGACTTGTAGGTAGTGAACAACATGTCTAGAAGAGGTTCCTGGTCTGCGACAAGTACGTCATCAGCGATGTTCTCTCTCACAGCAACATCAAGAGGTGGACGTCCGGGACGCCGGTGACCCTGGACGACCGGAGAAACGGGGTTCCTGCGACTCGCATCGTCAGCAACCAACTCCGGTCAACGATAAGCCTTTCATCGTCAACACCATCGACAGGAGGCTCGTGGTCTACCACGTGGACAGGGAAATGTCAGAGAAGATGCTCGTGTACATGGGCTAGATCACCAACACCTCCCTTGTCCAGTTCCTGTCCGCGGCTATGACGGTCTACAAGGCCAACACGACATACGCGCTTCTTCAAGAAGGCCGCGAAAAATATCACCGGGGGTTGGGCACACGACTGGATGTCGGCTAAGTTCCAGTGCAAGGCCGCGACGTGAGCGATGGTGTGAAGTGCGGCATGGACGTGAAGACGAGCGACGGCGTTCAAGGCCATGCCATCCAGCCTCTCGAAAACACCGTTAGGGTACAGAGAATACGCGAGGTATCTCGGGCCGTTGAAGACCAGGTGCTGTTGGATTCTGGGCAGTCGGCGGGTAGGGTGGGTCGGGAAGGCGGTCGGGGCCACACCAACGACCCTTCAACCTCCATACGCAGCAATGCACACCACTTTATTGACGTTTCATGCCAATCATACGGTTACCCTGCTAACGTATATGCTGATAGCTACAAAGATTACGGCCCCAATATATGCTTCGGACATGAAGAAAGCCAATTCGCCCGCCATTGACTTGAAGGTCTTCGAATGAACACACACACACGATCACAGGATCGTATAGACCGTCGTTGAGAGCTTGACGCCCGAGTTCACCATCAACTCCAAAACCAGAGATTACTATGCTATGAGGTGGTCAAGAAGAGCTCGTTTAGAAAGAATCTACAACACCCCCAGGCAGACGAATGCCAGGATAATCAACGTCAAGAAGGCTGACCAGGACGCCTCCGCAGCTAGTAACGAGGACGGACGAGATACAGGACGCCATGAGCTTGGGGTAGACGGGTAGGCGCCCGGACCCGGTCCCAGGAAAGCGGAAGATGGAGAAGCCTGTTGAAGATGGCGATGACGAAGAGGGAGAGGACAAGGGAGGATATAAGGAGGGCGAGGACGAACATGGCCATGATCACGGGGACGGTGGCGACGACGTAAGCCGCAAAGATGAGAGCCGCAAAGACGAGAGCCGCAAAGACGAGAATCGCAAAGACGAAAGCAGCGGCGATTATAACGATGACTACGAAAGCGATAATCACTCGGACAAGTTTGCGGATGCGACGTCGGAGGCGAACGGGACTACCGAAACCCTGGGGGCTGAGGAGAAGACGCTGTTACGAGCTTGGCGAAGTTATTTTAGGTCAAGGTCTAGAACATGACCTTGGCAATGCCCATGAAGCAGCCTGCAACGAGCTGAAGCGTGGAGACCGTCAGGCCCATTTAGTACGTCCTGGGCACGAACATCGGGTCGAGCGCTAACGAACCCAAGCAAATGGTGGAGCAGCTCGTCAAGATCAATCACAAATGCATTAGCAGGCCCGCAACTGTCGTCGTCGTCAATGTCATTATCACTACCAAGTGCTCGCTTCCTAACGAGGGGGCCTAAGTCACAAAAAGCCCTCACTTCCTCAAATGACATCCCGCACATGAGGTACGCAATCGGTCTTGGGAAGT
Source organism: Colletotrichum abscissum (assembly GCF_030869225.1). Taxonomy (NCBI): domain Eukaryota; kingdom Fungi; phylum Ascomycota; class Sordariomycetes; order Glomerellales; family Glomerellaceae; genus Colletotrichum; species Colletotrichum abscissum. The sequence continues at coordinate 64,660 of NW_026850243.1, forward strand.
TCCAGGGAACCAGAAGGTCAGCAAGGCCAGACTATTCTCCGGCATCATCACGAAGGTTAATGACGCCTGTAGGAGAGCTGCGAGAACGTCGCCATAAAGGACGTCCCAATGAAGATCTTGAACAAGGACCCGAGGATGATAGACACGGGTGTCAACTCTAAGAAGCGAGGGAAGTTAATACCATCCACCGTCAAATGTTACCAGCTAACCGCGTGCCAGCTCAGAGCCTGATACAAGCACCCGGTCGTGGCTAAGAAAGGAACAAACCCCCCCAAAGCCAAACGAAGTATTAATGATACTCGAGGTCAAGAGCTCGTGATGCTACGTAACTGTTGTCATCTCGCTCTTGATGAACGTACAGGTCACGGATTACGACAACGACTTGGAGTTCAGCATCAAGCTCTGCGATATATTCTATACGAAGGTCTTGACGTACAGGAGCCCACCGCAGTGCTCTTTCATGGGCCTTCGGTTGACTGACGAGTTCTTGGTGAACGCCGAGGTAGTCAGCAGTCAAATACAGACAGGCTTCGTTGACGGATTCTTCAGGCGGGATTATATTGCGACAACAAGCGTGGCAATGGCTACCCCAAGACTCTCTCGATCAGGCCGGCCGCCGCCGATTCCTATCCTACCCGAATACTCTCGGTAAAGAGACTAATAACATGCTGACGGAGTAGATGGGCCGATAGAAGGATGTCAGTTGGCGTCTTTTGTGTGACCTGGTCGAGGGTCTGCTCCTTACACTGGATCTAAGATGAGGGCGGGCGCTAAAGGTGGACAGACCATGCCACGAGTGTAGGCTGAGCTTGGCTTTGTCCAAGCACTGTTGGAGCGAGCTATACTGAGGCATATGTGGCGACGATCAAAGGGAAAAGCGGAATCATCACCATACGAGAGCTGCAACTGGGCGCAACTCGGGCGTCGCTGGACGTCCACAAAACCAAGTGCTCCAGGCAGTCTCAAGACTCTCAGCCCAAACTTGGTCTCGTACACCTTATGCGACTCGAGACGGGAGGTCTCCTCGACCATGTCACCAGCGTCTTCACGATCGGAATCGACGAAGATGCGGTTGGTGACGACGTTGTAGTTGACGACGTAGTTGTTGCTCTCTCCCCTTCACTCGTCCCCGAAGCTGTGGAAGATGACGGTGACCTGGTTGATGATGGGATATTCAGCTGCAGGTATCAGACATCAGACGTCAGACATCAGCTAAATCGCTTGAAAGCCCGCGAGCCGCCTTCCTATCGAAAAAACCCCTTCCCAGCCATGGTGTCGAGCATGGACCATGAAAGCAGCTTCTGGTTTTCCGATTGTTGAAATAGCCCCGAATCATGCGTCCTTGTACGTATGGAATAGTGGTTGATTCTGTTATAGGTTAGCCAGAGCACACTCAACAGAAGAGCTAGAGCTCTTTCACCTACTGTCTAGGTCGTTGAGGCTGACTGGTAGGATGACGACGGACTCTGTGTTAATAATCAATACTCGACTGCGGAACACAGATTAAAGCTTCACGAGCGCGTTACATCACGTGAGATTACTTCAGCCAGATCGCTGGCCACCGGGAAAGCTTCCTCCAACAACTCCTCAGCCCGCTGAGAAGACGGCAGTTCAATACGCCATGCGACTTCCTTCCCCCGAAAATCCACTACGGAAGGATCACTTCACAAACTCCTCAGCCTCCCCAGTAGGCTTTCCTCCGAAAGGTCACTTCAGCAAGCTCCTTTCTCCCATAGTTACTTGCGGAGACAGCTCCGCCGACAAGATCTCCACTACCAAACCGCTGGCCGTTGAGACAGGGCGTCCCAGAATGTTTACCCTCATTCCTTCCGCCAGGGCTCTTAGCAGATGGCTTTTGCCCTGATGCACAACCGCCGAGATCCAAATGTTGCCCAGATACCCAACTTCTACCAGATCTCTTTGAGAATATCCATACGAACTGAACAATGACCCTCCTCACTGCCGGTATCTTCCGCTTGCTGCGTGCTTACTGTCAGCTCTGACCCTCGACTTTTCCCCATTTGAGTACCCCGTACCCTTCATTTCGCATCCCGCTCAACGATAGACTTCCTTTCTGTCCTACGCGATCACGAACTTACCACGCCGAAACGGTCCTGTATTTGTACGAAGAGACGCTCTACTTACGGCCGGAAAGCTTCTGTTCGTCAACGGACACAACGGCATCGTTTGCGGGGCATAGCTCCTCGACGCACGCAACGATGAGTACGGTACGGCAAGTCCATCGAGCGGCTCGTCAAACGGGAAAGTGCCAGAACTTCCGTCAGTACGGCAATTTCGTGTTGTCGGGCACCTCCACTCCCACTGACTTTCTCCAGTCAATTTCATCTCCATCCAGTTCGACGGCACCTCTTTTAGCCACTTTTATAGCAAGTTACATCCTACAGCCAACTCGATAGCAGGGCACCTCGTTCTGCAGCTTCAATGGGCAAGAGCCAAGCCACCCATGCGCGTGGCTGGAACAGTATACTGAAGACCGCAGAACACCCAGCGAATTTATTTGCCTCTCAGGATTCGGCTTTGAGAGAAACGCACGTGTTCGGGGCGCAGTCAGACCGACAGAAGATATACGCGTTGGAATGTGGGAATATGAGCAACGAAAATATACGAGTTGGAGGATCAGGGGATAATTTGGAGATGATCAGGACAGTAGCATATCGAAATTTCCGTACAGCAAATATGGCGGAAGCTAAGTCGAATTTGTACCGATAGTATTTTTGGCAGTTCTTGATTTGGAAACGGTCCATTATTGAGTTTGACGGCTACACGGGGCCACGAAGTCTCCCAAATTCGAAAGTTACAACAGCGTCTAAGCCTTGTGGCAGAAAGTCGTTCTCATAATCGTCTGCCACACCCGAAGGATGATCTTTAAAACACATCACTCTCCACGAAATCAATAATTTCCGACACTCATGAGGGGTGACCGTGAGCCAATACCACACGGCAAACGACCCGTCTGATCCTGGTCAGTCCACGGTTCGCCGATCTGGCATGCTCACCAGTCGCATTCTGGCCGATAGCACCGACCTGAAATTTCTGTACTGGATGAATAGCAGCGATGTAGATGCATTGAAGCATAGGGCAGAGAATGGATAATTGGGAGGTGACAGGGTCTGTAAAACAGCCCATTCTGCGCTACCTCAATTTCCCCTCCTTCAAGGCTAGTCGACTACCCATCGTCACTCTGAGACCATCATGAGTCTCAGAACGTCGTCAGTCTCAAGACGTCGTCAGCCTGAGAACGTTGAGAGGGTGTTTTACCATGCAGGGCTTCCAGCGCTTGGAGGTCTGCCAACAAGGCCCCACCGGTCTGTTCTGTTAGGCCTCGCCGGTTAGGCCTCGTCGGTTAAGGGATAGCTCAGGGGGTATAAAAAGGGGGACTAAGTAATAAAGGAGTAGCTTAGGTATATATAAAGTATTAGTAATATACTTTAAAAAAAGGGTAAATTTTAATAATTTATTTTTTAAACCTTAATAATAATTAGCCCCTATAAGCTTTTTTTTTATATTATATATTTATTAATAGTTTAAAGATTTTATTTATAAAGGGGACTAAGTTAGAAGTTTAAAATATTAATAAGAATAAAACGTAATAAAAGAGCGTAATTAGTATTATAATAATAAAAAAAAGACGATTTTTTTTTATTAAACCCCCTATAATTACCTCTTTTTTAATAAATAGTATAAAAACGAAGCGTAATAAAATAAATAATATAATAATAATAAAAAAGAACCGTATTACTAAGAGTATTAACGAATTTTAAATAAAATAGTAAACTTTTTACCCTTATTTATTAATATTTAAACTAAATAATAAATAATAAGCTAATAGAACTATAAGAATAAGAACGATAATTAAAAAAAAAAATCCTTATTATAATATATAAAGAGTATTTATATAAAAAATAAGTAAATTTAAAATACTTATAAAGCTTTTTAAATAGCCCGGCCCTCGTACTAAGGGCTACGGTTTTAATTATAATAATTTTAAATATTAGTTTTAATATAAATAAGAACGTAAACTCCTAGACTAAGAATAGTTTAATAAATAAAGCTATATTTAAAGCGCTACTTAAGTAATAACAAAGCGACAAGTTCGTACTATTTAAGCTCTTATTTACTAATTCTTTTTTAACTTAAATAAGTATTATAAGTAGAACGTTTATATTTAAACTACTATCCCTTCTTAACTTATTATATATTAATAAATTAATACGGGATTAATAGAGCTTTTTTTTTAATTACTATTATTATTTTAATTTATAAGCTTAATAAATAAAAATAAATTATAATAAAATAGTATATATAATTAGCTATTTAAGTAGTAGTATAAAAACCTTTTAAATATATTATATTTTTAATTATTAAAGGACCCCCGGGTTTATAATAAACTAAGTTATATAAGAGGAATTAGAGACCTTTTTATAAAATAACTTATTTAATTTTATTAACTAAGGAATAGTAATAAATATATAACTAAATAATACTTTATAAAATTAAAAAAAAAAGTTAACGAGTTCGTTAGCTATATTAATAAGCTTAAAATAGAATTAGAATATATTTTAATAGAAAAATAAAGGATTTTTATATTAATAAGTAAGCTATGGCCCGAACTATACCTCGTAATAATATTATAAATAGAACTTTTATAAACTTATTTATAATTAATATTATTAATAAGACGTATTAAATAATCCTTATTATTAATAAAGAGCTTACGAACGCTCCCTAAGTAATATTTTAATATAAATTCGAACAAGTTAATAAAACGATATTAAAGTATTAATAAGTTAAATACGTAAAGAATATACTATAACTCGCTTAATAAGGATATTATATATTATAATTATAAAGAGATTAGTAATATTATAAGGGATTATTTATAATTATAGGAGTAGTATTAGTAATATTATAATTATAATAAAACTAAGTACTTTATTAATAACTACCCGAGCGTTATATATTATAAATATAACTAAAAAGGGTATAAAGTTATTAATTATTAATTAGACCTTATTCTAACTAAGTAGCGTAGATTAGTAACGAGCTTGAATACTATTTTAATAAAAAGAGTAGTTAGTAATTAATAAGGGTAGTGCTTAGATATCCTAACTTATATATACCTAAACTACGTATAAGAGAAGCTAAACGCCCTTATTAATTTAGAAATAAAAAGGAATATAATTAGTATCGGGCTGTTTAATAATTTTAATATTAATTTACGAATTTACTTATTATTATAGTTAATAAACGTTAAAAGTAAATAAATAAAAATATTAAGAAGCTATTATTTATAATTTCGAATTATTAATAATAACTACGTAACGGAAATATAGTAATATTACTTCCTAATAATTAATATTATAATACTTATACTTATTTTTAGTTTTTTTTAATTAGAGGATATTAACTTACTAATTAGTTAAAAATAAAAAAAGTAGTAGTATCTAATTTATAAACGATATATTCGCTTAGATACTTTAAAAAAGGGGCTATTAAATAACTTAGTTTTAGTAATACTTATATATATCGTAATTAACTTAGTTATAAATAGCGACGTAGTATTAATAAGCGTAGCTAAGAATTAAAAACTACGTTATTAGGATTTTAATAACTTATTTTTTAAAAAAAAAAGGCTATTTATCATTAAATAAAGTACTATATAACTATTATATTAAGCTAAATAACGCAGCGCTTATTCCCTAGGGACTTATTTATTTATTATTAAATTATAAACTCGAGATTTTATATAACTATTTAATAAAAATAGAGGCTAGGGGCTAAATATGCCCTTTTATAAGCTTAATAAGAGTACTTATCCTTTTTATATTTAAAAAAAGAGGAGAGCTACGATTTTATATTAATTATAAAATAATTAATAAGATTATATAAAAAAATAGAACGCTACTATTATTAATTAAAAAGATATTAAATAGACTATTTAATATTTTTACTTTTATAAAACTAAACTTTAAAAACGCGTACTATTATATATATATAACTAAGGGTAATAAATAAAAAACGGCTTTTTATATTAAATATAAGTAGTTCGAGTATTTAGTCGTACTTTTTAAGCTAACTAACGCGCCCGCGACGTTTTAAGTATATATTAATAACGTTTTAAGCGGCTTAGTTAATACTATTTATATTATATACTTAGATAATATTTTAATATATAATAATAATTACGTAGTATATAAAGAGTTTATACGTAGTATATTATAAAGATTATAATAATAGAACTTATATTTAAATAGTAATAAATACGAGTTTTATATATTATATATAGGATTTTTAGGGTATATTATATTTAATAAAAGCGTAGAAATAGAACCCGTACGTACTAAAGTTATAATAAATTAGCCGCTTTTAAAGAGTATTAAGGATATATAAACGTTCTTTAGATTTATAGGGTTTTATTATAAATTTATTAGTAATTATATTAAAATAATAGTATTTTTAACGGACTTATTAAAGAAGGTAAAACTAGGATAATTAGAGCTATTAATACTAGCCGTAGAGTTATTTAAAAAGCTATTAGTAATATTTATTAACGTATTAATATTATAATATTTTAACCTTACCCTACTTATATAATTATAAATAAACGCTTTAGCTCTAGTTATTAGCTTAGTAATTATATAATTATTTAAAAATAATTAGTACTTAATTATTTATAAGTTAAAGAAATTAATAAATATAGAGAGCTATTATAATATAAAAAATACGGAGTTATTAGCTATTATAAACGTATTAAAAAACTAATAATACTATTTTACTTATAATTAAGATTAGGTCGTAGTATTTATAAATTATTTTAATTTATAGTTCTTAAATATAAAAAAGAGACTAAACGGGAAATAGCTACGTTAGTTAAATAAACTCGTAGCGTTTAATATTAAAATTAAGTTTAAGTTAAGTATAAAGAACTTAGTAAATAAATTATTATAAAAACTTAATTATAATAAAAATAATAATAATAACGGAGCAGAGGAGCTATTATTAAAAATGAAAAAAAGATTTTTATAATATTAAAAATATATAAGAGCTTTTTAAAGTTATAGTAATAAGGTATATAAGGACGAGTTATAAAAGTAGTTTTTAAATAAAAAAGATAATAAGTATTTTAAAAATAGAATTAGTAATAATATAAAGAAATAAATAAAAGAGGTTAAGAGGTCTAGTTTAAAAAAACTTTAAAGAGTATTTTAAAAAGTATAATAGGGCTATAAGCTTAGGGTATTAAAATTATAATATAATATTTAAAGAGCTATTTAAGCTTATTATTAAAACTATAAATTATAAACTACTCGTTTTATAAAACTTTAATATAATAAAAGTACTTAAAATAGTATTTAATAAAAAGGGGTTATTAATAATAAGTTAACTACGGGTTATTTAATAAGAGGACGCTTTTATAAAAAATAGGTAGTAAATTAAAAAGAACTAACGGCTTTATTTAATTAAAAAATAATAATAATAAAGCTAGGTATATAACCTAAGAAGGTTATTATATTATAATAACTATACTTACGTATTATTATATAAAGGGCTAAAAAGGGAGGTTATTAAAATATATTATAATATACTTATAATAGAATATTATAATATAAAGCGGATAATAGCGTTACTAAGACGTTATTATTATTAAAATAGAGTAAGTAGGGATATAAAAAGTTATATTAATATTTATATAGTATATTAGCAAACGAAGCCTTATTATTATAAGTTATATAGTTTATTATACTTCTTATTTATTTTAATTAGGCTATAATAAGAAATATTATTAGATTTTATTACGGGCTTATTTATATTAATTATACTAATTAAGAGGCGCTTTTATAACGTAGTATTTATTATAATAAACCGATTTATAAAATATAGCGTTTATATTATTACGAGGACGACCTTTATAGCTTAGGGATTCGTAGACCTCTTATTTATAAAAATTTTTATTAAGTTTAAAATACTTAAAGGGATCGTTTTTAATAAGGGGTCGTTATTTATAAATAAGTTTTAAACTTATTTTTATTATTTTTTAGTAATAAAGAGGCATCTTATTACTACGTTCTATTCGTAAATAAATAGTTAAATAAAATAATAAAACTAATATTTAGAATAGTACTTTTATTATTTTTATATTTAAAACTAATTAAATTAAGTATAGCGTTTTTACTTAGTTAAGTTTATGTATAATAATACTTAGTATTTAGTAATTTATAAAGCGCTTACTAAGGCCTTATTTAGGTTCTTATTTACGTATTTTATATCGATTTTAATAAGGACTTAAGATAGTATATAAAATATTTTAGTTAAGGAGCGTATAGTTTAATTATAAACTAACTAAGAAGCTTTATAACTGTTTATATAAAAAATATATAAAATATATAAGTAATAAATTAATAAAACTAAAATAGATATATTATATAAAATAGGTAATTAAGTATTATTATTAAAAAAGAATATTAAAAAGTAGCGTCCTAACTAAAAGTTAGTTAATAAGTATTTAAGCTTATTTAAAATTAAATTAATAATTAAAATAGCGGGGGTTATTTATTAACTAAACGTATTAATATAATATAAAATATATAATATATTTTATATATCTTTACTTAAGCCGTATTAATGTTATAAAAAAGCCCTTTAGAAGCCCTTATTTATTAAAAATATAAATAGGGAGCTATTTTATAAAATAAAAAATATTATATAATATAGAGGGCTAAAGAGGAGGCGATAATACTTAATTTAGTAAAAGGGATATAGTAATAATAAAGATATATAAGAGCTAGTTAATTATATTAAAGACGTAGCGTTAATTAGTATATATAAAAAACGAGTTTTAATTAAATAGCGCGCCCTAGTTCTTAAAGAACTTAATAATATAACGAACTAGTTATTAATAATAAAAAAAGGGGGTTATATAGCTATAACTAAGTAATATAAACGCGCTAATTACTAACTATTTTTTTAATTTTTATAATATATAAAAAAACTATTTTTATTTATAAAAAGACTACCCTTATATATAAAAGGGCCGTCTTAGCTATTATCCTAAGGGTTATTATAAAAAAAATAATTTCCTTATTATTAACGAATTTATAAATAATTAGTTATAAATATAGAGTATAAGCGGGGTAATTATATACTAATTAGAATATTATTAGAATAATATACTTTATTATAAATAGTATAAAATAATATAATTATAGTATTATTATAGGACGAAAACGTAGTATAAGAGGAGCTTATAATTACTTTATTATTGTTATTATTAATAATAGGGGTTAAGTAGGCCTCTTTATTAGTATACTTAAGTACCCTTTATATATTATTAATAATAATTTAATAAGTTTATTAAAGTTATAAAGTAATATTAATAACCTAAATAGTAATAATAATAAAGTAATAATAAAGTAATAAATTTCTAAATTATAAACGTCGCTATTTAAAGTAAGTACGGTATTTTAAAAAGTTCGTATTATAAATTCTATAAACTTAAGGACCTAAGACGTTATTAATATAATATTTAAAAAAAGCGATAAAGTAATAACAATACTAAGTACTTATCGTATTTTTATAAAAATAGTTTTATATAATATACTTTAGATAACGTACGCTAAATTTTAAAAAAATATTAAATAAAAGAGCGAACTAGGGGTTATAAATTACTAACTTAACTAATTATAATACTTAGTTTTTAAATTAAGTACTTTATATATAATATAAGCGGGGTAGGGGAGTAGGCGTACTTAGCCGACCCCGATTTTCTTAGTATTTACTTTTTTTTTTCTAATAAGAGTTTATAATAGTTAATATAAATAGTATATAAATAGTAATATATATACGAAGTTAAGGTAAATAAAAGGGATATTAAGCTTTTTAAATAGATTATTATTATTATTATTACTAAGTATATCCGTAGTATTAATAACCGTTTTATTATTAATAATAGTAATATTATAATTAAGGGCTATGTTTATATTAAAATAAGTTAATAATAATTATAAAACGATTTTAAAAAAGACTTATTTAAATACGGGAAGTACATAAGAATAGGGATTTAAGAAATATTCGTTAGTTATAATATTTATGTAACGAGGGAGTAGTATAAACGTTAATAAAAATAAGAAATTATATATTAAAAGGATAATTATAAATAAAAAAAAGAAAAAGAATTCGGAATTATAATAATTTAAAAAGGGGTTAATATTAGCGAATAAAAATAGGGTAACGACTACTTAAGTATTAATAATCGTAAGGACGGCTTATAAATAAGAGCGACTTAAGTATAAAATTATAAAGTTATTATTTAAAATAAGGGGTTTATATTCGGGTTAATAATTACTATTTATACTTACCTTCGTACTATATATTTAAGAACCTCTTAAGTAAAAGATTAATATAGTATATACGAACTATAAATAAGTTTTAAAATAAAGCTTAAGAGAGAGAGTATTTTATTAAGCTTCGCTAATTAAGCCTCGTTAATTAAAAAATAGTTTAAGAAGTATAAAAAGGGGGATTAAATAATAAAAAAATAGTTTAAGTATATATAGAGTATTAATAATATACCTTAAGGAAAGGGTAGATTTTAATAATTTATTTTTTAGACCTTAATAGTAGTTAGCCCCTATAAGCTTTTTCCCTATATTATATACTTATTAATATATTTATATAGATTACTAAGAGAGGTCGTATAATAGTACGGCTATTCTTTTGAATTAGTTACGTAAAAGCATCCTCTAATAAGGCCTTTAGCGTTCCCCCTCAGCTTTCTTCTACCGGACGTCGAACTCGTTATAGAAAGGCCATGTTGATGACATTTTCGTCTTGCCAGAAATCCCTGCGGAAAGAGCTCCTTTGAAAAGCCCTCGGTCGTTACCAGACCCTCAGGCCCGTTATCCCATCAGGCCGTAAGGCCGTCAGCCCGTTAGAGCGCTGGACGCTTGTCACGGGCCCATGGTCGAACGAACCCCTGAGGAGGCCACTGGCCCGGCTATTATCACGTAATAAGGATAGTAATCGCACCTCACGAAGTGCCCGTTACGTGCTAAATTACGTGTCTATCTTAGATATCGTATATATAGACCTTTTCTTTTTATCTATTTCTACTTTAATAGTTAAGCTACTTTTATTATACTCCGTATACTTATTATTATATACTATAACTCGTAATAATTATAAGCCTAGCTCCTATTTACTATTATTATAATAGTTAAAGTACCGTATTATTTATAAATTATATATTTAAAAAGTTAAAAACAGCCGTTTAAGTCTCTATATAAGTAGGTTTTTCTAGTTAATCTACTACTTACGGGGCTAAGGCGTAGTATAGATACTAGGTTTTTCTAACTAGTTTACTACTTACGGGGTTAAGGCGTAGTATAGACGCCTATTATACGGATAATAGCTCTAGGCGTCTGGGGGGTGTGTCACGAGATATGGATGTGGTTAATGCTGCCCACATTGAGTGGGCCCGCTTTTTGTGACAGCTATCGATGTCGACGAGGTTTAGAATAGGCTGCAGGATGTAGCGCCGCCCCCCAGAGCGTCGCCTCTAACAAATGCAGTGCCGAGACCGCGGTGTACAAGCCCGCAAAGGCTGCTGAGACCAAGGTCGAGGAGTCCGAGGCCACTGCGAAGGAAGTTGCTGAGGAGGACATCACCTCTAACTCCACCGCCGAGATCCATCAGTTAAACATATCTCCAAAATCCACCACCAGGTCTCTTCTAGAGCAGCCGTACGGAACGAAAGCTCTGCGCACCAACTCCCTCCTTCCATACTATATTCGCAATCGAATACAATTATTGGACATCGTGCCGGCCGCCGCCAAAGCTTCTCGGGGGCGCCACAATATGCTCGGTTCTCTCAGCCGCCCTTGGGTCAAACTCAGGCCGTGCCAGTCCTGAACCAGTCTCTCGCCGAACCTTTTCCTTTCCAAGCGAGCTTTGAGCCTCACTTCGCCGACTCGCCAAATATTCAGCCGACACGATCACCCAGTATAGCTAGAAAGTCACCTACGATATATATACCCTACCCTGCCGACGTGGGCATCAGCAACAACCGTACACTATGACAGAATCTTTGCAGTGGCAGCGACGCCAACGTGATTCGCACAAGCCGGGTAAACGTTGGCCCAATGGCCAGATTCGATCAGGTAAGCCCATATCACCAGGCAGCCAAAATGTACGAGGCTGGTTTAGGGGACCTTGGAGAACATGATCCCTCACTTGGATTGCGAGATTCGAGGAGGGTCTTGAGACTCGTGGATTATCTATTGAAGATGATCAAGAAGAAGTTAGGTTCCCCACGTCAGAATGTGTCAATAGGTGTACGACACAGGGAAGAAGCTCACAGAGGCCAACTGCTGTTGGGGTCTAGAAGATGAATTACTGGAATCTGCCCCTCCCTCGAGGTGTACTCTCAGCGTTCTATATATACCTGAGCTGCTCCTTTGTTGCTTGGTCCTCCTCTTAATGCCCCTTAGGCTATCCCTTATCCGGCGAGGCCTGACAGAATGAAGCGAGTCTTCCTCTCAAACTCAGAACTTGGATGTCTTCCTGATCCATGGCCAACGAAAATGGCTCCAGACCGATCCGAGGAAGACGGAAATTCCAACTCCGAGATCATACGAACACATGTAGAGAAGTTTCAGATACCATCAGACCAGGGTATTCCGTCCTACGTTTCCATAGAGCTTTTGGTCCGCGTTGTTTCACAGAATTGTAGCATTGGACAACCTGACAAGGTCGACAGCGATGCTGTCGTTTTCGGTAATATAATACTCAAGATTCCGACATCCCCTACATTCAAATGATGCCATTCTGACACGTTTGTAAAGGAATCATTCAGTCGTAACAGAAGCTGGTCACAGCCAAACCAATCAAGAGAGGCTCGAGTGACTACATCCCGATTCCTGCCGGCATCTTTCTCCGCTTGAGACCCCATGGAAAGAATTGCCAAGAAGTTGTTGTTTCCATCAAATGAGAACCTTCAGAAAGACCAGCAACTGGACACTGACGGGAAGATGACTCGCAACACAAGCACCGATAGCTTCCCGGGGCAAGATTCGTCTCAAAGAAGTCAACTACACCTTCTGGAAGTATCAAATTGGAGACAGACAAGAGACAATAACAGCGACGAGAAGATCCCCGGAGCTGAATGGGTCAACGTTTGCCAGACGTACGCAACAAGATATCATTCCTGTCAAGACTCAACTCAAACATGAAGTGCTTCTCACTCAGTCTCGGTCTATCATTGTGCAGAGCTGGGCATAGGATTGAATTTCCTGAGCCTCTCAAAGGGTTTCCAGGTGACAACGCGCTGTTTACGGTGCTACCACTTGTTCCACCATGCTCAGTGCAAGATGCCAAGCGATGGCGAAGTAGATGATATAGAGCGGCAGAAGTGGCACAACTGGACGGCTAGCACCTATGCGGAGTGTCTGGTGCATCTGCAGTTTTCCAAGTTGAAGGAGTCAGTGATAGGGAAGCGTTGAACATGACTGGAGCCATGAGATGAGCTGTTTCGGGTTAATGTGTTCAGTTCATTACTGATTCCACATAATAGGGCATGAGAAGAAGACGGAGACATATGCCGAGATCACTGGCTGCTGAAGAGGGTCTGGTGAGTTGACCCAAGTGAAGAACTGTCAATTACGGGAGCTACAACGAAACAATCTCCCCGCGAATGCCCCTCGCGTCGAAAGAAAGCTAGAGACGATTGAACTGCTATTGAATCGTAGCTAGAATGGTCTGTTCCAATCAAGCTTCCGTCAGGTGGCCTCGCTCTCGCTTTTGGCCCATCCGTATTGATGTATCTGCCGATAAAGTGACTGAAGGGGCCGGAGGGAGCGTCATTGGGCCCAGTCGATGTCATTTGTTGACATGCCGAAACCCGAATACTTTATATTTGTCGAGGAGCTCCGAAGGCGAGGGCGAGTTAAAGATGTTTCTACGTTGTCTCTATTTTCTCTCTCTTCTTCTTCTTCTCGTTGTCAGTTTCCGAACGGCTCTCTCCATCTGACCTTCAGTCTCCAGACTGCTCTATCCTCCTATTATCTTACCTATTCACCCACGGTCTAGGTTTACCAACTCTCTTGCTTGCATTGAACAAATCGATCTTCGGCTAATCATTCAATTCTACTAGATCCAGAACGGGTTGAGTTCGATTCATTGGTTTTCTCGCACGTGTCTCTTCGCCTACTTCAATGGATAAGAAACCCGCTGCATAGCGAGGCACTGAGACATGAGAAGACCTGCAACTGCACATTGCTGCAGAAACACTTTGGGAGGAGTCCGTTCACAAACATACTTTCACGGTGCAATTTCATCTGGCAGGGCTCTGCCAATCGCAACTCCGCGACAGACATATGTCATTAATGTCATCAGAATCCTTTACCCGAATTCAATCCCATATTTTACTTCCCCCTACCACCTCAGCTGAACATCAATAACGCCGCCTGGCAAAACCACATCTAGGACGTTCACGGTGAAGGCTTTCAAGGTAGTTCTCTTGATCCTGATCTTGGCTTGCCCGCATATTGTAGTCTCAGATCAGTTGTTCCACATGTAAGACCATTACATATACTTAATGACAGCTGAAAGAGCTCCTTCGACATGGGACTTGGCACACAGCAATGCTACTGTTGACGTTGGATGCTGTCGTTGCGACTGTCACGTCAGATTAGTCACCAATACTTCACTCGGCGAATTCTCGGGAACTTGCCTTGCTCTCAATGGACCGGGGACCTGACCCACACACACTGGACTTCAGACAGACAGAACACAACAGAGACTGGACTGGCTGTACAGACCACTCATGTGTTTGGCAGGTGCGGTCCCTTCGCAGCTGATGTCAATGCTGCTGGTCGACATGGAACTTGATAGTAGCATTGTTGCTGTTAAATGAGCATTGCTCCTTCCACTCGTCAATTGCTGGCGACTGCTGCTAGTCGTTGGCTGGGTCGCAAAGTCACTCCCTCCTGCCTTTCCAACAACAAGCTCTTTCCTGTCCTCTCACTGTTGCCAATATCGACGATGCACCTTCCTTTTGCCCACTAAAAGATCTTTCCAGAGCTCAGCGCGACTTCCCAGTTCGAAGATTACCTAGGTCGCCGTGTAGTCGTCTCGACCTCCCTTCCTTCCTCAGTCTACCTCACCTAACTTTGCGTCACTCTGGCAAACATGGCTTCCTCCCCATCAACCGGGCGTTCCCTGATGGCATTCCTCGCAGTTAATGTGCTTGTTTGACGGCGCTGTTCTCACTTGCCCCGCTATTGATGATTATCGTCTACCTCTTTCTTGATGGGTGTGGCCCTAAGCGGCGCCGGCCATCGTCTTTCCATCAGCGATACCTCGCTACCATACTATACCCATACAGAAGCTACCTCACGATGCCCCCGCCTTCCCTCCCTCAAAAGGTAACAACAACATCGCACAGATACCCTCCCGAGAGATTCGCTAAATTACATGGGTGGTGGGCATTGACTGTGCTTAGAAAATGGACCGGAGGAACTGGCCCGGACGGACTCGCCAGCGAGAGGCCAGGAATTCAACAGCAGCTGCTGGTATACACGTCAGCACAGCAACCGTACGGATGGCAAGCTTCCCTTGTTCCATATTCCGTCCACACCACAACCATGCGGTGCTACCGAATCGACTTTTGAGACCGTTTCACAACCACTTCACACCAGCCTCCACACTCCAAGGACATCTCGCTGACGCTCGACATCTCCGACTACATACCCGTCAGCTCCGCCACGTCCCCCTCAACCTCATGACGCGATGTCTGGGGTCCCTCTACCCGCATCGCAGCCTCAATAGAGTGGTGGTTGTTGCTGTGTGTGGAGGTGGAATGAAGAGGAAGTGGGTGAAGCTCACGGTATCTTCCGAGGTGGTTCTCCAGAGGCTGTTTGTAAGTAGAAGAGCCGTTCATGTGACCCAGACCGCCTTCCAAGCCCACCTTTTCCGCTGAATGTCGAGAATCCAACAACAGCTGGGCATCGTTCATTTTTCTTTTGACAAGTTCTGCGGCTCTCATCACCCACCCTTGGCAAGACATCGAGTCTCAATTGGATCTATGGGAATCTTGTTGATCAGGCTCGGTCTACTTCTACGTCCGATGCCGGTACAAATGTCACGAAGTCACTATGGCGCCACCTTCGCTCGATTCCACTTGTCCTCCTAACTTCCCCCCTCGAATCGGCGCTCTCGCTTCCGCCTGTCGCCTATCTCACGCTGATAGTAACGAGCGCAGTACCAGTAGACTTGCACAGACTGATTTGTCTCCTAGCGCGCGCGTCGCTGAGTCCTTGCAACCTTCGCTAAAGAAGCATATCGTCACAACAGCGGGCTCGAACGCCTCAGTTGCTGAAGCTTTAGGCAGTGGGCCCAGGGAACGGTAGGTCTTCCAGACTGGCGTTGCAACACTAGAGAACCAATCTCCTCGAGAGGCAGAGCACCTAACATTATGTAGATGATTACCGCCTCGATTTGTCAATCAAAAGTCTTCTCGGAAGTTGTTCGAGGCTGCAAGATGTGCCCAGACGCCCAGGAAGCCGGCAGTACGGCAGGCGGCGACAGAATCTAGAGTCGGAGAGCTGGTACAGATGATATCGACCATTCTTGGATCTTCCTGCCCAACCTCTCCAACGGCGTCCTTTCATCAGCGCATCTGGACTAAAGCGAATGCGATCATTGAGCGGAACAGTAATTTCGAATCAGTGAAAGAGAGGTTAGGAGCCGCAAGCTTGCGTCGCGAAAGAGTGGACGGGACCGACTGCCGCTGCTTCACGTGACCTAAGGAGCTGCTGTTGTACCACCGGCATGGCGCGCAAACTTCAAGCCAGTTGATTGCAATGGGTAGTGAGTTGCTCCCAGCCCTGGTGACACGTTTCTAGGCACCACTTCTGATGTTGGCGAATAGTTCCAGGTCTCGAGATAACGTCAAATTAGGAGTCCGCCGCAATCGACGTTACAATACCGCCCAAGTATGCCAAACACGCTGCTACTGCGGCCGTGGGATGGAAAGGTCGGCTTCGCAGCTAGGATCGTCGTGGCGGTCGTGCTTGTCACAACCCCGGCCAAGGGTGCCTGAGCCTCGCAAGATCAAGTGCCGCAACTACGACGAGGGTCATCTCTCCAAGGATTGCGAGAAGCCCGATGGCAGTAAGTTGCCCAGCCGGCTTCATTGACTTTTAGACACTGACACATACTCGTCAACAGTTACCCGCATTAAGTGCAACAGCTGCGCTCTAGAGCTCCGAAGACGTCCGGCGCAACCCTCCTCCCAATCCCTCCTGTGGCGACGATGCTTGCGACAATTACCTCCGATTAACCTTCCTGACGGAAGCACTATTTCCGATCTCCCGCCGCCGCCACGGTCAGACGTCGAGACATGTACAGGGAGGGCGAACCCACAACCGACATTCAATTGCTTGACCAGATATGTGGGTGATATCGTTACTGACCGAGGATCTCTTCGGATCTTTGTGAGGATTCGATGATGAAAGAGCTGATGGAGAAAGATGGCAATTTACTGGTAATTGGACTATACGAAGGACGCGAGCGTCTCCTGCGCTTGTCGCCTTCTGAGCCATGTGGTACTTTTTGGCAGCCGAGACGATCTCTGCTCAGGCTCTTTCAGTGTTGTATGGTTGGGAGGCTAGGTGGGCTTGCGGCATGACGTACATCTTCCAGCCTGGCAAGGGTCCCTCTGCATCTAGAAATCAATGCACAATAGTTTGAACAGCTGACCATTTGTCGACACCACCCATCCCTCAGAACATTGTCGTGACGATAACCTCTGTAGGAGATGCATTGGGCTTGCGTCTAGTGTCCCTTCCAGTGCCCGCTCTGACCGGCCATACATCCCATCATCAAGACGCAATGCTTTCGAATAGTTAGGCGCGCGAGCACGGCACGTATCCGGTGCGAGGACGTGGTCATCTGCACGAATTCATTCGAGTGATACATGTACTACCTACTGAAAGAGAGTCAATCAACACCTCGGCCCTCGCTGTGCTTTCCCTTTCCATGATGATTAGCTGGTGAAGGTGGAGGCGCTCGCATCTGGGACGGGTGCAACCGTCATGCCGACACGTGTGCCCATGGCAGCGGCGGAGGAATAGTCTACAATGTTCCTTTCTGCCTTGTAGCGCAGCGCTTCAGATGCAAGGATCTTTCTTGGTTTGGGGGCCTCGTGGTGCCGCTTGGAAAACCTATCATTTCTGCTGAGGCAAACTTGGCAAAGCCAGTGCGGGGACGTGACTGTGCCGAGAGCAAGTGATTGTACAAATTGCATCGGTAACCTGATTGAAGAGTCTGTCACATGTGCATTATCAGGCCAGTAGTAGGTAGCAAACATGCCGCGCGCTTCGATGGCAGGCAGCTCATCGCTTTCATCAAATGGATCGGGCTTGAATGCTGTGACTCGATAAAGAAGCACGGGAGCACATGGGATGGATGGGGGCGCAATACGCCACACAAGGTGGGCCGCCTCTGTGGCGCTCTCAAGCCACCGTGCCTTAGCGGGCGCAGCAAGCTCGTCGCAAGGCGCTATGGAAATCTCACCAACCTACCCATCATTCGGGATGGTAGGACCAGAATTGGCTCACTTTTTGTTCTCTGGTCTGGACCGCGGGCTAAGATCGATCACAGCGTTCACAAACAGCCACGGTCATTCGAACTCGCAGTCTTTTCGTCAC
The DNA here is from genome assembly GCF_030869225.1 of Colletotrichum abscissum. Taxonomy (NCBI): domain Eukaryota; kingdom Fungi; phylum Ascomycota; class Sordariomycetes; order Glomerellales; family Glomerellaceae; genus Colletotrichum; species Colletotrichum abscissum. Next base: position 83,385 of record NW_026850243.1, read on the forward strand.
ACCCACTAAGCGCCTCTCAACCCCGAGGTGGCCCGCTGCCATCTGCCATCGTATGCCCGACTGTCGTGTAGCGTAGCCTATCGTGGGCTGGTCTTTGCGACCAGAGCGAGGCCCTGGCCCGAGTTTGTTAGAGGCACATCCAGAGTGTCGGATTGGAAGTGTCATTCAACCCTCAACCAGACACCAATTGTCTCTCTAGCCTACGCTTGGAATCTCCCTGTTACGTCATCACGCAGAATCAAGCAATGGACAGCAATTGTCCCTTCATCACCCACGAACCGAACGGTTTGAACCAGCTATCCTGTGGCAGGGATACCAACAGCCCTGGCCGGAATTTGCTCAACACCATGCAGAGTGCAACCACTCAGGAGCCTCGTCTGAGCTTCTGGAACCCGAACCCTGGATATCTGATTGTTGCGGCACAGCCAGGGTGAAAGTATGATGGGCAATTTTGAGCCAAACAGTGATTAGGCGGATAGTGCACTCCACCGTGGTTCCAGTCTCAATAGACATTCTCAGTTAAGAGATTGCCTGCTGGCTTCCTTTCCACTTCCTTCATAATGAGACGGTGTTGTGCCATGCCCCCACTTCGTATCTATCAACGCAGCCATGCTCAGATCGGTCCCTTTGATTGTTGTCATCCAAATCGCATAGATCTTAGTATGTTTTCCCCTTTGATACGACAGCTTGAAGTAACCACTGGTACATCTAAAGTCTGGAGGGAGAACAATAAAGCGCTGTGCAAATAGATTCCCCTCTCCAGTCTAGCACGTTCATTTCTTCGGGCTTCAACATACGCTTAAAGCGGATCATGTTATTGTCAGGGTGTCTTGATGGGTAAGTCGAGGTAGACAAGTGCCTATGAACGCCTCAGTGGAGGTCAGAACCGAGGATTCGATGATGTGTCAACATTTACGGCGTGACCTCTCCTGCCTGGCTTGTCTCATCTCTGGCCTATTTCAAAACAGGCACCGATAACGTAGCGCCCGTTCTGCGGGGTTCCTCCAGCGCATCTACTTGCGTCATAATCTATGCGGATGGTGGAATGATGTGGCGAACAATGACACTCGAGTATCTGTTCTTCAACCCAGCCAGGCTTCTCCTCGCTTGCCTGTATGCTGCACACAATCTTTCATGACTTTCGTGACCATCGAACAAGGTACTGAGATCCTAGATACTGAAATAATCAGAGGAGAGGTTGATCTATTGGCGGTGAGGTCAAGGCATGTACTCTTATATTCCGCGAAAGAAACGCATCGTTGAATTTTCTTGAGAGTCTATTCGGGGCCCAGGTTGCACTAGAGCATGCTACACCCCTGGGACGATGCCAATACAGAAACCGATGCGAGAGCGATGATCATTACTTCCATCTTGAACTCATGCCACGCTCTTTGTCCACATCCCTCGTTGCAGAACCCACATCCCTCGTTGCAGAATGTGCCTCATGGGAGCCTCTAGGGGGTCAGGCAACCTTGTAGGAATGGCCGAAGTCTGTGGAAGAATACATCGGGCCTATGCCTTTTGTGTATCTTCCCCAAGATGTCTTGAAGCTTGTCGATATGGTCCATAAGACTCTTCAACAGTGTTTCCGCCGCTGTTCAGGCCTTTTCTTATAGATGCAAAAGATATACGGTAGTAGCGTTTATGATAAGGCCCTTTCGTAATTTCATGGCTTTGTACACCAAGATTCAAGGCTTGTCTTCAAGCTACATACCACTAGGCTCACCACTTTGGCAGTCTAACAATGTGAGGGCAGCGCAAGTCGTAGCTGGAGGTATTTTCAACATGCGCGGAAGCTGAGAGTTATGGGAGAGGCATGAATCTATAGGTTTAGAATGGGACGGTCACGACTTTGGAGAAACAGTGTATGAAGCCAGGAGGTCATGTACATCGAACATCATACAAGACCGTAGGCTCAAACTGGCGGGAGCAAAACTGAGACAGCAAGGGAAAGCTTGAGTTCGAAGAAAATGACTGTACGCCAGCGCGAGGTTAATCCTCGATAGAAGTTTCCACGCAGGTTACAATGCACGTATATATTAAGAACTAGGATGGCAATCCATGGTGAAACTTACGGGATTGTTCTATTCCAAGATACGGTTTCATCTAGTCTCTGGGAAGGGAGGGGGGAGGCACTAGAGGGCTCACACAGTACGTTTGCATCGTATGTATTAATAATCCTGCTTCTTTGATCTCAAGCTATCACTTCACTTGTAATATTGTCTTAAGAGTCAGAGGAAATCTACTTCAGGATCTTGCAGAAATGTGTAAGGTAGGATACAGTATCTTGCATATATTGCTTCGTCTTTGGCAAATTTCTCAGAACAACGTCGCGGTTCCCGACTTTTGAAAAGTGTACTTTGGTAATGACAGTTGGACTCGAGGAGGCAGCCGAGGGATTTTCGTCCCCTTTCTTATACTTTGGCTTCCCAAAGTGAGAGACGCCGTCAATCATGATGCTGAAAAATGTCAGGGATTCTCTTAGTGTAATTAGGGTCGAAGTCTGTCCCGCCACAAGAATTAAGTCACCATTTGCAAGTTCCGACTTGATCCTCGCCTTTGCCGTATGTGTGTCCAATCATCTGGTCCGATGTGGTTGCCGCATATGTGCAGGGAGTGTCCCCTGTCTTCATCTGTTGATCCAGAAGGAGGGACAAGAGAAGAGAGGAACGAATAGAACAAGGAAACAAGGAATTGCCTGACCCAGTATCCAAAACCCTAACTGGACCGGGATTCGCTACCAAACTTGAGCTTGAGCGTTGCTATGATCATGCAAGTAAAAAAATATCTGGTATGCAGGCATAGTAAGAGCTACGTCAAACAGAGAGACATATCGTACAGGACCAATGAGTCTGTGTTTGAACATCACCTGAGCGATGATGAGCAGGGCGTCAAGGACGATTTCTGCAACGATATTGACCAGTTTGGTATTACATGAGTACTTGGGATCGTGAAGCAATCGGTCCTCTCTGGCCCGGATGATTGTATTGATCTCGTCATCGTTGACATAGCCAGCTTTGTCCGTACATCTGCCCTTGTTCGTATTTGGCTCGAGACGAGTGCTGGTAAATTCGCACATTGGCCCCTAACAGCTGTCTGCTATCATTCAGCAAGATCAGCCGTAGCTTACGCGGCAAGAAAGATTTCCTCGATGAGTTTCTACAATGCGAGCAAGGATCCGACTGTCTAGTCCCGATGAGTTCTCCTCGATCTTAGAGCAGAATCGTTAATGATGCTTTTGTTGGCCGAATGACGCGGTGAGATACCGTTGGTTCCCATGGTGGCAAAACTTGAGGTAAGTCCATGAAAAATATACAAATAGGAGTGAAAACGCACCTGGATAGATTAAATCAATGTTGCGGCATTCTATGTAGACCAAAGTTTGGGCATAGAATGCAATTCAACCTGCTTGGCACTCAAATACGACAACAAAGGCTCTGTTTCCCAGCGGCCTTATCCCTTATCCAGCAAAATCAAATAAAAGAGGGGAACAGAACTATCTGAATGTAAGAATTGAGTGTGTTATTGTTTGATACATACATGTACTTGTACCACACAACTTCCACCATAACCAACTCTTGAGACACATTCGAAGCGAGTGACTAGTCAGGGCCATCAAGGTACCCTCAACACACAAAATTGAAATCAGAAAGATAGGGATAGAACTTTCGGCCGTTGAGGGTCTGAAGGTTGATCTCCTAGGAGTTCGAATGGAAGAAAGCGACACCACCTCAGCGAAACTCATTCAAAGATGAAGAATGAGAGTGGGAACATCTCAGCCATGACCATAAATCTTCTAATACCGCGAGGCCAAATGCGTTAGTGAATACCTCTGCTCATAAATATGCTTCGTTCATTGGGTACAGGCCATCCGAGTTTGAATCCCAGGACTTTCGTCCTTCGGGTGAGCGCACCCATGTGCTCTCCCGGGATGTCAAGGTTGCCTCAATGGTGGCCTGCCAAGTACGCTCGTCTTCACTCTCATAGTTGACAGGATTGTTCCTCACCTTTGCGGGCGTGTTGGACTCTTCAAAGTCACCAATGATATCCAAGATCGACTTCTGAGGTCTGACCATATGACGTTGCTTGGACAAGCGGTCGTTGCGGCCAGTATCTTGCTGAGCCTCCTGAGAACTACTTGACTTGAGCGAGCCATCGAGCTTGTTGACAGCCGCCTTAGCGAGCTGGGAGAGGGCTTCGCGGGCGGCTGTCTTTGCAATGTCGATAACAGTGGGCGCCATTCTCTGAACGCTATCCTTAATCGCATCAAAAAGTCCCTCCTCATTGCCTTCAGACTTAACGATGCGAAGACTATCCAAGTCTTTCTTCGGCAGTGCCATAAGCGTTTCGAGAGTAGCCTCAGCAGCGATGGCACGTCTGTAGACCAGACGAACATTGGTATCCCTCGAGTCGGCATTCAGGTCTTCGATGATACTCTCTGAGCCCCCGCTGAGGCTCTTGACAACGCTATGGATCGCATCAACTGCGAAAGTTTTGAGAATAGGCTTGGCAAACTGAAAGCCTTTGACGAGGACTGGTCCAAGGGAGGTGAGAAGACCTTCTTCTCCAGTGACTGGATACGTAGGCTTCATGAGATCCCTGAAGAAAGCTGACTCCTCATCCTCTCGCGAGTACGAACGTGAGTGATCAAGGTGAAGCTTTTGGCGGTGAAGAGGGACCCTGGCCGTCTCTTGAGGCCCGGCCTCCTTCTCCCGCTGAAGCCTCGATATCTCATCAGATGCGAAGTAAAGGGCGCTCTCGGTGAGATAGGGCTTGGTGATCCTGGCAATTTCATTCAAATTGGGCTTGAATGCGTCGTCTTTGTGAGCGATAGTGGCGAGAAGTTGGCGGCTTTGAGGAGTTTCTTCAAGCTTGAGGAGAACTTGAAACGAGGCCTCTGCGAGTATGGCTCTTTCGGCAGCACCTGCTTTGAGAATTTCGTCGACGTCGCGAGATAGATCTCCAGTTCCTCGGATGATTGCACTCTCGGATCCTCCAATTGCTGAGAGAGCAGTCCCAGCGACAATGCCAGCTACTGCTCCAGCAGGTCCAAAGAAGGGACCAACAGTGGAGACAACTGGCCCAGCAATCTTGGCAAGGACTTTGAAGAAGCCTTCTTCATCTCCAAAGGTAGAGGAGTCACCGTGTCCTTTGCGCTCGACGTGTCCGTTGCGTCTGTCCTTGTCGATATGCCCGTTCAACTCCTTGTGTCCCTTGAGATAGGTGTGTCCATTGCCGTTGGCTCGCGTCTTGTTGTTGCCATTGTCATCGAAGCGCTCGCCCACTTCCTCAGATTCGGTTCTCTCCGTATTTCCATTCCTGTCGTATTCCCCTTTGGCAACTTTCTCATAACGACGATGCTAATGCTTAAAGGTTCGCTCAGTAGCGCCAGTACGGACGATCTTGATGCCCTGATGCGCATGAGGGAATGAGGGAGATTGGAAGAGAACGATAAAGTTATCGTAGTCGACTCCGTAGCGACCTCCTATAGAGTTTCCGGAATTTTGCGTGCCTGGTCCAAAACCATAGCAATGAGTGCCGATTGCAATGTACATTGAACCGCCCTCGACGACTTTCAGAACCGGTCCTCCAGATTGGCCTGCGTTCGAGATTGAATCAGAATAATGATTCCTGTCAGACTAGAAGAGGGGGAATACTTCACCTCCATAGGTTGAGACTCGATATTCGATCATATGCAGAGTGCTGTCTTGGAGATCGTACTCGGTACGAGCGAACTCTTGATACATCAAGGCACCCCCTTCACCATCTTCACCCCTTGACCCGGGGAGCTCTTTGTCTCCAGGATATCCTACAACGCCGAGTCTGACTTCGTCAGAAACAGGAGTCGGGTCTTGGACAGGGAACATATTGAGATCACCCTCGAACGGACGGTCGAGCTTGATGAATGCAACATCATGCGTCCTAATTCGTGGGCCCGACTGAACCCACTCCAAGGTAGTGATCACTCGCTCACCCAGACGAGCCTGAACATCGTGCTTCTCGCTATCAACCGAAGCACGTCCAGCATACCCGATGAAGCATTTGATCTCCTTCGCACGCTGGTAGCCAAATTTCCAATCGTAGACAACGTGTCCTGCAGTGACAACAGTTTCAGGACTGATGAGCCAGCCGGAGCCCATCATCCATTCTGTTCCACCGCTACCATTGTTGAATGCGGCTAAGATTTTGACAACAGCTGGGAGACGTCAGTCAAGATACTCGAGCTATTTGTAAATGCGAAAAAGCTCCTGATGATTATTTCGCAACTTACATCGAAACTTGCCACCATCGGCAAAGTCTCCGCGATCAACAGGACGGCGATGATCCTTTTCAAGAACGGTTTCCTGGTCATCGGCTCCGGGCTTGTATGGATTGGCTACAATAGCGGACTCCACCTTGGTAGAGGACGGTCGGTAGAGACTCCAAACCGCCGCCTGAGGATGGTGGTTACGAGAATCCATTGCTTCTGTGGAAACGTCGGAAGTGGGAAGAGTAAGTGTGCTTTAGGACTATCAAAATGGTTGTGAGAGCGATGAATGCAGTGGTCGTGATTGTGATGACTTTGAATGAGCCTATGAATTGGACTATTAACCTGGATGATAGATGATGCTTTATATTCTCAGGGCTCACGGAAAGACTGTTTTTTCTTTTTTTTTTTTTTTTCTTTTTGAGAGAGAACCCTTTTATTCAAAATTCTTCTGTGAGCAAAATGCTACGATCTAGAATCTAATTCAACTTGGCTGTCGCTCTTGGCATTCTTCAACTGAGGCCATGGAGACCTATGATGGCTTGTAGCTCTCATCCCTTTTCTCTGGATTGGTTGGATTACGAAGTAAGTTTTGAGGCCTTTGTCCTGACCCTTCCGTACTGGAAGCTTACACCCAACATCACATTCTTGGCATGTGGAGGACTCACAAAGGGGAATTCCTTCTCAGAGTTAATCTTGGAGAATGTGTCAGACCGCAAGTGACCTGTCAAACTCAGCCGCACGCCGGAACTAGCAGCTATGATATATCAAAGTCACTATTTCGTGACTCGAATATCTTTTATCAGTACAGTGCATCAGAATCAGTCTGACAGGGAGTTGGGTAGCAAGACTTCTTGCATGTAGCTCACATCGCTCATGAAGAGTTCTGCAGCGCATACTCATTATCTAAAGAATTACTTTAGAATTCAATAGCCAGTGAGTCTAATGAATATAGTAAGTGGTGAAGAAGACTGTCCCAGTTGCGAAGACCCAGAGCGCGGCCGCCAGCTAGAAAAACTATGTGCTCTCGACGTCGAAGTCAAATGTTAGCATGAATTCATCAGGTGTCCCGGTTTCCCGGACACGAGAGTAAATCAACTTAAGAGACACTACTGATCTCTCAACGGAACTTATCCGCATCATACAGCGAATGACACCCCGAAGATCGTGTCGTTGAAGGTTTCTAGTTACTAGGGAGCATCGTTTACGTTCCTTCATTCGCCTACTACATCTTTGCGCAGGCGATGTTTTGAAGCATGAGAGGCGAAACTTTCGAGTCTTCCACATTGCCAAGAAATGGAAGTAGGCGCATCTGGTCTCATCTAATGCTTGGCGACATAGCAAAAGACGATAAATACCAGAGTCAGCAAAACTCTTCGGCCAATTCGCCACGACTTTTACCAGGTAACATACCTGACCTTTCAGCTGAGCCAGCCGCTAACGACTACGCTAAAAGAATGGGGTCAAAATTTCCAATACGAGCTATGCAGTGGCTTTTCTGCGTTGCATGGATAGCAAGGGCGATAATGCTGGGAAATCAATTGGTCAAAAGTTCTATGCGCGGTGTATGCGATCTTGTCATCGAGAACATGGGGAAGGCGGAACAGGGCCAAACAGCCCGCCCTCTGGTCAGTCGTGATGAACGACTGTCGGACTCAACAGACTCGGTTCCTTAGGCCGAGAGCCCCCAAGATAGGCTCTAATTGTGAGACCAAGTTCAAAAAGTAATCTCTTTGAACTTTCTGAAGATCCTTGTACTGGGTCAAGCCAGGCCCTAAAATTGAGGGACGGTTGCATACGATCATGGACTCTTCGTTAACGATGGATCGAGGCTAATTCAAGAGATAAAGCTCAGAAATCTCCACCAGAGTAGCTCATGTCTTCCAAAAGACATTGAACCTTACACCTTCCTCATCGCATTCATCAGCTCAAGGCTTCCCCCCCTCCTCCAGGTGAATGAAAGGCCTACAATAGGTCACTACGGCATCATCTTGTCCAGACATTTACTATGCTATAATTCGCATGCCTAGACCGCATCTGTCTGCTCCAACTCCTCGACTGGCTGACTTTAGTGACTAGCTTCACCCGTCAGACTAGATCCTTAGTACCGACTCACGAGCTATAAGTTTGATCGCGTCGGGGACAGAAAGTGTCTCCACTTGGAGGCCGTGCGGAGGAACATGCGCACGTTGCGCGCCAGAAATCCTCATCATCCCTTGCTTGGCTGGTGGGAATACGAAATCGGCACTCAGTTCAGCGACCCTGGGCGTGAGTCAAAAGCTGTTCAGCCGGCCCCTCCCGCAGCCCCTCCCGCCGCCCATTCCGTTGCCACTCACATTCCACATGGGGTCATCCCGTCAGCCGCAGAAGATACATCTGACAGGAATGTATGTCTTCCATCGACCGTATGGGCCGCCATTCTGGAACATATTGATCGAAACTCAACTCCCAATTTGCGGAGAAAGTGAGTCAACCTTCTCGTACGTAATATGCCATGTCTGTTTATGGCGCAAATATGTGGGAACCGAAGGTGGCCAGATTGCATGTTGGCATTGAAGTCTTGGCCACGTGAGGTGACTTCGTGAGGGAATTTGGAGGAGGCCGAACTAGTCAGGATGGATGCTACGTCAACGTGGGAAGACCTCGCAGCCTCTCGGTTTTGATTAACGTAATCTAACTTCAAAGGCTTGAATATCTTATCATCTATCCCGGGCCATTCCCATCGTCTATCAGGTGGCTGAAAGGTACACATCACATCTCTCAGCAGCAATTTTTGTGACTTAGGCTATGGGTGAGAAACAGTGATTTTATACCAAAGCTGACAGTAAGGACTGAATTCCGAGAGACAAGTCGAACTTGACCAGTGAGAGTTTCAAATTTTCAAGTCATCTAGCGGCAAACGACGATGCTTGAAATGGGGAACAGGACCCAGAGACGCCTCCATCTTGGTATGTAGTCATTCTCAAATTTGGAAGTAGATATTTAGGTAGGTCCACTTCGTGTGACATCTTAGTCCTCCAGTCTCATGCAACAATCTGTCATGGCGCTTCCATCGTATGTGGCAATAAAGGGATGAGCCCGGAATTTTGGTGGCGCACCTCCTTGAACGCTGTGTTTATGCGTCGTAATTAGCCCTTCCATGTCGTTACTTGGCATGTCTGGTTTTGCGATTGTGTAAGGGTGTGTCAGATAAGGTAGTTCGAAGTCGGCTTGTGGGGGGATTGAGTGGATTATTACCTACTGGGAGTCGAACGAGCCGAAGGCGTTCGGTTCCTCGTAGTCTCACTAGATGAGAACCGTAGGTCCTTTTGATATGGAATTAAGAATCAGTATCAAGCGACAGACTTGATTCCAATCGAGAGAGTGGGAGAAGAGGAAAACACCAAGAACGGGATGAGCCTGCTAGCGTAAGCAATGCATCGCGAGCTGCGTCGAGCAGAGTGACATATTCACGTACATGAAATATTATTGATCACCACAACACTCCTATCAAAAGGGAATACTCTCAAGTAATAGTTCGAGGCCGAGGTTGCCATTAATCAGATTTTGACGTCAGTCTCTGCTCAAGCACTGTAAGAATCTGAGAAAGACTAAAACTTCTCCTGGCTGATTTACAGGCTCGTATTATACCCCGGTAGCGGGTATCTACGAGCGTAGTTTGTCATTGTCATGAATCCCTTGTAAAAGGTGTTGAGAGACTTGAAACAGAGATTTCTAATTGATATCAACGCCACCAATACCCTAATCTTTGGCGAAATTGACCACGATTTCAGTAAAGGTCTCCCGGCTGGTGAAGTCGACCTAATAGATGATGTTCACCTTGCAGACTCGGTCAAGTAGGCCCAGCCACCGAGAGAGGCAATATTCTTAACAGTGAGCAGACTCTTCAAGGCCTGCCACTTCTTGTAAGAATCATTGATCATGACCTTCCATGTCTTTGGTTCTATGGCCGCGAAGACCCCGTGAATGTGGGTGTATGTGTCGTCAGTATTGGCGTTTTCCTAGGCCAGAGGCACTTGCGGCCGAGGTTCCACGACTCTTGACGAACGATGCGGGAGAATACGGCTGGCGGCTTAGAGTCTGCTTGATCCATACTCCGCACTTGGGGATGCAGGCGCTTGCGGTCTCGGACAATTTGGTACCCGACCAGCCAAGGATGGGAGCTTGGACGTTGCAGTGCATAGTAGCGGGCTTTGCAGAGGTTCTAGTTGCTGCACATCTTAAGTGAGGTTGGGGTCCGTCATGAGTACCGACTTGTACCAAGGCTTGCCGGGGTACGAGAATCCTACGCAGACCTTTGGCCTGACGATGGCTGATATCGATCTCTTCATCAAGAGGAAGACCTAGGACTGAATCAAAGATGGGAGCATACCGGCACCGTACAACATGTCGCCCTGGTAGGCTGCCAAGTGCGGCCTGGTGATCCTTTGTGACGCCCGTCACGCAGCTCTGCCGAGCGTTCGACTGCGGGCGTTCTGACTTCGTCTCTTCGTAGGAGATACATGCGAAGCAGCGGATATACTCCCCTGGTATGAAAGTCGGGCGGAGGCTGGGCCTTGCGCGGTGTTTGAGGACGTCCACGCCCGTTCTGCCGCACTTGGATGAGAGAGAAGCACAGCCATCCCCCGGTCTGACTCGGCGATAATAGCGGGACGTCGCGCTTTTGCCGAGGAAACCCGGCCAAGCACGGGACCTGGTTAAGCCGTTATCTGAGCCTCAGATATCACGCAAAATGCTGTTTTTTGTGGTCTTGCTTTCTTGAACCACGTTCGTCAGGGGCGCCGAGGTGATATCCTGGACCCGACTATCTAGAGTCTTGGTGGTAGGCTGGATATAGCTAGCGACAACGGGACAATGTCCTTGATTCCACACCACGGAGGTCTTTTGAATTGTAGTAGTATTGTCAAGGGTGTCAAAATAGAGACCAAAAATCATTTACTGGCCTGGTCCGCCGGGACGGATCTGGGAAATTGAGCGGTTGCATAGGAGGTCGCTGACGCCTCCAAATTGGCCTCAGTCTGTCTGTATAGCAAACTCAGTAGGTTGCTTGCTCAGAAAAATGTCATTATAGATGCTTTCAACCGACTCTCTGTGCCACGCAAGCGAGATGTTCTGTTGCAGCTGTCGTTTGAGTCGGAAGGATTCCTTTATGCTGTCAGGCTCTGCCCATATAGAGGATAGTACGAGGGCGACGAAAAGTGTCCAAGAAATAAAGGAGCAGCTCAGGTATACATAGAGCGCAGGGAGTACACTTTGAGGGAGGGGTAGATTTCAGTAATTCATCGCTTTGACCCTAACAGTAGTTGGCCTCTGTGAGCTTCTCCCCTACGTCGTATACCTATTGACACATGTCGTCCAGCAAATGATGCAATTCCCCACTGTAATGCTGCCTACTGTCAGCCATAGTCAGCCTGGGCGCAACACTGATTTCTTAGCCGTCGATAACACATATTGTAGCGACTCTATCAATGACTAAGTGGGTGCGTTCTTGGTGTCGTCCATAAGTATAGAAGTTGCATTGATGACAACCATATCTCTAGCGGAGGCTGAATTAGCACCCATTGTACAACTCCATATAAGAACTTTGGCATCAGGGGCCGTCAAAGGCACGAACAGGGCGAAGTAAAGACGCATGAGCAGCTTGCAGCACTTTAGAAGATAAACCAAGTGGTAGGATATCTACTTAATATAAGCCATGCTACCTTCTTGTATGTGCCATTACCTTGACTCCTTATTTTATTTCATGCCCAGCATCTTTCCTCTTACGCATCGCCTCCATTAACTCGCGCATGACCGTCTTCATACTCTGCATATCAAACAAAGATGCGGAATCACTCCTATCCGCTTGCCCCACAATATCTTCACCTGTTTGCTCAATGGTCGTAATATCCTCCGTGATTGTATCTTGCAAACTCGCAAGCTCGTTCCACGAGTCTGACGAGGGCCTGGGTGTGGCTGGAGGCGCTGCGTTATCTCCAGCAAAGAACTGTCTTGAATCCTGCAGAATCTCCTTGATTCCAAGCTTGATTTTGTCCATCCTGAAGCACATGCTGACACCTGGAACAAGAGCCTTGACCATTTTATGGACTCGCGGAGAGTGTGCCTGATATGCAGCCGCGGCTTTCTCCAAGTCTGCCAACTGAGGTTGAGTGTTGCATTTTCCTGATGCCTCCTGAAATCCTCTGCTGAACATAAGGATCAGATCGCATGCCAGCATCAGTATGAGTCTTGCTGTGGTTGGTACAACAAGAGGAACATTGGAACCGGCGGAAATTAGAAAGAATGGTATCCCTAAAAAGATTCCGGTCGTGATAGCTGAGACGGCAGCGATCGCTTCAGCTGTCGCTGTCGCGATACTGTTGCCTTCTTTGTCGAATATGTTCCGCCCGTAAACATCGAAAGCAGTCTTTCCATCGACTCCTGGGATCCCGAAGCAGGAGAGAATAGCTTCACAAAGCTTGATTGCGGCTAACTTTCGGTTCACGGGGGTTGCTGCGGGCAATCCGGCCGTCAAAGTGGATCTGCGTACGACGTTCTTGTAGATGGCCATAACACTCTCCAGGGCTAGATCCACCTTCAGATCAAGGCGCGCAACCTGAGCCCGAATGTATAGGAGTCTGATCTTCTCATGAGAAAAGCATTCCGCGGTATCACATACCAGGCTTTGAATCGATTTATCATCGTCTGTTGATGTGAGCTTAGGTGTCAGAGGCCTATCTGCGTGGGTACTCTTTAGAATACTCTTTAGAACACAGACCTTTTGACACTGCAACGCAAACATCGAAGCGGCCGCCATCCAAATTCATGATCAGCTTCTCGAGATCGCGGAGCCGCCTATTGACTTGGTCGCGCGCAAATTGAGCCAGATTCTCATAATCAGGCGTCTGGCCCTGGGCCAACGCTGACATCACTCCGTCACTGAAATGAATCTTTTCGAAGTCATCCTTCTTCGTGGCAATCACAATGACTGGAATATCTTTCGCATATTCGGCTATGATTCGAAAAAGTTCCTGAGTCGCTTCTTGCACTGGGCGCTGATTGTTGACTTCGAGACAAAACCTGATGCTGTATTAGAGCTCGCAACAACGGGAGGCGAAGGCATGGAAATATTACCAGATAGCATGAAGACGCTTGTTAATCTCAGTATTCCTCTGTTTCTTTCTCAAAAACTCCCTCACAGCTTGGAGCTCAGCGGTAGCAGCCGCTTCGAAGCCCCTAGAATCGTGTATGACGAGATCCGGCCTTCCAGGCCAAGTGAGTTCATCCTGGACATTATGCTCACCTCGAACGTTGTTAGAGCTTTTGGTCACCTCTTCACTATCAGGCACGCCAAATACCTTATTGATCAGTGAGGATTTCCCGACCCCAGTGTTGCCGCAAACTAAAATGCGAAGAGGTCCGAAGTCTTTGTAGTCCTGTATTGCCGCGTCGTTCCAGAACCCTTGATTCGGAAAATCCACATCCTGTCCCAAAATTTTGTACCTCCACTTTTCCAAGTTGTCATAGAAGGGGAACTTCTGCATGTCCAATCCAATGCCAATGTACCTGTCGAGAAGGAGGTAGACGGAGGGGTGAATAGTAGTGCCTTGAGGCTCTGTCAGCATCCCGTTTATCTATCACACGTGATCCTAATAGTGGAGAGATAGATTAGTTAAAAACATACCTGAAGAATAGCTCTGCAGTCCGCCACCCTTATCAAAGGGGGTCCGGATTCTCTCTTTCTGAACACCGCCCTTGGGCTTCGCTAGACCGTGTCGAACACTGTATCTTTCATCCTCATGCAACATTTGGATATCCGCCATTTCGAAACGTATCCCATTGTCCGTAGTACAACTCCAAGGATTGCCATGGCCTTCGAGAATTCTGAGCAGGATAGGATCCATAAGACTGGCCCGATCGCCGGCGAATTCAGCAGATCCAAACTTCAGACCTAGCATCTTGCTTTCGCTGACCATCCACTGAAGTGGATACAGCGACAACCCATCTCTTGCAGAGGATCCCCCGATGTCTTTATGGCTACCTACAAACCAGGCTTGCCCAGCCAGGTTCCGTTGCAGTTCCTGGTTCATATTGAATCGGGGGGTGTTGAATACGTGTTCTGCAAGCGTAAGTTCATTCAAAGCCAATGCATGGCGAAAGTTCTGAATCACGCTGTTGAAAGAGATGTCAAAGCTTTTGTCGCTACTCATATCCATTTCCATGTCGAATACTCCAACGAATTGGATTGTTGGTGCAGCCCGAGTTGTAGCTTGAAATATCTTCGAAGTCCGGGAAACCGATCAGCAACAGGAGACATGAGCAATGAAATCAACAGCTTTGCTGTTAGAATGTCAAGGCGGACTGCTTACCTGACCATCTCCAAGGCCTGCTCTCCCTTGCCTTCTGCGATACTCTCTGAGAGTTTTTTCGTAGTCGGTTTTGAACTCTCTTTCAGTGTTATCGGCTGATACCAGAGCTCGTACATGGTAAAGTAACCCCGCCACAGCCTGGACGACAAAGCCGCCCCGCCCGAAGCCAAAGAGCCATACTTCATCTTCAGGCCCGGTCAATCGACAACAGTCTCGGTAGACTTCCCTGATATTATCCGAAATCCCGGATGCGATTGCACTAGGCATCGTTAAGCCGCGGTCATGAGATTTGATCCCATTGAAGTAACGCTTCTGCTGTAGGAATCTTTCGCATAATTGATAATTAGACGTCAATTTCGAGACTCAGACTCATATATGTATTCTCGCAGCAGCGTACCTTTTCCCATTGTCATCGGTGATTTCCCCGCCGTAGACGGAGGCGAATAGACGGTACACGTTCGTCGTGTTTTGGTTGTCGCTGGCAGATAGCAAGGACTGGTCTGTATCGCACCATATGCCATCTACACAGACAACGAGACGTTGAGGAACTGGTCGCTCGCCCGCCATAATGGATGCAAGGACAGCAGCGAGATGATTCAATCTCTGGATAACGCACTGCTGTTGCTTCAAAAAGACGTAAGGGAAATTGCAGGAGAAGAAAGAGGATGGCCTTCCGATTGATAAAGACCAAACAAGACCCTGAGGACGCAAGTGCAGCAAAGTTCTGAAATCTGAGAGGTACTCTAAGAGGTATATATCCTAGAGGCGGTAGGCCTCGGCCACTCGAAGGGGCGTCGCAACAAGGCTCCTGGTAGTCGAGTCGATTAACTGCACATGGATTTCAGGCTCCCCCTCTGGACGACAATCTTGCCCAAGTATTGACAGCCAGTAGCCTGAATATATGATGAGAAAGACCATAAACAAGTTGTCTTCTAATCAGGTGCGAATCAAAAGTGCAGTTGAGAGCCCGGGCTACTGTCACGTTGCAGGTGCCGAACGTTCACCGAGTCCTACTTTTGAAAATGCTTTCCTATGATTCGCCAGCTCTGACTGATGGTGGGCAAGATTAAAGAGGAGAATTGGTTGAAAGCCTGGGAACGCGATTGGCAGGTCCATGGTTTGTCTCAGCCTGCGCCGTAGCCTGCTTTAGACACTTGCATTCCTGCGTTGCGTTACCAACTATAGAGAACCTGCACCAATCGTCAATCAATGTAGGCCTCAAGATGACTCTAATATCGTCCCACCGGCATGATACCACCGCCTATCAATCATCAACTGCAAGCTGGACTGGCGCCCGCTCTTGTGTAACTCAACTCTGGTGGTAGTTCTGGGCCCTTTGCTGCCTTGGCAATCAATTCCGGGCTTTCAATTCGCTGAAAGGCCAACGACAAACATGGCTGCAGAGAGGTGCTGGCAAAGCCATTCTTCTCTCTGAGGGTGTCGTCAATCAATGGGTCCCATCGATGAAAGGCACATCGCCACAGCTCGTATCTTTACCCCACGACCCGATCTGGCATCTATGCCTGTACCATCTTCTTATGCGCATTTTCCATTCTATCATCTTGATTGGACGGCGACGCAAGAGCCCGTCGCGCCTTGCTCGTCATGTCTGTTCATCTCTAGATTTTTGTCGGCCCACAAGCCCGAAGATGACACCTTTGGACTTCGAAATCTGTATATCTCTTCTCCGAACCAAACGTCCCTAGGCTTTCTCGCTCAAAGGTGGTTCTTGAAGCTCTCAACATTGAACATGACATGGAATCGTCACCCCCTTCCGGAAAACCCCAATCGGCCCTCAGGCGATGACCTGGAATCACAATCTATTGATCATTCAACATGCGACTACGGCGGTTGGCCATACGTCTTTTGGGTTGAGTGGCTTGGGTGACTGGTTTCGCTTTAATGAGCATGGTAAGAGTTGTCACCTGCCCCAATATTAACCAGTGATCTGTTGATTCGCATGTTAGGAGTAGTTAATTGGAGGTATTAGGTGTGGTATCGAGATCGCACTATCAACGATCTTATCATCTTTCTCGCAAAGCAATAGCACTTTCGCAACGGCTTCGGGAACACCATCCTGGGTGGCTGGATTCTCGTAAAACCGCTGCAGCTGCGGTGGAAACGATTTTGTTCCTGTCCACGGCCCTGCAGAGCCAAGCACCGCCTTTGTCTTTCTCTCCGGCGAACACCAACCTTTTGCTACTTTAGTCCACTCTCTCTTTCAGCTCCTCTTTTAATCGGTAGAGCCACGCTGCCTGATGCTTATGAAGATACCGTTCGCTCTGGTATGTCTATCACCAAGGAATACTTTCTTCAGAGGCGCTTCACGCTGACTCTAGCCCTCAATACTTCCACAGGCCTTGCTTGTGCCTTTTTGATCACCTTACGTTGGCAAGGTCGACTCAGCGACTAATCCTCCGGCTGGGAGGGCGCAATAATCGAGCATGGCTAGCATAGCAAACGCAGACAGGCCATCGCATATCAATTTTCCATAAAATAAGGAGCAACTCATATCGCGCATTGAAGATTTCCTTCCGGCCTTTCCGCGATATCCTCTGGGAGGGAGTTGGTTTGGAGTTCCGCGCACCATAGTTGACTTTGCTGCCTTATGGTTTTGCGGCATGTGACCAATTAAGACATCTGTATTACCGTCTTCGAGTTAAAATTATAGATCAGACTAGAAAACCGATAGTATCTCAGTGAGAAAGATTCTGGTGGGATGTGCGAGCGTGTACTATTTAATGCTGGGACAGAGATCCCCTACGTAAGCATTGCTTCTTTCAATGGATTCACGTATCAACCAGACTTTCGGGGCCGATTGAAGCAAATCAGACTATATTCCAGCCTGATGGCACAGGTCAAAGTCGGAGTTTGTCTTTCCCTCTTCGTTCTTTCGACCAGGAGAAGGTTTCTCTTTGTCCTAACTCCCGCCGAAGCTTTCTAACTACTCCGAAACCCTGGTGGCATCTTGTTGTGACAACGAGAGCGATCCCAGGGTGAGTAACGACATGGTGTTTGATGACCTGCAGTCTGCTGCGAAACAGCATAACACACTACGCCGCATCACATTCAACACCTCTGTTACAAAGGCCATATTGACATCCCTCCAGAGTAGTTTTGAGCTGGAAAATTCAGAAAACTATTTTTTTGCCCTTAAGGCTGATTGCCGTGGCCAGAGTCACATCGATACTCTTAATGCCGGAGCCTGTCAATAGATGTACGACGTAGGGAAGAAGCTCACAGAGACCAACTGCTGTTATGGTCAAAGAAATAAATTACTATAATCTGTACCCCCTACGAAGCGTACTCCTTGCGCTCCATATATACCTTACCTGCTCCTTTGTTGCTTGGATCTTTCCTGTCGCCCTCGTACAATCCCCTATTCGGGCAGAGCTGACAGAGCCTTTCTAGCCAGGAGACTCTGTCTATCCCCCATATCCGCTCGTGGAGTTTTGACACATGCTACAGCGCCTTGAGTCTTCGATAATTGAATCCGTCATCATTGCTGGCTCCGCCAATTCGGTATGTGGTGCCGTATATTTGTTGCTCAAGATGGTCAAGGGAATGACGTGAGTCATCACTACCAAGGGTGCTGGTTCTCTTGTCATTCTGTTTTTGATGATCCTGGGTACAGTGAACTTCATCGCCTTCACCCCTAGATGGCTCCTATCGCTCCTGAGCTACTCAAATCTCAATGCAGAGAGCAACATATTAGGATGTTCCAGAGGACCGAACCAGGTTGTTGATAAGTTGTTCAAATCTGGGACTTTCTCGATCTTGCAAGCCAGAACCACGCTGGTTAATTCGTGGCTAGTGACCACGTGAATATTCTCAGGCCCGAGATCGACAGAAATGGTATCATCCTAGGCCCATTTTATTTTAGGTGTCGTTATACTGTCCGATTTCCGGCCGATGCTCCGTGGCGATCGCTTGTCTGTGATTTACGATAAGCTCCTTGAGCCCAAAAACAGCGCGGCACTACTGAGGCTCAGCAAGCCTATCGGGAACGGCAACGGCGACCCGTCATATGCACTAGTTTGGACGACCGCTTCGGAATTTACGGTCAACACTAGAAGCCCGACCTTGGACTTCATCATTAGTCTTCTGATGACAATAGCATTATTGACCGGAAAGCTACGAGGCGGCTGCTAACGAAGACGTCAACCAAATTCTATCATTTTCTGCTTCATTGCTCTAGCTGGCTTATGAGCAACTCTCGTCCCCGGATCGACAGCAATTGTGGCGCCTTTATTGTCTCATGGTCCCTATTGAAATGGGCAACGGTGAGAATTGTCTTGCCATCATGGGACAAATCCACATGGTTCCAACGTCACTGGACTCTGCGGTTCAATCTATCTAGTCTTTATTGTATTGTCAAGGTCGAACCAAACTCCTGGATATGGTGTTAATGAACAAAGAGGCTTCACTACGAGATACGTGGATACTAAAGCGGTCTCTCAGTCAGGGACGAGAGTTTCATTACCCGCGGCATGGTTTTCTTCTGGTGAGAGTGTTCCTTCCAAGACCCATACCTAGTCTTGAGAACCGCTTGAAGTGATCATAAATGGACTCTATCGTAACAGCTCGAGCGCGGCCTTGCTGGAGTAAGATTAGTAAAAGCTAATGTAGGCGAGCTGAGTATCTTCGAACTATCCCGATGTCTCTCGCTTGGTTTTGATCATCAGCAGATCTACTCCGTTGTTCATCGTTGCCTAGGTCATCTCTTTTCATAAGGTTTGTTGCAGGAGGTGGATCCTTTGACTGGAATAAGAATCGAACATGCGGAGCGCCTGTTTGTGATGAGTCAGAGATTGTCGTCATTCATTTACCGCTTTATTTAGAAGACTCTCAGCCGCCAGGCTCTCGCGCATCATGGGCCATCTAATTCGTGGCTTAACCGAGTGATGTTAGGGCCCAGCTAGCTTGAATGAACTGTGTATAGACCGAGATGCGTGGAATGAGTTTGACGGCACGAGAAGACTGCGTAAAGCCTCGGACTCGAGGCTTGGACTCGAGGGATTTCATTAATCGGAAGTTCCATGAAATAAAAGGTATCATTCACTGCGTCTAGTACTCAAGTTCTGTTATAGATGCAGAGCGTTTGGGGTCACCTTTTAGTTTCGTAGTGGTCGGTTTATTTGTGATGGGTTCGGCTTGCGTTAAGTTGAATGGGTTGCAGCGGGCTCCAGTCAGGAGAACAAGCTAGTGGTGCACGAAATGAACAAGAAGGCTCTGGTTTGTTTTCACTATTCAGTGGTTACATATTCATCACCCAGATTAAGGATAATCTGAGGTCTTCTTGACCTTGCTCGGCCTCTATTTAGGTTGAGCTTACTAGAACGTATGAGGCGCGAGTCCGTGTCGCTTTCCTTAACTGATATTAATATGGATGACCTCTTGAGAATCTAACGAAGACCCGGTCTTATGTAAATATGCTACTCGTATTTTTTAATTCGATAAGGGTCTTGTTGCGAGAGTAGCGGGAGAAGAAGTCATTGGAAATTCAAACTGCGTTGTTGCTGGCGCTCATCCTGCAGCATTGCTTAGTTAAAATGGCCCTGATGTCAAAGAAAGGAATGATGTAACCGATGGTCCTTTTTGCTAATGTGATGAGGATAGAAATAGATAGGATAGGAATAGAAATAAGGCCTTGCACAACCGATATTCTTGCACGGGCAACTGGAACTTCATGATTTTACCTGCGCATCTCCGGGTTCCTAGCTAATGATGCGGCCTTGATAAAACCTGATTATTACGTGATATTAGCGAGCCCGAAGTTGTAATATGGAATGCGATACTGCCGTTGATCTGGGCGACTTACCTACCCTCCTTTTGGGCGCACCAGTCGTAATCTCTGCCCCGTTGCTGTTCTTATGCTTGTTAAATTGCCAAAATGCCTAGAAATGACGCTAACTCGGAAGAAAAGAATACGTTTGGCGTTTTGCGTAATTCTTGATGATCTGCTACTTCCATTGAGAGCTGGTATACTGTTCCGGTCAACGCACAGAATGCCTCAAGCCCCACTCTGTTGGGGTCTTTGATGTCTTTTGGAAAGTCTCTGCGTCTCTGGAAGCCCCCTTTTCTTCTCTTCTGGAAGGCTCCATTACGTACGGATTCTGAACTGGTTCCTGTCATCTAGTCCTGAATGGCAAGCACTTAGACGGGCTGAGCAGCGGGGAGGGCCGTTTTACTGGTAATGTCAGGTATGGTTATCTCGTTTTTATGTGGAATCCGGTGCCAAGGTTTGAAGTAATGACTCCTACAGCTGGCTTTCACCCGCTATGCTCTTAACAATGCAGATGAATCTCTCAATACTGCTGGCGGCCACCGCAAGGCCATAAGGCTGGCTCATTCCCACTTGATCCATGAACAGTACCCAAACCCGGCGCATGGTTCTCTCTCATTAAAAACCCTGTTGTTGAAATATGTGGTGGCAGAAAGCACAAAGGCGTGATGCAGCATATTAGGTGAGAAGGCTATGCAGGGAGAGCGGATGGATGTTGCGCAGCAGTCATCGAGATATTTGACTTCAAGCTTGGTGTCAAGCCTGTTTCCTCTCTCCTTGTCTTGCGTCGCTTTCTCATGCTGTTCGTGACTAGTAGAGTTCGGCTGTGCCACGGGTGATGTCTAAAAAGGTAGTCTTGGTGTCGGTAAATCCATACTTTAAGTACCTTGTTATCGAAGTAATAGATTCTTTGTAAGTCATAAGTATACTCGGTGCGTTGTGCCCAAGAATTTGGAAATCCCAACATACTCCTGCCAAAGAGACTGGAGTGAGCGCGGGCGAGTCTCGAAACCTTCGGGCGGGTTGCTGAACCCAGGAGCCTCCCGGTCATGATGATTGAAGCATGGCAACCTGTCTTGTGTTTCCTACATGCGCCCGAGGCCTCGGGATCTTGCCACTTCGCCCAATTGTGTTGAATTCCACCAACCTCGTCGACTTGATGATTGATATCGAAGATTAGATACGGCGGTATGTCGGTTCCAGGGGCGTGGCAGGCGGCCATCAAGTGAAACATCAAGCCAGACAGCGAGATTGTATTTCCGGCGGGAAAAGGGTGCTGAGGTAGGCTGGTCTTTGCAGCCGAGGAAGGAGATTAGGAGGCGGGCACCGAGATTCCAATCGTCAGGGCCGAATCATGTGAAGTTTGACATGATTCCGTAAGAGCAACGGTGAAGGAATAGCATGAGGGGGTGAGTGTATATGGATTTGGATTGAAGTCCAAAGATTCTGCGCGCTTGAAATGAGTTAGGATACGATGGCACCGAGACCGGCAAGGTGTGCTGTGAATGCGCAATGGCGACCAGTGAAGTGGGCAAGGCTGACGGTGGCGCTTGGGATGACAAGGCTGAGGAATGAGAAGGTGGAATATGTAACTGCAACGATGATGAAGGCGCGTAATCAATGTATGGCAAAGGTTGGGAGCCTGTTGCTCTGGCCTGGTCTCATTGTCAGTCGCGCGAAGCAGTAGGTACCGCGCCACGGCAACATTGATAGCCGAGCGGATACAGGTGGAGGGAGACGTAGGACCAAGCAATCCAGCACCCAGATCAAAGGAGCCCAGCATGTGCTAGAGTACTCAGCAGATGTCGGGCAGCCATTTTTCGTGATTAACTAGAAAGGAATACGCCCGGGCATTTTGCCCGTGTGCCGCTGTCAATCGCTGGCCTGAAAGCTGTCACGAGATATGGATGTGGTTAATGCTGCCCACATTGAGTGGGCCTGCTTTTTGTGACAAAAGCACTTACGAAGTTGCGCCTCTTCGACTCGCAACTTCCTCCGTAATACCGGGCGCAATCGACGACTTCTGCGACCATAATTGACAATGAACTGCGGGTTCAAGTGGCGAATTTTGAACCCGCACTTGGCCATTGCCTACAGTCGCATTTAGCTGGGCGTAATTGACAATATCTCACGGTCGCAATCGACGATTTCCTACGAGCGCAAGGTGACGGCTTTTGCGGTCGCACTTGATTGGGCGTAAGTGGGCGTTTTGCGACAGCACGCGCGATGGGTTACGTAAGCGCCCGTCCCAAGCGTTAGCAGTGGCACGCAATCAAGCTATCCGCAATCATAGAAACTCCTGCATGTGAGGTCGCAGTTGAGTTGGCGTATCCGAATATTTCCGAGACCACAAACGTTGACGGGCGCAATTGATTGATCATCCATGTGAGCCTGGAGAAAGTCGTTAATTGCGGCGAGATGCAACCGAGGTAAGCCTGGCACATGGGCAACGTAGGCCAACGACTTAACCAAGATGACCACTCGCGATTAAGAGGGGATGATAAATGATCCAGTGTACAAGAGTGGTGATAACATGCGATAGCTATTGGAGATCATGAGATGATGGCGTGCAAGTCGTCAACTGAGGTGCATTACCAATGAAATGTTATCAGTGTACTACAAAGATAAGCGATAAGAGATAAGATGAACCTGGGAGACCTTACCTAGGTAGGAGCGGGCAGAAGGGTTCTGTTGTGGCCGATGCTTATAAGTGGGGCTGTGCGCTCGGGCCATGTGTATCTCACGGATACATGCATGGTCTTGTTGCATCTTGTAACCCGACTATGCTAATGCAGGGTGTACCGTACTGAAGGGGGTCTGTGCCATACATTACATGTGCGACTGAGTCAGCGTCCTCGGACCACTTCACGATGTTGGCGATGTCCCTTTTGTCCATGTTAACGGGCTGGCACCTGGCCAACCGGCGCCAGTATATCTCTGGCCTTCCCAATAATCTCCTAATTGATGAGACAGAAACCAAAGGGTGCAAAACTTTCCTCTAATTGGCCAATTCCAGATGCCCGCAGCACCGCTAATCTGAGTTTCGCTGGGATGCATCTGCAATCTCGGATCGTTGACACGTCTAAGGTTGGACAAGTCCCAGAGATGACCCAAGCAGCCCGGGCCAGTGCATCGATATTGGTGCCATAGCTTTTCCCCTTGGCGCCGACAAAAGCAGTCGACAGCTCGGTGATCCTGATGGCCTCAAAAGTGGTGCTGCGTTCAGCTGGCATCGGGCGTACGAGACCTCAATTCTTCTAACAACGAGGGGCGCTCAGTATACAGCGGCTATGGTGGTGATGCCCTGGTGATATGATGCTTATGACGAAGATGTGGCCACGAGCGATGGATGTCTCCGATACGTCAATGTCCATAGTTCCTGCCCCCCACTGCTCATCTTCTTTTCAAGTGGCCACTGAAGTGCTGTCAGTGACAAGGACCCTGGACTGGAAAAATGGGATGTGTGGCATTGCACCCAGTGTAGCCCGCATCCAACCATGGCGTGGCCGAGACTACCAGTCTTTGTGATAGTGCTTCCTCGTCTTCAATGACACCGCATCGGCCGAGGGAAAGCGTGCCGTAATGGTCGCATTGTGATATTAGTCCATAATTGAGTTACAGAAAACCTGCTATCTCCAACTGCCTCATCAACAACAGCGACAAATTTCACAAGCCTAGTTCCAGCCTCCGCGATTGCTCTTAGCATGCCCATGTTCTCCTCTGTCTCTACTAGCCTGAGCTTGCCGTCTTGGCGACCACCTGCTCATCGCTTAACTGCACTCTGACGGCTGGTGTCCAAAAGCCCAAGCGGGATCCCGGCTGTGTTAAAGGCCCAAACCTTAGTGATCACTCAACTTCCATCAACCAGTCCGGCACGACACAGATACCGAATCAGCAGCCATGCGAACGAGCAGATCTCGCTGCCGTATTTGGTGATGATACTACTGGTGACGGCGTTCGTGATACGGTTCCTGTTCTTCTTGCCGGCCCCGCCACCGGCGTCGCAATAGAGCGCTGCAGCGGTACTACGCACGCGTGAGGCGGCGGTAGAGAGGGTGTAGCAGATGTTTTCTCAAGTGGGCCGGCGGACGATTCTGTGAGATCTACAGAGAAATAGCGGGAATATCTAGGCGACGTTTGAGAGTAATCACGCAGGACGGATCCGTCGGCTACTTGCTATCTTAGTGGCGACTTGTTCAGCGCTCGATTGCGATCTGACTGCTGGTTTTCAGGTTTTAGAATGGGATCTTGGCTGGTTTGAAGAGGCCAAGTCCGTTCTCGTGGTCCTTCATCTCTCCAACGATGAAAAGCTTATCTCCTTACAGGACTGCTGCGTGTCCTGATCGCCGCCGCTCGGCTTCGAGACCTCTGCGCCGGAACATCGTCGTAGTATTAACCAATCTCCGCTGGTGGCTGACCACATCCGGTTTGAGGACACGGTCATTTTCCTGCAGAGCCGTATTCGAGTCAATATACTTGGAAGAAAGAAAGCAAGAATGGACCTTACCTACTCTACTCGGAGTTAGCGTACGTGAGCTGGTGTCAATGTTGGCGCCTTTGCCTTGCCTACAACGTGCTTGGTCTTCTTTCCTCACTGCCATTCCCGATGGCGGACCGTTCTTCCGCTCGTTGTCGAGACCACGGGAAATCACGGTGACCTGGTTGACGTTGGGACACTTCAACTGGTTCACGTCGGTGCTGTCGAGAGGCTTCTTGTGGAGGAAGCTGTGGTACAAGAGCGAGTACTCATGCTTGCCGGTCCAGGCGCTGAAATCTTCCATGACAATACGTACCATTTTGAGCTAGGATTTGATGTTGTCTCCAACTATCGCCAGCTAATCGGCCAACCCAGACCTCGGCACGACTTTCCACAATTACATCACAATCTTCATGGCCTTCCTCTGAATCCTTTATCCGTCAGCCGATCGCGACGCACATCTTACAGCAACCCATACACCGGCATCTTAGCCAGTCAGACGGCGGCGTTTTCGCCTCAACCAGAACCCTCCCGTCCTAGGCCCAGGCCAACTTCATTGGCAGGCAATTAGCCGACAGCTTTAAGCGTCCTTGCATCGCTCATCTCACGCTGAACTACATACACGGCGGTGTGCTCACGATCTCATGCCCTTCCAACAGACACAACGCACAATCAATTTGTCCAAGCACACACATGGATGGATCGCATTAAGAGGCGTCAGGGCGGCGGATCGGATTGTTCAATGATATGCCAGGAATTCAACGGCAGGCGAGCATCAACATTTTGGTTGCCAATAGGCGTACGATACAGGGAGGGAGACCACAGAGGCCAACTGCTGTTTAGGATCAAAGAGATGGGTTACTAAATCTGCTCCTGCATAGAGGTATACTCCCTGGCTATGAATCGATCCGAGCAGCTCCTTCGTTGCTTCGACCCTCCTGTTCTCCCTGACTAACCCATGTCCGAGAGGGCTCTGACACTGGTCGACTCTACAGTTTTTCGCCTCATTGGCCCACTTCGATGCTTTCTAAGAAAGTTTTTTCAGAATTTAAACGATTGAATTTGTGATCCTCTTGATCTCCACCTACTTTCGCGTCGCCAGTCTCGATAACACAAGGTCGACCAACATCGGAACCTGCGCCACAGTGGCCTTGTGAGATCTGTACTTGCGCCAAACGTAAAAGGGGCTCGGCGAGGAAGACATTGATACTACTTGGCTCTTCCTGCCCGTTCTCTGCCATACTGTATCTAGGTCGGTATACTCTCTCGCTGGCGACGGTCGATGCACAAAGGAGCTCGACGAGGAAGACATAAATGATCCATTGGCTCTTCCTACCCAGCCCCCACGATGATGTGCTCCAACCGGTACACTCACTCGGAGAGAGAGACCGTATTTGGATCTATTTGGATCAGAGTCAAGGCAGTCCCTGAGAAGAATAGCAACATTTATGCCACCTCGTTCAATGAGAGGGAAGGAGCGGCGAGGCTGATAGCACTTACGGACTTGTATCTTAGTGGGAGTACGTGAATTGGAAGCCTTAGACTCATTACCTAGGTGGAAACAGTATGACGGCAACGATTGCAGCCATTGGCCCCGCCGGAGATATTGGCGCAGGGTGGGGGTGGCGTCAGAGAACTGGAGGGGTAGTGGGGCTAAGTAATTTATGTAGTGTGGCTAGGTAGACTGTCAGGCTTTGTCTCAATATGAAAGCGACTCGGACGATCTGGTTAGGTCACCGGCAGTGCAACTTGCTCTGCGGGTGCGGGTGGGTAGGATTACGTGAATCACATCGGCAGCAGTGCCTGCCTCAACGTACCTCAGGTCGCGTCCGGGTTCTGTTGAAGCTTCCCAGCTAGAGGTAGGTAGGTACCTGAGGTGCTAAGGTAGTTCGGGCGGGTAGTGGTGGTTGTGGCTGCCTGATGTGCGAGCCGTAGTACGTACCTACCACCCGCCCGCCGAAGTGGACCTGAGGTCGGAGGTCCAAGTAAGCTGTGGTCCAAGCTCCTTCCCGTCCAGCCCTTGCATCGGGTCCTGGCCTGCGTCTCTCGATTCGTCTTCTACACACCTCACACCTCATACCTCTTTTTCTCTCCCACTTTTCTCTATTACACAATCACCTCCCACACATACACACATACACACACACACACACACACACAATCGCACATGACCATCCACATCAGAAGTCACCCAAATTGTTGAACCTCGTCATCAAACTCAAATCATTCGACTGTGCGCTCCGCGACCGCGTGTTCCACGCCCAAATTCTTTCAACTCAAGCGTAAGCTATTTCTCCTCGATGCTACAATCACTCCCCATGTGCTAATCTAAACGCAGCGCAGAAATGTTCGCGCAATACCGTTCTCAACACCTTGATCGCCACTATGCGCGCCTTCACTGGGATGCCGAGTTGGAAGCCATGAATGGTAAGTCGCTCCGCATCTACGACACAGTACTCCTCCTGCTTGAGCACTATTTCTAACATCAGAAAATAGCCAGAGATGACAAAGCCGCTTCAGACTAGCAGTCAGGCAACGGCGATGACATCCAATTTAACCCGACAATGTCCAACCTTGTGCCTGAGTCCGACCACGACGACGACCAAAGTGCGATTCTTCGTCAGGCTGCATACTACCAGAGCCGGTTTCCAGTCAATTTCCCCTACAGAGACAACGTTTCCGACGAAGACTCCGACAGGACATCAAACCAGCGCTATGCGCCGAGCTCCCCTTACGATCTCGAACCTCCGCCTTCATTGTTGGTGGAGACAGCCATGGACAATGAGGAAAGCCTGACCGGCAGTCCGACGTTTGATTGGGTGTGCGGTTTTATAGATAATTCTTTGAACACAATCGATTACTTAATGCCAGAGCAAGTTCGGGAGGTGGTGCGCTTCGTGATCGACCATGTGTGGGCATTCTGGTGTGGGGTTGATGATAGAGAGGGCTTTTTAGTCTGACAAATGAAGAAAACGGAAACCAGTTGTCCCCATTGGGGGCTAATAAAACTTTTTGGGACCGGCAACGTCTCCTCGCCATGAGCAATGTCCAGCATGATAGTGTAATTATCCCTTGATGTCATGGTGACAAGCTTGACCGGGTGTTCAATGGCTGTCAGCGCATTAAATTATACAGTGGTCTCTCTCGTGTTGTTTGCAGATCTGTTGCATATTTACGCTGTTGGCTCTTCCGTGTGCGCTCCACACAGTCATGCATGGCATCAAAAGTCCATTGTACTTGAAGATGATGTTGCGCGGCTTGCTTGCTTCCAGAAGATGGACGCGACAATGGAGTGTCCAGAGCTCATCGCATCACGACACGCCATGATAATGTCTCTTACCTCACCTTCCTAACTTCCCCACCGATAAGACACGAGTGATGAGGAAAGTAGAGAGTGAGTGGTTCTCAATTCCTAGGGAAGACTTAACTTTCCTTGCAAGAACTTCCCGTTGGTCGCCATCTTGCCGAAATCACGAGCAAGTTGAACCACTTGCTTCTTTCATTAATCTTCATCCTCATCGGCGATCACCTGTTTTGGACTTGCCCTCCGTCACTCGAGCGGATGATCGGCTAGCTTGGCCACAAGAGCGAGCTTGCGTCGTCATTTCGCCATCAAAAGTGAGCAGCTGCTTTGTTTCCGTCTCCGTCGCGGGGCATGCAATTCTCACCACAGCTCCTTCAGGTGCCCACCTAAACCTCGAAGGCTTCCTGCCTCGTACTTTTCTGCTCGAGAATCTTGTCCCAAAGGGTCTAACAACTCCCTATGCAACATCTTTTCGAATTTGTTCAATTTGCCACTCATATCGCATATCGCCTTCATAGCATTGATTTCACGCTCAAGTTTGCAACGCGAAAGTCTCGTTTCGAGTACAACAAAGATACCGTCCTCAAACAATCGTATACCCTGTCATCAAAAACGATCGCATCTTCCTTTTCCCGGGTGCATATCCCACCATTCCTCTTGGCCCTTTTCCCAACCTCTGCGTCGCCATCAAAATCCAGAACCCTTGCGCTTCGACTTGTGTACCCGACTTCTGCGGTCGAATTTCCCGGCTAGCACCGGTGCATGAGTCAACTTTTCCATCCCGAGTTACATGGCGGTTTTGGATCGAAATCGCTATATTGAGTGTTGCGCGTGGAGTCAAAGAGTACACCATACTGTGCGATTTCATTTAAGAATCTGATCCTACTAGGGCCGATGTTTTGGAAGTATGAGGTTGGAAAGTGAAAAAGGAAAAAAGACAACCACATATCCCACCATTCAATTCACAATGGCCCTTGCTCCCCACCTTGCCCAGGGAATGGTCTCCCCGTCGTGTTTCCCGTCGTTTCCCGTCGTGTCCACACCGAGAACCTTTGTCCCGAGGACATCAGAAGCTTGTTCCAGCTTCACACTCCTGTCGACTTGTCGAAGAGAGTTCCCATTAGACCTGTCCCACTTGGACAATACTCTTTCTCTTCAGCACGTACAGAACTACTAGTAGACGACATCCAGGAATTGCATGCGTTCATTGACTGTGACCTTAAGACTATTAAGAAGAGTCCACCACGAGTGCACACGGCCGGTGGGAGCAGGACGGACTCGAATATCTTGGACAATGTGGTTCGCGTGATGTTGGATGTTGATCAAGCCGTTGATTGCTTCGCAAGGTGAGGGTTCGAAATTGGTGATGAGAAGCAACGAGTAGGAACCCAAAGGTTTGTGGCCCGCGCGCTGTGCGTGTGTGTGGGGCTCAGGCACCCGGTTGTGGCAGGACTTCGCCATCGCGTGGGAGAGTCAGGATACCGGACATGCGGCAGCAAAGACTAGTTTTGTGTAGAATCCAACACCGGGCCGCACGGGCGAACGGACGTGTCTTCTGGCAATCTGCTGAAGGCCATCATGATCAGCATTTGTGTCAAGGACAATAAGGGTAGGTCTTTTGAGTCGAAAGCTCGCAGATCCTTTCATGGATGATGACGGCGATGCAAACAAAGACGCTGCCAAGAATGAACACGCGGAGGACAAGACGTCGGAAAAATGCGGGCAGCGACAGCGAACTCAAAAGCCAGAAAATGGTGCTGAACATTGACATCAGAGACTATAAAATGCTGCATACCTGCTTCTGTTGCTATACGATCTGAGCCTCATCATCATGACTCGTCACCATTGCCGCACTTGTCGGCCTCCCGGGGCCATGTAGGTCCTTCGTCTCCGTTTCCTCATGTTCCTTCCCAGACGTGCCCCGTGATGCACTCCGAGCACCTCTGGACCCGGACCCACCGGCTAGCTGTTGTTGTTGTTGTTGTTACTGTAATAGTTTGCGCTGCTTCATCTTCTCCTTGGCAGATGCGGACGGCTGGAAATCTCGGCCCACCTTGGCTGGGTCTAGGACTGAGGGTCTCGCGAGATCTGAA
This sequence comes from Colletotrichum abscissum, assembly GCF_030869225.1. NCBI lineage: Eukaryota > Fungi > Ascomycota > Sordariomycetes > Glomerellales > Glomerellaceae > Colletotrichum > Colletotrichum abscissum. The sequence goes on from NW_026850243.1 coordinate 113,639, forward strand.
CTTGTGAGGGCCATATCCGAGCGCAATGGGTGCTCAGATTATCATCCTGTCGTTGGCACCTCTTAGGTCAGATTTAAGGACGTGATCGTGTAGAGTCCGCGTATCTGCATCGAGGGGGATGTCCGTCGCTCGGGCGTTGCCAGCAGCGACATCGGGGTACTTTGCAGGTCCCGATCGGGTATAGTTGACAATATTGCCCTCGACAGCGAGATGAATGTCGCGGGAAGAGCAGGGAGCAGCTACGGGCGTGACGTAGTGTGTGTGGGGGAGGTTTTCGTAGAGGGTCCAAGGGTTCGTAGCGCGGGTGTAGTAAGGAGTCGATTGTGTGCCATGTAGATTGGTATGGCGGAACAGGAGGCTGTGTAATATGTCAAATATTTGGCTTCAAAGCAAAGACAGGATTACTTACAAATGTGAGTACGCTCGGGGGTCTTCTTATTTGTGCAGCTGGGTGATGATACGACGGGCTTTCGAATCCCGGTGGGCTGCTTCGGAAGGAGGTCAGTCAAGATGATGATGACGATTGCTGTTGGCGTACACGTCAGCAGGACAAACATACGGTTGGAACGAAGTGTAACAATAGTTCTATTGGCACTGCAGCCCGGAGCCTCCGTTTCTCATCGAAGCCTTTTTGGTACTGTCGTTGTCCTATAGTGCTGTGAACCAGAGACCCATAGGGAACCGTGTGTTTCGAGTCTCTAAAGCCCCTGGTTTCTTTGTTTTGTTATCGTACTCGACGCGTATGCGAGCGGAAGGAGAATGAGTTGGGCAGGGCCCTCGACCCCGCTAAGGGAGGTAGATAGGTGAAAGAGTCGCTTGTGTAGCCTTGACCGCCTTTCAAGCCCACCTTGTCTGCCGACTGCTCAGAGAGCCAGAAATGGTGATGATGGTCAAGGCGGGAATTATAGCTAAGAGGAAAATTTAATTATGGAGACAAAATTTGGGAGAAGGATGTTGAATCTCGGGGTTCGAGAGGCTGAGGAAAGCCACGTGCCACGGTCGACTCAGTATTGATGTTGTGCACTCTCTCGACGCTCACAAGCGCTGGGTAAACGGGGTCCCAAGTCATGCCGTTGGCCAAGGTTGATGCATTTCTGTATGTGTACCGAAGACGGAAATCTAGACAGAGACTTGAGCGAAGCTCCAAGAAAATCTTGGCCCAAAATTCCAACCGCCAGCAAGAGCTTAGCGGGAAGTGGTGGGTTAGACCCTCTTTGAGATATCGTGACAGAACATGAAAATACGAAATGCTCCCCTGAATCACAAGCCGCCGTGTGCGCTTGTTTGTTGCCCCTCATCTCCAGCCCTTTTCTTATCGTCCGCTTCTGTTCGACTGACATGTTCCACCAGGCACTCATATCTACAGCGAAAGCTATATCGTGAGCCATGGGCCAAGTTAAAGGCTCCTGAAGTATTCAGACGGTCGCTATATCCATGTCAATAGGTGAAAAACACAGAGAGGAAGATCACAAAGGTCAACTGCTGTTTGTGTCAAAAGGATGGATTACTGGAATCTGCCCCCTCCTAGATATGTACACCCTGCGCTGTGTAACTGATGCATCCAAGCTACTCCTCTGTTGCTTAGAACCTTCCATATCCCCAACTAATCTCCATCCGGAAGGGCTCTGACAATCCATGTGTTGGTATACTGTCAACCGGGCGAGTCCACGATTCCCCCCGTTGGATCCAGTGCACATGGACGGTGTAAGGCGGGGAGAGGTCGGTGATTGGCTGGATGTCGATGCCAAACTTGAGAATATCGCCCTTTGTAAGCTCTTTCGAAGTATGCAGAGGCAGTTCTAGAGAGGGATCATAGGTTCCGTGTAGTGAGCCGATGTCTTTGACGAATAGTTTCTGGTCGTTGTGTTAGTATTCAGCGTAAAAATGGTCGGAGTAGAGCATATACCTTGTGGTACCAATCGACCGTGGTTTGGTCTGCTCTCGATCCATGGCGAGGCTGTCCAAGTAGCAATTGTCGGCTTCTGCTCCAAGTTGTTAAATCGCTGGCTCGCTCGCGAGTGGGAGAAACGGCCATTTGAAACCGCCCGAGCACCTTCCACATCCCTCTTCCTACCGTCAATATGAGTTGCGGGTTCGAGCTCTGTTTTCCGGCAAGAAGCGTCTTCAGTGGGCTTGACTTGTCTTTGGCGATGATTGTCTCTCCAATGGATCTCTTCGGCAACGGCATGGCCGTTTGTGCCTTCCGTAAGGTCGACATCCTTCCACGTACTTGCAGTAAGGAAAGAATCCTGGGCTCCGCCCACCAACTTCCTTCCATACCATATTCGGAGGCGAATACGATGGTTCGACTTCGTACTGACCGAAGGTGTTTGCCCTGCTGAGCGTCACCATCGCTTCAAGCCAGGCACATACATCGCAACGCTGACCTCGTACCGGCCGAAAGGCTTTGCCCTGCTGAGCATCGCAATCGCTCCAAGCACATACACTGCTGTATTCTGTAAGATACGGGGCGTTCAATCGCTGTGCTGCTTTTGTACAGCGCACTGGGGCCCCAAAGTCAGCGGAGGCCCCAGAGGCTCTCGATACTTATGCAACCGAGAGCTATGGGTAGCATAAGTATCGAGAGCCGTGAGCTTCACTTCTACGACCATGCCTCCGGCTCCTTCATCCAGCAAGCTGCCGCTGTCACTGCCACCGTCACCGAGGTCGGAAAGTGGGAGTACTACGACCGATTCTAACAAAGCTCGTTCGGCGTCGACTTCAAACTAGTTGAGGTCTTTATTATCGCGATCTCTCAACCTTTAAAGACGAAGGATATTGTCAGTGTTACACATGTAAGTCTGACGTCCTAAAGATCGCTGCAAGGACACGCTGACTGACTGTTCTCTGTGTGCGTACTAGCACCACGCTTCATACGCAGAGACAGATCCATCCAATTCAAACTCCCAAACACATCGCCGACGAAACCGCGAGCCAATTATACGGTGCTGGGCTCCAGACCCAAGCCAGTGTAGACGAGGCCGAAAGAGAAAGGAATGGCCACCTGACACATCGAATAATCACGGGGGCGAGCTTTCCGTGGGAGAAAGTTACTGTTGTGAGTTTCCTTGTTGCACTTACGCCCAAAGCGATTGACATACTGACAGACAGTCTGCCATGGTCAGGCATATGTTGCGAAACAGTCTACAAAGACCACTGCTAGTGGAAAACGCGATGACGGCCAGCAGGCGGCAAAAGAAGTTGAGACGAAGTGGGGCAAGCAGCACGAGCGGCAGAAGCAGCAGAAGCAGTACGGAACAAAAATACGCAGGTTCAACCGAAACGATTGTGGGAGATCTCAACAGACTCTGGAGTTGAAATATTGACGGCAGAGGAGGGGATTCGGAATGTGGTCGGGCCATTGTAAACAAAGTAGGGGTCCTAGCAGTCGTCATACTCATCATCGTCCGCGGTCTCGACGGAGCTCGCGTGCTGATTACAAGGCTTGATGACGCGACGAGGTTTCTCGTGCTGCTGCTGTTGTTGCTGTGCGGTGGGAGAGCGGGCAACTTGGCCAGCAGGGCCAGCAAGCTTGCTGCCCTCGTTCTTGGTATCGACCATCTGTAGAGTCTTCTTCTCTCTCTGCTTGGTATTCTGATCGACAGTCTGGTTACTCTGCCCTTCACTTTCTCGCACATCTACACTCAGCAGAGGAAACATGAGCTCTGCTCACAACGTTCTTCTCGGGCACACATACGCAGTTCAGTGCTACAATTATTCAGTCTTGCACCAACCGAAAGATCCAACATCGCTGACGTCGGGTGGACACCAACGACCGACGTCACCCGGCCAAGATGGGAGAGCTCGCCGACTTCCTCGTCGAACACGACCAAAACTTCCGCAAGTCCGTGCCTCACTCTCTTCCCCCCCCCCCCCCTCCCCCCCCCCCCCCCCCCCCCACCTCCCCCACCGCCCACCCCACCCCCCCCCCCCCCACCCCCACCCACCCACCCCCCCCCCCCCCCCCGCCCCTCCCCCCCCCCCCCCCTCCCCCCCCCCCCCCCCCCCCCCCCTCCACTCATTACCTCGTCTTCCAAGCTTTGAGCTCAATTGTATACTAACGCCCTTGCCTGCGCAGAGCCCATTTGCCCGCCCTCTACTCCGACTTCCGCCCCCAACAGACCATCAATCCAGACAGCTTCCAAGCCAACTGTTGAATTCTAGGCAGTCGGCAGAATAGGTGGATCTAGGAGGCATTCTGGGCCATGCAAACGGCCCTTCCACTGACTTACCATCTTTGGAGAAATCCTTCGCCCACTTCTTCCTCCTTCCGCTTCCATACGCAGCAATAAACCGCCATGTTATTGCCCTTCGTAACAATCTTGGATGTGTATACCAACACTAATATCGGCGCCTGGCGCCATGACCTCGTCCGCGCAGCATGGGAAGGCCGAATCGCCTCGCAGCTCTCAGCGGCGAATGTCCTGGTCATCAACGTCGACGACCAGAGAAGGATCAGATGGAGCAGCAGGAGCCTGCGAGTGAGCAATGCGTTGCGGTTCTCACTGAGCAGAACCAGCAAGATACCAAAGAAGGCAGCTACAGCGATCAGAACCAGAAATGCCAGGACTCATGTAAGATGGTGGCACCATCTAAGTCTGTCATTGCCGGCGTGCTCGCATCACTCCCGATGAACGATGTTGTAAAGATGCTCCCGTACAGCCCATCCTCCAGCTTACCCGCCTGTCCTGCAAAAGGAACCCGTCGCTGTGCGTATAAAGAGACTTTCACCTTGGGCACACCTCATGGCACGCAAGCCCTTGTATCGTGAAGTGTCTGGGCCCTCTCTCGACACGCAGCCATCCGCTGGCACTTTGTGGCATCACGGCTTTCAAGAGGTTCCATTGGAATGAAGAGACACAAATTCCACCCCGTCGGCGTCTTATGGCGGACCAAGGCTTTCTGGGAGGATAGGCACTTGAATCAAAGGTGGTGGTAATGGCGGTGGCAACGCAGACAGCCGTCAGTTCCGTGATTGCTTCCGTTCTCGTGTACTTGCTTGCAGCAGATCTAGCCCCAAAAGCAGAACTGTTGATCCGACCAATTTCTCGCAGCAGGAGCTGCAACAGTTTCGGACGGGTTGTCTCGAGGGGAGAGAAAGAAGGCCAGGGAAGCGGGTGGAAATGGTCAGGTATCGTCATCACGTGGATGACGAATGTCCGTGTCACTCAGGTTTTGAGAGCAAGCCTCACTTCTGTCCTTTGTCCGGTTGAATCTCACTGGTCATGTGCACACCGCCCCCTAGGTGGTCCTTACCTCAGTAAGGTAGACGGCAAGTAAGGTAGATAGCCTCAGTGTGGCTTCAACTTATGAGGTGATTACACATGGAAAGCACGCCGCAACGAGCAGGGCAAGTAAACACCGTAGTGGGCAGGCGCCGTACCTACTTGAAACCCAGGCAATTTCTCCTAGGTAGAAACTAAATGGCAATGGGAAAGTGCAGTTCCATTGGCAGTGGGTAGTTGCCTTTGGAAGCGAGCAAGTTCAATGGCAGGAATCTACGGTAGGCCCGCATAAAATGTACCCACTTGAACTGGCACCGGGCACCCTCTGGGCAACTGTCTACTCTCAACTGCGCTTCCGACTGCGCTTTCAGTTCCCCACCCTCGATCAGGCTAGGTACTTCCTTCCACCTGTGATCATCCGGGCACGTACTCCCCCGCTGGGCATCTTCCAATGAGATAACGCATCAGAGCTTGCCTCCGAGAGCCGCCAGCTGTGGCCCACGACATCATCCAATAAGCCAGAAGGGAAGGAGTCTCGGACATGTCCTTCCATCTCAGAGTGTCGGATTGGAGGTCCAATTCGATCCCGAGTGACCATTCAACTTACGGTTGGAATCTCTCTTTTAAATCACTACACAGAATCAATCAATCTCTCCGTCGTGGCTGGAATTCGACGCCTTGAGCTGGGGAGAGCTCATTCTCCGGCAAATGACGTTTGACATGATGAAGCTCTGGGAGGGAGATGGGACAGCCACTTCTGCCAAGAACATGGCTCTTGAACTTCTCGGTGTAATGAGTGCTGCAGTCTCCAAGCTTCGCTCACACGTTCGTAAGGTCACTTATTCCATGGATGGAAGCGATTCCAACGAGTTATCGCGGTACCTGTCTGAGCCTGAAGGTGATCCCCCCCTCTTCATCTTATATCTTGACGGGTCAGTTCAGCTAACCAGCCCACGAAAGGTAATTTCATTACGACCATTCCGCAATCATCTACTAGTCCGTCGCTCAAGATGTTCGCAACATTACTCACGTGCTGAACTACGACTACCCCAACAACTCGGATAACTATATCCATCTCGTATGCTCGTTCTTTGGTCTTGCGGCCCGCTGCTTAGGTTGCTCGATGTCTTCTGGAATCATCGTACGGTGTGTTAACATGCGCGACGCCCGTATCTGGTACCTCCCATCTTTGGATTGCCTTTATACGAATGATCTCCTGACTTAAAGGCAGACGTAGTACGGATGTTGTGGTTAACCCATAGTAACACTCGGAACGAACAATACACGGCTCGTCTGGAGCCTGCAATGCTCACTCGTCATGCCTCCATCAAGGCGACAAATCAAGTATCAGGGGTGGCATTCCCAAGGCATAGCACCCCTGGTTGTAATATTCCGAGCCTCATTTACAACACATCTTCTTTTCTCCTCTATCTTCGGCCTACGAGCAGCACAGCGCGACGTTTCCATCCCAGCACGTAATAGTGGTGTCGACTGCGCTGTAGAAAAGCAGCGCAGCCTCATGTCGCCATCTTCTACGTCACAGAAGATGTTGAGGAGGCTGTTAGAGGTACCTTGAGTGCTGCGTGGAACTTCATGCAAAGGCATGCTGTGCCTAGCATTCTCATCTCAAACGACGAGGTCTACCACCAACTTACTGCAATGTGGGACGACAGGATCAACCAGCACGCTATGAACATCTGCGTGGAGTCTTCAGGATGACAAGGGGATATCGAAGCAAGAAAGAGCAGCTCAAATGTATGTACAGTGCAGGGAGTACAGGTCGAAGCAGGGGCAAATTTTGGTAGTTCATCTCTTTGACTCAAACAGCATTTGGCCTATGTGAGCTTCCTCTGTGTCGTACGCCTACTTACAGGAGGAGTCGCTTAACCGCTCAGTCCTTCTCTTAAGCTCTCAATCAATCTGGCCTCAATCGAACGTCCCGCATCGTACAGATCAGAACGTCGTGACCTCCCAACGGGCCTTGCAGGCAATTACGTCTCGGCCGGTGGCGGCTCCTAACATTTGGACAAGTATGGAATAGGTCACGCTCGATCTCCTCCCGCAAGTGAGGGTCATTGATGGTCGAGTGGACAATGCTTCGGAGGCTTTGGTACCGGAAGTTCGGGGGGCATGGGTGTGGAAGATCAATGTTGATGAGGTTCTATACACGACGCGGAGCTTGAAGCGGGCATGGAGTGGTGTCAGTTCTGGCACAGCGTACGACAAGACTGTGTCGAAATGTTCTTTGTCAAATAGAAAGAAGGTTAGCAGCGGGAACAAGGATGAGGATGACGATGATGATAATGACCAAGAGGATAGCGACGACGATGGGACGGACGATGAGGACGCGGAAGACGATGATGGCACTAATCAGAAAGGGGAAGGAAGGCAAAAAGGAATGGCAGTGGAGGGAAGTCTGGGCTACTGAAGGTTGTGGATAATGACAAGGACACGGCAGCTATGAGGCTAGAGAACTCGGCATCGTAGGTGTTTATCAATATACCACCGACGCCTCAGCATTCAATTGTCCGGCTGCCGTGACTGCCGGGGTGGGCCTGATTCTCGCCCTGAAGCGTTGGTGGGTGCTTTGGCTGCCTAGTCGGTCGGTCGTTTGTATGGAAAAGCGAGCTGATGCCAAGCGTGGCGGCCAACCTTGTGAACTTGAGGTGGCTCATTGGGTTTTGAGAGCACGGCGTACACTGCACACGAATCAGCAAGGAGCCCAATGCGAGGAATGATCTTGTAGTTTGGTTGCTGTCTGGGTACGGCGAGAAATTGTCGAATTCTGGCACTAGTGATACAGTCTGACAATGTCATGAAATGCGAGGCGAGGCGGGATGGCGTCGAAATAGACCGGATAATTGGGACAACGGTGCCTGGAAGAGCTACAACTGATGAACAGGGCATTAGCCTGGGCGGCAGCAAAGAATTCAGGCATCTCCGAGGAAGAGATGGAGGCCTCACCACCTCCGATGGGAATGGGGGAAATCCGGAATCAATTGCTTGGAGGACTGTGTACGGGAGCCTGGCTTTGGGAGGGTAAGTCGCGACGGCTTGTGGAGATGACAGACTCTGAAAATTGATATCATTGATTATGTGTCGGGAAGAGTGGGCGATCCCTGCTTGCTTCTGGTCAGTATCTGAGTTCAATGTGCGCAGGATGGGTTTGGTCAGAGAAGTCCTATCTCGCAATTTGAAGTCGGCAAATAACTCGAGGCAAGCTCGAAGAAGCAAGTCTGTAGAAGAACCTGGTGTCTTGGATACACCTAAGGAGGAATTTACAGTGTCTCGGCTGTACGTTAGTCGATACCAAAAATGCATCGGCTCTCGATCATGGCCCAAGCCACCCGGGTCTTGTCTTCATCCTGCATTCATACCAAGGCAATTTCTACAGTCCATCATCGCCGTCAACATCGCTTTTTCGAATACCTTGACTGACCTAGTGCAGTGCATGGTCGACAAGCAAGCTGCTGGAGAGAAGCCAACGCGTAGCCGGCCAGACATTTTTCGCCCAGAACGTTCCTCGACCTAGCCGAGAAGGCCAAGGAAAAACCCCGCCAAGGCTGCCAACGTCACTGATGCCAATGTCGATGCCCGACTTGCCATCTGACGTTGCCTCATATGGTCCTGCTCGGTTTCTCTTGGATCAATGCATGCCAAGTGCGCACATTTGGCGCGCGTCTACCTTACCTACCTTGGGTAGGTACATAGATAACGGAGATGCGATACTGCAGTGGCGCTACCTAGGTAGGAGTCAGTCCAGGCCGTCAGAATGGGCCACGTCAAGTTTGGCGCGTGATGTGTGGTCCTGAGGCTGCCGCCTTGGACCCGGGCAGAACCTCGGGAGCACCTTCTCATGGGCACTTCAATCGCGCCTGACGCTTGCGAGGTTGGGATAAGGTACGCGCTAATTGAACAAGGTTCGGGGGCTGGTCGACTACCCTATCCTGCCCGAGGTGGAGTGTGCCCTGGCACCTGGTAGGTACCCATTGGAAAATGTGCCAACTGGGGCAGTTTCATGGTTGGCGCCGTGCTACGCCTCTCAGAATCTAGTGGAAGTCACCGAGGTAATACCAGAGACACCATGGTCTTGGATTCTGGGCAGTCGGAAGAAAACGTGGACCTGGAAGGCGGTCTGAGGTGGGCCACACAAACGTCCCTTCCACTTACATACTGGATACTCCTGCAGGACCACGTCAAGACGAATCGTGGGCTTTGCCTACTTCTTCCTTCTTCCACTCCCATACACAGCAAGAAACACCACTTTGTTAACCCTTCGTGCCAATCAAACGGCTGCCGTGCTGATATAGATATCGACACATAGAGTGGGTACGTCTGACATCTGAAAGTTGACTTCAGATTTGGATTCTCCCTGCTCAATGGGGCCATCTGCCCTTTTGCACTTTGCACTTCATGTTTCCTTCAGTCACGTCCTTCAATATGCATTTGTACACACATGTTTGTTATTGACAACAGGTGTCAAATATTAGTACCATTCTCCCTCGTCCCAAGAGGCTGCCTCACCGAGCGCCCAACAGCGCATTCCCCTTCTCGCGTGGTTGTCGTTCCCAGATCCAGGCGTTGCCTGTCACATCTCCTCCCGTTCATATATATCCCTCATGGACCAAAATGCATCATCATCACGATGACAGACATGGTTTTCAGGTAGGTCAGCAGCCTCCCATTTTCTCATGACAGCATCTGACAGCCTTCCAAAGAAAAACCAAATACCCCTGAATTAGTCCTGTTCAAAGAGGCATCACCCAAAAAAAGCATGATGCAGCAGCGGAGACTTGTCGAGGACAGCGTCGAGGACAGCAACGAGGACGGCGACGAGGATTCCAACGAGAATGCCAACGAGGATGCAAACGAGGACACTAACGACGACGCTCCTGTTGCCCATACTACCCAACTCAATTTGCCCCTCGTATTCTTACCACCGATTGGCCGCGAGCTTCACTCTATCTGTTTCCACTCTCCTGACGCCTTCACCTTCGTCTGCGTCTGAATTCCAGCAATATTAACAATGTCCCCCTCGACAATAATGACGATGATAATGATGGGATTCTTTCGGAGGGCAGCAGCAAGCTTTCCGGCGCCTATGTCGATACTAGCCCCAATCATAACTCTCTCGTCATGGCCACCTGCGACGCTATCGTTGTTGCATCTTTCGACACGTCTTCGGGCGCATCTGCTTCGCGCTGTGTTTTGCCCGCCGCTCTCATTCTTGTCATAATTTCTGCTCCGCGATCGTTCTCAAGTTCCCCACCTCTATACGATACTCCAGACCATTCGACACTTCCACAAAAGCAGGGATAGCAGAAATCGTCTTTCGTAATCTTGTGGATATTGTTCAACCCTATGCAAAGTTCGTTCGGCTTCTCGACAAGCTAAACAAAACGACCCTCGATGCCATCTAGCGCGACCTCTCTGAGCTCTGCCTCGCCGGCGTGGGCCTAAGCCATTGAGCCCGCATCATGTTACCGAGTCGTGCACCTTCTCGAGAATGCCAACGCCCGATTATCGCAAATGTCGCGAATTTTCGTCGGCATTTTCTCGCAAAAGGTGTCCGCAATCCCGTCTGTTCTGAATGCAACACTTCTTCCCATGGCCCCCGCCGTTGACCGGCGCCAGGAATAGTATCAGATGACACATCCCGAGGGCGAAAGCGAAGACGGCGACAGTTGGAACCAGATAGTCGAGGGTATTTTCCATCCCGTCATCTCGCAAGTACCAAACCGGTGGGACGACCACAACTCCGTCGCTACACCATCACGCACAACCACGGAGTCCCTGCTGGAGGTACGCAGTCTGGAAGACGGTGTGAGTTCAATGTTCAAGCCAGCTATGTTCCATGAAGATCTGAATATCTTGTAAGTGATGCTTATTTCACTACATTGACTGTTTGCGTCAGAGACTGACCGCAAAATTCGCTCGGCGCTAGCTTTGCCCAAGACGTACTCTGAGCCCTCGACCGACTTTTTGACCTCCTCGTTTCACGTCGCCATACCCAGTTCACTTCATGCAAAAAGAAGCCGTCATTCCGTCTTCATCCAAAACAACGGCCCAACCCACGGATACTATTCTTACCCCACCTTGCCGACCTAATCTTGCTTACCTTACTTATTAATATCCCTATTATAGGGTAGTTAGTTCGAACCGTAGGTTAATAAAAAGATTAATTAAATTATATAAATATTTATATAGTAAGTATAAAAAGGAGGTTCTAACTATAAGTTAAGTTAGCTATAATAATTATAAATAGGGCCTCTAATTAGCCCCTATATAGTCGGCTATATACCGTAGTTAAATTAAATTTCTAATCTAATACTAATTTTCTTTCTTTTTTATTAATTTAATTATTATAGTTAGAAATATAATTTAACCTCGGGCCCGTTTACTAAGTTATCTTTTTTTTTTTTTTTTTTTATATAACCTATCCCTCTATTTATATAATAACTTTTTTATTATTTATAAATTACTTTAATCCCTTATTTAGTACTACTTTTATAAAAATATTTACGAAGTTATTTTTATTATTAATCTAATAGATCTCGAGTATTTCGCGCTTTTTATATAATTACCTAAGGGCTATAATATTAATTATAAGCCTCTTTTTTTTTATTATTTTTAATTTAATAAAGTATTTATATAGCGAGTAAGAATTAGTATTAATAACCGTTAAAATAAGTAAAAAGCTAAGTTAATTAGTAATTTTTTTAGTATTATTAAAATTATATATAAGAGGTTAACGTTATTAATTATACTATAAACCTCTAATATTAGTACGCTTCTCATTATTCGCTTATTTTTAGTTAATAAGTAGTAAATTATATTATTATATATAATAAATTCGCTCTTATTTATACTTTCGTTAGCTAGGATAATAATATACTTTAATTATAAAATAAGGTTATTATTATTTATAAATAACTTATTAATAAAAACGTAAAGCTTATTAATTATAAAATTAATTAGGTAATAAACGAGGCCTTAATTAAGATTTATTTATTATTATTTAAGTTACTTATTAAGTATTTTAATATTTTATTTAGTTAGATTTATAACTTATACTACTTTAGCATAGTTAAAAATTACTTCGGGCTAATAAATATTTATAATATATACTCTTTATATAAGCTTAGTTTTATATTACTTTTTAATATTAGCTATATTTAAATTAACGAGGTTAATCTTTTTATTTTACCCTTTTTATTAAAAAATAATAGTTTTTTTTTTTAATTATAAGAATCTTATTATTAAATATTAGGGGGTTATTTATTATAAGGACCTTTTTTAGTTTTGTTATAAAGCCCGCTTTTTAGAGCTCCTTATTTTTTTTTTTATAAAGTTAATATTAAATAGGTTTAATATATTATTAGTTTATATTCTAATAATCCTAAATTAGTTATTTTTATACTTAAAGATTAATAAGTACGGGTCGTACGTAGAGGTAACTATTAATAGTTAATTAATATAGAAATCGTAATAAGTAACTTATTAATAAGTACTCGATTTTACGAGCTTATATAGTAACTTAAGTATTTTAATAATCGTACTTTTTAAGTACTTACTAGCTATTTTTTTTAGTAAATGGGCTAGGATTTCTTTTAGAAGCCCTATAACTAATTAGGTATAGGCCTAGGTAATATTATAGTTCTAAATCTTATATTCCTTTGTTTATAATAATATTATTAATATTATTATTAATCGTTAATTATAGCGCTATATAATAAGTAATTATATAAGTAGTATCGCTTTTTTAATATTATTATACCCCTAAATTATATATCTAAATTTCTTATATAGCTAGGGTATTCTTTTTTTTTTAATTTTACGAACTATTTACGATTTAAATATACGAAGGTTTATATATTTTTTAAAGTTATAGAGGATAAATCGATAGACCCCTCGATTATAAAGAGTATTTATTTTAATAAGATCTAATCCTTTATACGGCTTTTTAGTAATTATAATTACGTCTTTTTTACGTAATTTAATTACTAATTTACAATTAGCTTTTCTTTTTTATTATATAAAAAGTATTAATTACCTCGTTATTAATAATAAATTATTACGTTAGGGCTTATTATCGTAGTTTTTTATAATATCTTATTAATAGGATTAGTACCCTTTTAATATATTTTTTTTTTCGTTATTTATTAATACTATTACGATAGTTTCGTTAAGGATAATGTTTTATACTTTTATTATAGGTTATATAGTTTCCCTTAGTTCTTTTTTTTTTATAAGTTAGAAATTACCTCGTTAAGATTTATATAATACGGTTTAATTATTATAATTAATATTTTAAGTAGCTAATTACGATTTTTTATAACTACATAAGAGCGCTTATTAACGGAAATTAACTTATATAGCCCAGCTTATTATTAAGTAATTTTATATTATATTTGTATATTCGAATTTAATAGTATATTTAAATTACCTCTTATATTAGGCCTATTATACGTAATAATTACCTTATTAACTTATTTTTTTATATTTACTTTATATAGTACTTATATTATTTTTTTAATTACTCGGGCTCGTTAATTTATATTTAGTAATAATAGCGAGGCTAAGGTCGTTCTTAAATATATTTTAAATATTAATAGTTTTAGTATAAGCCCGTTAGGCCCTATAATATTATTATAATATTTAAGTACTATTTAAAAGTATTCGTTATTAATAAAATTAGGATTTTCCTTTTTAATAATTTTAAACGCCCTTTTTAGTTATTAATATACTCTTTTAACTTTTTTAATACTATAATACGCTTTAATAAGTACGACTTTTAGTTATATATTATAAGCTATTATATTTTTTCTAAATTTTACTAACTTAAAACTAATACTAGCGTCGGTTTTAATACTATTTAATAATCTCTAATATATATTAATCTATCCCTTTTATAAAGCTACTTATATTATTTTTATTTATAGATCCTAAAAGAATTACCCTATTTAAAAAAATATAGTTACGTTAATTATATATAAGACTAGCCGACTATTTAAATAGAAAATATTAATAACAATTTTTTAATTAAAATTAAGCTTATTATATAATTTAAATTTAAATCTGCGTGGGCTTTATATATTTATTTAGTATTAATAATATACTTTTATTAACTACTTTAGCGCCCCTATTTTAATATTATTATTACTTAATTATTTTAAAAGGTTATATAGTTTTATAACTAATAGGTACTTAAATCTCTAATATAATTATCTAAGCTTATTTTTTATTAAATAATTAATTAATTTTAAGTCGTTAATAAGCTTTATAAACGTATACCCCTATCGTTATTTAACTATTTTAAAATACTTATTACTAAAGATTTTATTTCTTATATTATTAAATATAATACTTAGTTAATTTATATTTTTTAAGTATAAGAGAAATAGGGTATTAATAAGTAAAATATAAAAGGTTATCGTTCCGAAGTACGTTTTTATTTTTGCTATACTTAGGGTAACGATTTTTTTACTTAGGCCGAAGCTAATTTTTATAATACTCATTATTAACGTATTAAGTATTATTAGTACGATTTTTTATAGCGCTTAGAATTACCCTTTTCCTTTTATTAATTATTATAATATTTTAGTATTTAGGATAATCTTATAGAAATTATTTAGGCCGTACCTTTTACTCGTATAAAATACTTATACGAGCTTAGTATTTAAATAATTTAAGTAGTTTAAAAAGGACCCCTCTAATTACCCCTAGATTTACTTAGTATTTTATTTCTTTTTTTTAAATATTAAAAGAAATAGCGTTTTTTTTTTAAACGTTAAAAAAATAAACTTTGGCCTTATTAGAATTACTTTTTTAACTATTTTTATATTTATTATCTAAGGGACCTTTTTTTACTATTTATAAATAAAAGCTTATTTATTAAGAGCTTTTATTACCCTTTATTTATTTAGCTTTATATATCCTCTAAAAACTAACGGAATAAAAAAAGAGTAGTTAATATTATTAATTTTATTATAATTTAATTCGTTAGTATAGGAGGTAAGATCTTTTTTATTTTCAAAATTTTTTATAGGGGGTAGATATTTTAAGCTATTATTTTAGCTATTATTACTAAGTTCTATACTCTTAAATTTATTTTTATATATAACGAGGAATTAGTTAAACCGACGAGGGCTAGTTTTATTATTTATTATTCTTAACTTTTTATACTATTTATATAATTTAATACGCTTTTTTTTTAAAATAGTTATTTAATTAATATTTATTTTTTTTATAAATATAATATTATTTTTTTTATTACTTTATTTACGAGTTAAATCTCGGCCTATTTAATAAATTTAGGCCTCTTTACTAGCGATTACTATATCTAGCTTCTTTTTTTTTATTATATATTTAATTAACTTAATATTATTAATAAGGGCCATCGTATACTTAGAAATAGGTTTAGTATAATATTTTTATTTTAATATTAAAGTTAGATCTTAGCCTTAAATAGAGCGTTTCGTAGTCTTTAAGTACTTAATATAAGGTTATTTTTATTTTTAATATATACTAAATTATAATATAAAAATATTTGATTTTTTACTTATTAATTCCCTTATTTAGCTAGGTTTTTACTAGTTTATTAATTTAATTAATAAGCTTTTTAAAGATTTTTATTTATAATTTACTTTTTATTATTTTAGTTATAGATATAAAAAAAAACGCTTATAGTTTAAATAAGAGCTCTAGGTTCTTATTATAGGTTTTAAAGCAGCTTTAAATTATATTAATAATATTAAAAAAGTCGTTTTAATTAAGATTACGTATTACTTCGTAGTAATAATTAAAAGCTTTATTTATAAATATAATATTAATTATTAAATAATATTAGTATTCCCTAATCCCGACCTTTTTATAATAGTTATAAAATATTATTAGGGTTTTTTATAAGACCTTATACTTCCCCCTAAAATATAATTTCTTTTTTAAAAAGATCTTTTTAAAGTCCGTAAATTACTTCGTATTTATTATTATATTTTTAGTATTTATATACGATCCTTACGTAGCTACGTATTATTAATAACTTCGGGTCGTTTATTTTTTTTTATTAACTAATTAGTGCCGAATTTCGTATTAATAATAATAACGAGCTATAAATTAAAATAAGTAGAATTATTAATTATTATATTTTTAGTATTATATTTTATTTTTATATATCCTTTTATAACAATAAATTGTTATTAGTAATTATAAGGAGGAAATTTACGTTATTTACCCTTTTTTTAAATTCATTAAAGTAATTATATGCCCTATTAACTTATACTTAGTTTTATAGTATAAATTCTTTTTTTATAATTATTATTATTAGGATTTTATATAGTTCTTATGATTATAATTACGCTAGTAATACCCCTTACCCATAAAAGAATTTATTAACTATTTTTATAATTTTTAAGCTTATACTTACGAACTATTTATCTAGCTAGTAATTAAGGTTATTTATAATCTTATAAAATAAGAATTATTCTTATAGCCCCTTTTTTTTATAAACCTTAGTTAAATAGATTAATACTACGTTAATTTATTTATTATTAAATTAATCTGCGATTTTATATATTTACGTCCCCTAATAGTCTAGGTTAATATTTATTTACTTATAAGGGATTAGGATTTTATTTAAGATCGGGTTTTATCCTCTTTTTTTTTACTCTAACTTACTAAGGGTCGTACTCTAGTTTATACTTATATTAATAATTATTAATATATTTAATCTTAATAAGGATATATTTAATTTACGTATTAGTTATAATAAATCCGTATTTTTATTACTTAACGAATTTATTAAAGTCTAAGAAATTCCCGCTTTTTTTTATTATCTCGCTACTACTCTTATTTTTACTATTTTTAATAATTACTACTACCCTTTTAAATTACTAATTATTATACTTATTAAGATCCTCTTTTTTATTTAATATAAAAAAATGGGTTTTAATAGTTCTTTTTTTTAATAATAATAATAAACGTTTATATTACTATAGGATAATATAATCATTAATTTTAAAATCTTTATTAATTACCGATTTTTATTATTTTATATATTTCTAGCTTCTTAAGCCTCGTGCTTTTTATAATTTCTAAATAGCTTTTTTTTTTAACTTATCTCTTTTAGAATAGTATTTTATAAAAATAGTTAAAAATAAATACTAAGTAGCTCGTAAAGGAGCTATATAGGCTATTAAGTATAGTTAACGAAGTTAAGCCCTCTTTTTTATAAAATCGTAGACTTTAAAGATTTATTAAAAATACTTACTTATTACTTATACATAATAGGGTTAGATATTTTAGAAATCTCAGTTTTTATAGTATCTTAGTACCCTATTTTATATTTTTAAAGTAGTTTTTTTTATAACTTAATTACGATTAAGTAATTATTATTTACTAATAATTCCTTTTATTATTTAGTTAATTTTTTAAAATTAATAATTTTATACTAAGAGCTAGTATAAAAAGAAGCTTTTTAATAACCTTTTAAAAAAAAAAAAAATTTTTTTTAAATCTTCGTTTTTTTAGCTTTTTCTTAGGCTAATAATAACTTTATTAAGACGTCGTAGGACTACTTTAAGGTAGCTACTTTTTTTTTAAATTAATTTTTAAAATTTATAATACTCTTAACTTAATATTATTAAGATTTCTAAATCCCCTCTTTTTTTATTAAACCGTCCTTTATATTATATTTTTAAAAAATATTTAGAGGGTAGTTAAGGGAGTTATAAAGAGGTTATTTAGATTATAAATTTAAAGTCGTATTTATAAAATCCTTATAATAATAGACTTTTTTATATATTATAAATCTCTTAGCTTAATAACTTTTATACGCTTTTTATTATACTAATTAAGAATATTTACGTTTAGAGATCCCTTTTTTAAATTATATAGTACTTTTTTATATTATATTATTAAGCTTACTTATTATATTAATTAATTATGTAAGTAGTTACTACGTAAGTATTTTCTTTTACTAATTTAACTAGTTAATTTTTAATTATAAGCTAGTTATAAAAAAGTTATTTAGTAAAAAAAACTACTTAAAATAATAATAAAAGTTTAGTTATTTAAGTAATTTTATTAATTAACGTAGTTTAATATAATAAACGTCGACTTTTTATAAATAGTAAAGGGCTATAATTACTCGATTTTATATAATATTTAAGAATTACTCCTTTTTTTATCTATTTTTATAAAGTTAATTAGTACGAATTTCTTATTTTATATAGTATTAAAAGGTCGTTTTTTTTACGTAGCGAGATACTTTACTAATTTATAATAATAGAATTTAATTATTAATTAGTATTAGTATTTTTATTATAAAATAATTAGTTTAAATTATAAATTAACGAAAAGATTAATTAAATTATATAAATATTTACGTAGTAAGTATAAAAAGGAGGTTCTAACTATAGGTTAGGCTAGTTACGATAATTATAAATAGGGCCCCTAATTGGCCCCTGCGCAGTTGGCTGTATGCTGCGGTCGAATTGGACTTCTAATCTGACATTACCTGACTATTAACTCTGTACTTTATCATCTCTAGACTTCGAACCCGGGTTTCCTTGTCTTCCATTCCGCAATCCTTCCGCGAGCTCAAAGTGTTGATCTTTAACTCCCATCTCCACAAGGTCCAGTACGCATGCTTGAGACCTTTGACGCCTTGTTGACAGGGCTTTCGAATCTAGTCGGCGAGTTGACTAGCGACCTCAAAGTCGGGAGTGTCGACAAGAGGAAGAGGCGAAGACACGCAAGGCTTTTGGAGGAGTCTAATGCTGCCTAAAAGGCTGTGGAAGAGGCCACGAGGCCGGGACACAAGAGGCCACTGGAACGGAGAAGGTAGCATGAGCCTCAACAGGCACGATGCCTTTGTTGGAAATTGGTCAACATTTTGACTATCAACTGCTCGAAGGCGTTGGTACATGCGTCTTAGTCTTTCTCAGCCTTTGTCTCTC
The DNA here is from genome assembly GCF_030869225.1 of Colletotrichum abscissum. NCBI lineage: Eukaryota > Fungi > Ascomycota > Sordariomycetes > Glomerellales > Glomerellaceae > Colletotrichum > Colletotrichum abscissum. The sequence continues at coordinate 132,822 of NW_026850243.1, forward strand.
TCTGTGTTTCTGACCTATTCACAGGCGAACATGAGGGAGACGGAAGGGGAAAGTACGCAGACATGCTTTGACGCCACCTAGCAGTCAAGAGGCGAGGTTTACTTGGCTGGTGGCATGAAATCGGATTTGAAGCGATTAAGTCACTCGCTTCTACTTCGGATGGCTGCCAGGAAGGCCTAGATTCCGCAAGATGACGCTATGCCTCTTGCTGAGTAGGCAGCAGGGAAGTGAAGATGAGTGTTTTGAAGTCATCGCACAGCTAACCAACCAACTGGTAAAGGTCAAACACTGTCCTCCTCCAACTCCTCGTCGCGCTCTCCAACGACCCTCGGCTCTTCCCTCAGCCCCCGACATTGGCTCCGTCAACGTGTCTTCAAACCCTGATTCAGACTATGCCGTGGTTTTTTCCATGTACGAGGTGTACGCAGACATCCTCTGACGTCACCGAGCAGTTGATGGGTACTGTCTGCTTGGCTGCTGGCATAGAATCGGCGCTGGAGGCGACCACGTCTATCGCTTCCACTTCAGAAGGCTGCCAGAGATATCTGGCTTTCCCAGACCACGCCCTGACTCTCGCTGGGGAAAGAGACACGACACGTCAGTCAAGAGAGGAACTGCCGGTGCGCAGGAAGGCAACAGGCCGCAGGGCCAAGTCATGTGCTTGGATGTGGTTGAGAGGATGCGTCAACATGGATTTGACTTGAAGTTGAGTTTAGTCAAATGGTCGCAATAGAGGCATCGACGAGTATTGTAGAAGACGGTTATTGGGCTCAGGAAATGGGCACAAAGCCCGCCCTGACTATAGAGGGTGCAAGCGAGTGTGGACCTCGGTGATTACGTAGACAAAGATCAGGTGAAATTCGGTGAGGCCATGGATGATTGAAGCCATCACGAAAACCTTGATATTGAGCGAAGTCACCTCGAAGCTACCTAGAGTGAAGCAGAAAAGCGTACCTGAATGGCAGGCTTGTCAGGTGGCGACATCTTCTGCGTCACAGAGAATGACGATGAATAGAAGTGTTCGGAATGGGCTGCCGGCAGGTAAAGTCGGTTAACATGTTAGATAAAACCCGAGAAAAAATAGCTTTTAGTCTATACGTGCTGTAATCTTTCGGGGAGGGCTGTCGCGGCACGGCCTACTCCTCCCCCGCCCAGCGCTTATACCTAAACAAACAAATCAAATATAAAGTTCATATTTAATTATTTAGCTAATTTCTCGCGCCATATTTAATTATTTAATTTATTTAATAAATATTTAATTAATTTAATTAATTTTTCTATAGCTTATTTAGAGGTATAAATAATATAATAAATTCTAGGCCGGAGGTGCGGAGTTTTTTTAGCTAGGTCTACTTTAATTCCGGAGGTTTAGTATTCGAATCCGGGTCTAAGCGGCCCCTTTTTTCCGGATTTTTTTAGTATATTATTAGTATATTCGGGCCTACCCTTAAATTCTAAATTTAATTAAATATACTAAATATACGGGCTAAAATATTTAATTATTTAACTTGCTGAAATTCCTATATTTGACTGTTTGTTTGACTTGTTTATTTGTTTGATTTGAATGGGTATGTGGACTGCCCCCGCCCCCGTCTCCAAGGCTCCCTCTTACTCGTGGACGGACTTCTCATCTCGATTGACTCATTTGCATGGCCACTCTGTGCTTCGCGCTTGAGGTGAGCAGTGACGACACAATGGTCATGTCAATGGAGAAAAAGAGTGTGTTCATGACCCAGTTGCCCACCAGTCTCGGAGCAATCATGCCATCCCAAGGTCGTGAAGCGCTGGCTTGCTAAAAAGGCAAACGCCTCCACCCTAGCAAGGTACCGGCGTTTTCTCATTGTTCCATATGCACATGAGCAGCCGCGCATAGACAGGCGAATGATCTATATGCAGACGGATAAGTAGGACGAAGAGGTGAAGGTAGATATGGCAACCAGGGTCGTCGAAGTTGAACCGGTGGAGGAGACCACGGTTTTTACGCGGAATTGGACCTTGGGGGGCCGGCAATTTCCGCATCAGCGGACTCGACCATGACCCTGGGACAGCAGAGACAGAATCAACAACAGATGGTGGATATTGGTTCACACGTCAGCAGGGCAAGCCTTCCAGTCGGTACGAAGCTCAATAAACGTTATGTTGAATTGCGAATGTGAATTAGGGGGGAAGAAGTTGGTGGGCAAAGCCCATGATTCCTGTGTCAGTTGCAAATGGGTGGAAGGGCGGTATGCAAGGGCTCGATCACCTACCGGATCCCCTTTCTCTGCCTCAACATTCCAATCGTGGCTGTGGTCCCCCGTGAAGACAGAAGACCAATCACCTGGGCAGTTCGCAACAGGAAGAAAGCAGAGAAAGCAGAGAAAGCAAGCCACGGTCGAAGGCAAAAGCCACTGATTCTGTTACTTGAATGGATGGGTACGGTTGCTCATGGGCCTCTGGGATGCATAGATATTCCTCCGGGAATCGCGAGGAGGGCCGCGGTACTGAACAGGTGGGCACCGGGCTAGAGCATGATACCTTGCTGCGCGAGAACGCAGGTGATGGAGAGGAGAAAGTGAGACAGAAGAACAAGTGACGATCTCCTTGGGCGCCGGGTGGATGAGTCTGATAAAGTACGTAAAGAAGGATTATGTGGTCTGATCGGTTGGCAGACTTGTCTCGCAACGGCATCGGGGGAGATTCTCTCATTCTTTCCACCATGATGACATGTCTCGACTGCCCGGAAGGCAAAAGTACTCGCTTCAGCAAGCACCTCATACAATGCTTCACGCAACGCCTCAAGCAAGGATAGATAAGGTACGCTCCAAGGATGAGGTGAAGTACGGTTGCCAGTGGACCTGAGTTCGCCTCGGGCCTGGGGCCCACTGCACTGCACTGCACTGTACCTTCTGAAGTATGAGGTGAGTCAGGTCGGTGGTGTTGTTCAACACCGGGGTGTAAATGCAAGGCAACAGGTCACTGCGGAGCTGTCGAAAGCGCGTGACAAGACATTCTCACGGCAGGGAATGAAAAAGACAGCGGCTGCAGATTTGCTGCAGTTGAATGGCATGAGATGGTGCGTGGGCAGCCCGGCAGCCGGAGGATGAAGAAATCTCTGTTGTAACCTGCCCTGGGCAGAAGGACTTGGAATGCGGACGGGGCTTTCCTTCCAGGTGGAGTACTCAGTACTTGTCGACTTTAAGGAAGGTGAGGCGGACGAGGTGGCCCTGAGATCGGCACGACTGGAACAGACCGGGAATCAGCCACATCAGCACTACGTATACGAGGTAGGTACTCGGTGACGTACATTAGTCCAGTCATGCCAGGAGCAAGTCAGTCCATGCCAAAGAACAAGGAAGCTGTGAGGTTCAATTAAGGTTGACTCCTCACCTTACCCACTTAGTGTAGACCAAATGGAAGGTAACAGTGGGTCCTGGAACGGTCAGGTAGGCACGTGCTCACGTACCGGTCGGTACGTACGCGGGAAGTGGCCCCGATCCCCCATCGTCGGAGCAGTCGATCACCTTGAACCGGAACTCAGCAGAGGCAGATGACGAAGAATCACAGAGAAAGAATACTTGATACTCGGCAAGCAAGTAATCTCAACCGTGCCCACTGATCGTCGAAGGAACCACCCTGTTGTCGCGATTGGAAGTGTTGGCCCTCGCTCAGATTCGAGAATATTTGAGCGCGAGAGGAGAAGGAAAGCAGGTTGACTAAAATCTGTCTGACAATGTCATTGTGTAATCAGTAGAGCTGTATCGCGGAGAAACCACCTCAAGCATCAATCATGGAAGGTAGCACAATTTTCCAGGTTGGAGCGCCCCTGGCACCATCAAGGTTGTTGAGCATGTCAGGTGAGTCGCAAACAATGGAACCTTAAGATTTGCCTGAAGGTACCTTATGCAGTTGACCTGGCGTGGGTGGGGCGTCGACTGCCGACTCCAAAAGCTGCCGGGCGCACGGTTGGATTTGGCCGACTCACTCTCAAACCTACCGCGGGCACGGTTGAATGTGGAGTTTGGCATGGTTATCTTTCAGGGTCCCACACTAAGGCACTCATCACCTCATTCCTTCAACCAGACCCCCTCGCCTTGTTCACGTAGCGCAGACCTTAACCCAACCTCTCAAGAGTCAGGTCCGATTGGAAGCTCGGTGTTTCGGACAAGAGCAACATCAATGGAAGCTTCCTGTTCCGGTGACATGGAAGGCGGAAACCAGGGGATGCCTTCTAATGGTTACACGGTACCTACCTTACCTTCCATTGCCTTCCATGCCGGGTAAGTAGCTGAACACTGCGTAAGGTAGGTGCGGAAATTGCACACTCTCTGATTGCTCTTTCGAAAGTTTCATCTCCCATCACACCTGCTCTTCGTGAACTGGGGAAGTCGTCACCCCTGCCCACAATCAGGCGCAGACGCAGTTCCTTCTCCATCAAGTGTTTCGGCATCTGTGCCTGCACCATGGCTTCTCACCTCGGTTTGCACCAGCTCTCACCAGCAACAGCATCACCGCCAATATCGGCGTCAACGACCACCTCACCCGCGATTACTTATCCTCTCTGGTGTTCCGGTCATGAACGAATCTCCAGTGGCAGCCGCAGCCAACCAGCATCCACGAGGCATGTTCCGGCATTGCGTCGCTCCAAGAGACAACATTGGCCCGCAGGACCTCGCACCAGCATCGTCGCTGCCATACCGCCGTCACTGCCAAGAGCGGCCTGACCGCTCAACTTTCGCCTGGACCTAGGTGATTGTGAACGAGCAGTGACGAGACGACGAGATGTCGAATTCCTTCCAAAGCGTGTTGCAGCATTGGATGCCAACACCGCGGGCACTGTATGGGCACTTACTCCCTTGGATGGCAGTCACTCCACTACCGGGATTCTACCGCCGCGGGTGGCAACTACTTGGTAACGCAACTCCTCGCGAACTGTTTCGCCATTTCCGAGCATGCGCAGACAAGCTCAAGCGGCTACGCATATTCCAAGGCCAGCCGGGATACAAATGAACAGTGCACAACCCCAAACTCGTACGAAGTGTCTCAGCAATCCCCTCGTGCTAGCAGCCAGGCTCCATTCATCCAGAGCCAGTCCATATCTGCTCGTATGGACTTCCGATCACAAGCAATCTCTGTCGCATTGGAAGACCAATTCGACCTTGAGGCCGCGGGCCCGCGCAGGGGCCACTTACAGACCATACTTATGATCATTGTAGCCTGCCCAACCTACGGTTTGAGCCTCCCTTTTCCACCTCATGCAGAGATCATATAGTTCAATTGACCTCTTCGTCAGCCCACGGTTCGAGCCAATTACTCTGTGATAGGGATACCAACAGTCTCTTTGGAGCAGTACATGATTCCTCATCCACCAAAGTCGCAGCGCAAAGCAGGACATGGTTCTCAGTCCGAAGCGGTAGCCGATTCAACTGTTCCAATCCCCACTGCAGACCAAGTCACTCTACTGCAGGAGAAGATTGAACGGCTCGAAGACGTATTTGTCGCCCAGTGGTTCATGCACCATGGTTTTTTGTATTGGCTTGCACAGTCTCGCGACATCTCCACCACCTCCACCACCACCACCATCGTCATCATTATTATCATCATCGCCGCCAATCAACATCCCACGGTAACGTCTTCCCCTTCGCCATATTTCGGCAGTCGGAGACGGAGAAGGCCCAGCCTCTCGCCATCGGCTATGCCCACACAGAGAGCGCGCCCTTGACAAACGGAAATCACTCTCAGCCTGCTGAAGCCCTCTTGTCCTTGTCAAACAAGGGCATTGCCGTGGGCCATGGCAGCAAAGCAGAGGCGTCAAGGTACGGTAACAACAACGGCAGTTTATCAGATTCTTCTCAGCGCGCACACCTGCTAATACATCTTTGTGGCCAGAACTTAGTTAGTGAGTCTCCCATCGACGACATTCCGTACCCTGAATTTCGTCTGCGCGCACTCTTCCAACGGCGAGGAGACATCGGCCCAACCACTCAGCCTTTGTCCAGAAGAACCTAAAGGCGCGGTGGCGAGATGGTGAGAAATCAGACGCTCTACCCGGCGCCTTTGGCTATGAGCATTAGTTAAGGACACCGTGTGCATGCCATGCTCCCCCAAGACACCACCAGAACCAGAAACTCCCGTCCTTTGCCCAAGTCGACGAATCTGGTCTTCCCACCTATCAGGCCTCGCCGGTCAGGCCTCGTCGGTTAAGGGATAGCTCAGGGGGCATAAAGAGGGGGACTAAGTAACAAAGGAGTAGCTCAGGTATATATAGAGCGCTAATAATATACCTTAAAAAAAAGGTAGATTTTAGTAATTTATTTTTTAAACCTTAATAATAATTAGCCCTTATAAACTTCTTTTTTACGTTATATACTTATTAATAATTTAAAATCTCTATTTATAAAAAAGACTAAGCTAAAAGCTTAAAATATTAATAAGAATAAAACGTAATAAGAGAGCGTAATTAGTATTATAATAATAAAAAAAAATAACTTTTTTTTATTAAACCCCCTAGAATTACTTTTTTTTTAATAAATAATATAAAAATAAAACGTAATAAAATAAATAATGTAATAATAATAAAAAAGGACCGTATTACTAAAATTATTAATAAATTTTAAATAAAATAACGAACCTCTTACCCTTACTTACTAATACCTAAACCGAATAATAAATAATAAGCTAATAAAACTATAAAAATAAGAATAATAATTGAAAAAAAAATCCTTATTATAATATATAAAGAGCGTTTATATAAAAAATAAGTAAATTTAAAATACTTATAGAGCTTTTTAAATAGCCCGGCCCCCGTATTAAGGGCTATAGTCTTAGTTATAATAACTTTAAATATTAATTTTAATATAAATAAGAATATAAACCCCTAGATTAAAAATAGTTTAATAAGTAAAGCTATATTTAAAGCGCTACTTAAATAATAATAAAATAATAAGTTCGTACTATTTAAGCCCTTATTTACTAACTCCTTTTTAATTTATATTATAAAAGGGATCTCGAAGTAGGTTAAAACGCTACTATATTAACTTAATTAACTAAAGACTTAACGTAAAAAAAGAAAAAATAGAATAATAAGTAAAAACTAATAAGCTAACCCTTTAGGCCTAGTAGTTTAGCTCGTTACGTAATTATTAAGAGCTTAGCTTCGTAGTTTAAAGCTAAGTTATAGGGCTTATAAAGCCCTAGTATTTATTATTATAATATTACCCCCCCCTTTATATTAAAGGGCGCTATTTATAATACTAAAAAATAAACTTCTAAATTACTTTTTATTTTAATAAATTTATAACCGTAATTATTATTATTATATTATTATTATTTTTTAGTAATAATAAATCGCTAGCCGTAGCGGCTTTTATTTATATATTTAAGTTCTATAACGAGCTTTTAATAATTAAGTATTAGTAATAAAACGCTTAGAATATTACTAATATATACTTAAAGCTCTTTATATCGTACTAAGTCGGGTCCGTATTATACCCTTTTTAATTTACTTAGTATTATAGTTTTCCCTTATATAAGCGTAATTTAATAATTTTTAAAACCTCGTACTCTAGTTTATTATTATTATTAATAATTAGTAATAGTAGGTCTTAGTTTTACCTAGGTAGTAAGTTATTAGTAGCTTTTTTTAGCTTATTTAGATAGAAAACTAGGTATATTTAATTACTTATTAGTAATTTTATAATTTATATACCCCCCTATTTAGTACTAATAATAAGCTATAGCCTAGCCTACGGCTATTATAACTTATTTATATTAGTAAACTTTTAATACGAAATATTAATAAAGACCTGGTTTCTTAGTTTTAAATTATCTAGGTACTAGTAATAGTTAATATACCTCTTATATTATACTTAAATAACCTTTATATTACCCCTAGCGGTCTCTTAAGCCTCGTATATTCCCTAAGTTATACGCTACGCATTAGTATAATTTAGCTTTTTTTTTATAAAACTAAATTAGCGGGTTTATTTAGACTAGTTAAAAAAGAGCCGTAGCTAATAACTAAATTTAACTTTATATAATAATAGCCCTATAATCTTACTAAGCTAAGTAGTATAAGTAAAGTTAACTATAGGTAATATATTACTCTAATTATTTTAGTATTAGTTAATTAGTAATCTTAATTATTATAAAATATATTAATTTAATACCTCTATTTAGCCGTTTATTTAGGGGTAGTTAGTTATTAATAATTATAGCTTAACTTTATAAATCTTATAGAGCTCTTTTTAAAAATTAAAAATAAATTAGGGGCTTCGGTTTAATATAATAGTTTTTAATAGGCCGAAGATAAGTAGTACTTATTTATAAAATATTTAGCTTATATTTTTTATTATAGTAGTTTTATAATAAAGAATAAATATTACCTTTTTACTTAGGTAGTTTATTATTATTTAAATATTATTAAAATTTTTTTAATTAGTAAGGATAGTTATAAAGTTAGTAAAAAATATATTATTATAGGTAGTTAAGTATTAAAAGTAGCCTTAGCTCCCCTAGGAGCTTATTATTATAAGAGATTAGGCTATAAGTACTTAACTAGCGAGGCTATAATATAGGTATAAGTATATTATAAGACTAAAGCTTATAAAGTCCTTCGTAAGGGCTCTGCCTCTTAGAAAGTTCTTTCGTGATGCGAACTATGTACTGGTCGCTAAGTTATCGGTATCCTATCGCTAGCCGCATCCTAAATCTATTATAATTGCTCCCCCCTCGCGTGACTTTAGTCCCCAAAGTCATCACGTAATATCCTCCTTTAATACCAAGCTTTAGAATTATAAGAGATTAGGCTATGAGCACTTAACCAGCGAGGCTACAATGTAGGTATGGGTATATTATAAGACTAAAGCTTGCAGAGTCCTTCGTAAGGGCTCTACCTCCTAGAAAATTCTTTCGTAATACGAACCGTACACTAGTCGCTAAGTCATCGGCGTCCTATCGCCAGCCGCATCCCGAATCCATTATAATTACGTAGTTTTTATAATTAATAATAAGTATAATAGTTTTATATATATTAATAAATATCCGCTATTAGGCCTAGTTAGTAATATTACTATTTAATTATTTTTATAACTTTATTATACTCTAAGTAAGCGAGGAGTTTTTACTTATAGACCTCGTAAATAATTATAATACAAAAGTTCTCTTTTTTAAGTACTATAAGCTTCTCGTTTATTATTAATAATCCGTTATTTTAAATAAATTAGCGCTCGTACCCTTTAGCTATTAGCGCTCGTATTAATATAAAGGATATTATAATAAGGTCTTTATTAAGCTTTAAAATTTCCTTTATTAATAAGTACTTTTAAAGCTCGTTTTTTAGTAAGAGCGAGCTAATTATAAACTATAATTAACTAATTATAGTACTTAATAGTACTTATAGCTTTATTATAATATTAAAAAATAGTAATCTTAATAATAAGAGGACTTAGGTCTTATTAGCCTCTTTTAGTACTTATTAAGTATAAATATTTTCTATTTTCTATAATAAGGTATTAATTAGTACGTTCTCTTTTTTTAAGTAATAATAGATCTAAAAGTTAAAGTCTATTAATATACCGGCTTAGTAAGCTTATTATAAGTTAAATAAGCGCTTAGTTATAAAAAATAGTAGTAATTAATAGTTTATAATAACGTCGAACTTATACTTATAGCTTATAAACTCCGCACGTTATTCCTCTAAATATAGTATTATTATTAATATTTTTTTATTATAAATAGTATAATTAAGCTCTATACTACTTATTATTTTTAAATAAAAGGTTACTAAGTATTATAATTTATTATCCTCTTATTATTATAGTAGCGCTTTAGTATATACTAAGTTAGAAGCGTTAGTTTTTAGCCGTATTAATAGCTCTAGCTTAAAATAATAAAAAATTAGTACCGACGTTAGTACTAGCTTTATAATTATAAAGGCCGTTTTATAATTAGTACTAAAATTAAAAAAAACTCCCTTACTTATTAGTTTTATAAGAGGCCTAGTTAAGCGGCCGTAATTTTTTATAAATCTCTTATAAAAATTATAAAACTTAAGGAAGGACTAAATACCCTTAAATAATATAAGTAGCTTCTAATCTCTAATTATAAAGACTTTTTTTTTATTAAGCTATATACTTTTTATAAAAACTATAAAACCTAGGTACTTTATAGAAGTAATATTAAATTCGTACTTCTTAATATCCGCTTATAAACTTACTTTTTATAAGTAATTTAATATTTTAATAATGTACTTTTAATACTAAAGGGGGTCGTTAAAAAAAATTAGGATATTATTTATATATACTATATAAAAATTGTTTAAATATTCTATTAATATTTCGTTTATATATTATTAATATATAATAAGCCTATTATAAAGCCCTAAGGGTACTATTTTATATTTATATACTCCGTAGCGAGTTCTAAACGTTATTAAATCTTTAGAAACTAAGTCGAGGTAAATATAATAAAAGGCTTACTTAATATTTAGTTTAATAAATACTTTTATTTTACTTAGTTACGCGAGAGTCTTATTAATAAATAGTAATAAATAGTAGTCTTTTTTTATAACTTTATTAAGCTTATAAAAGTTAACGTAAAAACGTAAATTACTATTATACTTTTTTATAAATAGTATTAATAATACGAAAAGAGTATTACTTAGTTTAATAAATCCCTTTTATAAGTACTCTAATAAATAAGCTCTTATAGCCTCTAGCTTAGGTACTAACTACTTATATAAAGGGTAATAAGTTAGCTTCTTTTTATTACTATTTAAGAACTCGATTTTATAATTATATAGCTTATAAAGTATTAGTATATTACTAACTATCTTACTAAAAACGTCGGTCTAGGGCTATAAATATTCTAATAAGTTTATTATTATAAAGTTATAAATAACTTAATTATTATTAAATAAGAGGTCTACTTCTTTTTTTTTATCTTTTATAATATAGTTAAGTTTATAAAGTAATATAGAACTTATCTCAACGTCGTTCTATTTAAAGTTCTTTTTAAAAATAAAAGCGCTAATAAAAATAATATTTATTTATATTATTATTAAGTATAGTTTTTATTACTTAGCCCTTTTTATTAAAGTAATATTAGTATTATTAAGGGCGCGCTCTATTTTTTTTATATTCTTAGCCTTATTTAACTACTATATTTAGTAAGCTATTGTTTTTAATAAGCGTAATAATACCCTAATTAATATACCCTTTACTTATTATTACTAAAGCTTTTAATTATAATAAGTTATATTTATTTTAAATAAGTCCTATTAATAATTAGTATCGATTTAGTATTATATATTAATAACTTTTAAGGTATATAGGTCCTTAATATCCCTAATAATAATAAAAAGCGTTTTTTATAATAATAGGTCCTTAGGTTATATTAGTTATTAATAGCGAATATTAAAGTTTACTCCGTAATACTCGAACTATTTTTATTTTAAAATTAGGTCGTAGTGGCCCGTATTAAGCTAAAAGAGGGGTATTTTTGAAAAAACCCGTTAATTAATATATAAGTTAATAATTTATATTATATTAATATTATTTAATTACTCTTTATTAAACTTAGTAATAGGGATTAAGTATTATAATTTATAAAATAGGGCTATATAGAACTATTATAATAGAGGGGTTATGTAGTTATTTATAAATCCGTACTTATTAATTCCCGTATTAAATAAGGCTCATAAATAAATTCTATATTTATTAAATATTAATATAAGCTCTATTTTAAGGGGCTAGCCCTTTATAAAATCTTATAGGTTTACTAAATTAATTACTAATTTTTTATCCTTTTTATACGTATCCCCTAGTTAAGAGTTTATTTTTATTAAGGGTTTTAGTTTTCTAAGCTTAACTTTATTTTAATAGGGCTTATAGTAGTATTAACTATAACTATAGTAATCTTCGGCTTTTTAAAGTAATTCTTAGAAATATATTTAGTATTATTATAAATAAAATAAGCGCTACTATCCTTAAGCTTTTAATATAAAGCTTTAAAAATCGTTTTATAAATAGAGGTATAACCTCGGTCCTATTTAGTACTTTTAGTACTTTTATTATTTCCGTTATTTTTATTATTTTTACCTAAGGCCTAGCGGGCTTAGTTAAAAACCTTAACTAAGTAGTTTTTTATAAAAGGGGGCTATATTACGTTAACTAGCTAAGTAACGTACTTAGTATATTTTTAAAAAGTAGCTATATTATTTAAATACTTCGATATAGCCTAGTTATAAAAATATATAAGTAGCTTATTATAAAAACGGCGCTTTTATTAAGACTTTAAAAGCTTATTAATACGTATAAGCTTAGTAAATATAAAGCGCTTTTAATAAACGTTTTTAAATATAATTATAAGTACGTTTAGCTTATAACTAGTATTATTTATAATAATCGGGCTAGTATAAGCTAACTTAAGCTCGTAAAATAGTTACTTAATTATAATAATTTTATTAAAAGTTAGTATTAAATATATAAACTCCGTAATATTACTTTTAATCTTATTAATAATATACTCTAAGTAATACTTATTTATATTATAGTTAGTATTTTCTAAGCACTTTATAATATATTAAAGTTAGTAATTAAACTTAAAGTTAGTATTATTATTTATAAAAATAAGTACGTTAAGTATTTTTTAAGAGCTATAAATAGCGAGATAGAACAAGGCTAAAATAGTTTTATAATTATTTTATATTTCTAAGTATACTAACTATTACTTTAGTATACTAAGGGTAGTAATATTTTAAATAGAACTAGCTTAAGAGCCGTTCTTTAACTATTTTAGTTTCTTAGCTATAATTATATTATTAGCGTAAGCTTAGGTAAGGGCTTTTTTTATAATATAAAGCTCTATAATAGTAATATATATAAAGTTAAGGTTTTTATAAGTTATTATATATAAGCGCTTAATATTATTACTTAGTTAGCTAATAATAAAAGCTAGGACCTACTTTAATTAGTATTAAGTAATACGTATTTTTAGTTATTATTCGATCTATTTAAGTAAGGTCTTTTTATTATTTTTAAAATATAGTTCTTAAATAAAGTCGAGGTTAATATACTACTTAGTATTCTTTTTAAAGAGAATATTATTATAAATATAAATAAGTAAAATAAGCTAGTTAGTTATATTATTAAAGTATACTAAGTAATCGGCTTAAGTAGTAAAAAATAAGAAGCGCTTTATTAACTAATTAGATAACGTAATTTTAAAATTAATAATTAAGAGCTTAGCGCCTTTATTAGGGCTTATAACGTTTTATTAAGATTTATAAAAGCGGCGATTTTATTAAAAATTATTAATATAAAGGGAGACCTAGCCTCTTTAGCTATATTCTCTAATTATTATATTTAGTAAAGGGGGTATATACTTAGGGAGTATTAATTATATTAATTATGTACAATTACTTTAGTTAACTATTACTTAGCTCTTTTATATACTTTTTTAATAAGGGTAATTAGTTAGAATAATAAGTAGTTAATTAATTAAAATGTTATTATTTTATTTTTAGAAAATAGTTAGTTAAGTAATATTAAATAGTATTATAAAAGGGATCTTAAAATAAGTTAAAACGTTATTATATTAACTTAATTAACTAAAGACTTAATATAAAGAGGGAAAAAATAGAATAGTAAGTAAAAGCTAATAAGCTAGCCCTTTAAGCCTAGCGGTTTAGCTTATTACGTAATTACTAAGAGCTTAGCCTCGTAGCCTAAGGCTAAGCTATAGGGCCCATAGGGCCCTAGTGCTTATTACTATAATACTTAAATAAGTATTATAAATAAAACGTTTATATTTAAACTACTATCCCTCCCTAACTTATTATATATTAATAAATTAATACGGGATTTATAAAGCTTCTTTTTTAACTATTACTATTACTTCGACTTATAAGCTTAATAAATAAAAATAAACCGTAATAAAGTAGTATATATAATTAGTTATTTAAATAGTAATATAAAAACCTCTTAAATATACTATATCTTTAACTATTAAAAAACCCCCGGGTTTATAATAAACTAAGTTATATAAAAAGAACTAAAAACCTTTTTATAAAATAACTTATCTAATCCCGCTAGTTAAAAAATAACAATAAATATATAACTAAATAATACTTCGTAAAACTAAAAAAAAAAAAGTTAATAAGTTCGTTAGTTATATTAATAAGCTCGAAATAAAACTAAAATATATTTTAATAAAAAAGTAAAAGATCTTTATATTAATAAATAAACTATAACCCGAATTATACCTCATAATAATATTATAAATAGAACTTCTATAGACTCGCTTATAACTAATATTGTTAATAAGACGTATTAAATAATCCTTATTATTAATAAAGAGCCTACGAACGCTCCCTAAATAATATTCTAATATAAACTTAAATAAGTTAATAAGAAAATACTAAGGCGTTAATAAGTTAAGTATATAAAAAACACGCCGTAACTCGCTTAATAAGGATATTATATATTATAATTATAAAAAAACTAGTTATATTATAAGGGATTACTTATAACTACGGGAGTAATATTAATAATATTATAATTATAATAAAACTAAGTACTTTATTAATAACTATTTAAGTATTATATATTATAAATATAATTAAAAAGGGTATAAGGCTACTAATTATTAATTAAACCTCGCTCTAATTAAGTAGTACAGACCCGTAACGAGCTTAAATATTATTTTAATAAAAAGAGTAGTTAGTAATTAATAAAAATAGCGCTTAAACATCCCGACCTATATATATTTAAACTATATATAAAAAAAGCTAAGTACCCTTATTAATTTAAGAATAAAAGGGAATATAGTTAATATCGGGCTATTTAATAACTTTAACGCTAATTTATAAATTTACTTATTATTATAATTAATAAATATTAAAAATAAATAAATAAAAAATACTAAGAAGCTACTACTTACGGCTTTAAATTATTAATAATAACTACGTAATAAAAATATAGCTATATTATTTCGTAATAATTAATATTATAATACCTACGCTTATTCTTAGTTTCCCTTAGCTAGAGGATATTAACCCGCTAATTAGTTAAAAATAAAAAAAATAGTAATGTCTAATTTATAAATAATATATCCGCTTAAATACCCTAAAAAGGGGGCTATTAAAAAACTTAGTTTTAGTAATACTTATATATATTATAATTAACTTAACTATAAATAGTAAAGTAATATTAATAAGTATAGCTAAGGATTAAAAACTACGTTACTAAGACTTTAATAACTTATTTTTAAAAAAAAAGGCTATTTTATTATTAAATAAAGTACTATATAACTATTATATTAAGCTAAATAATATAATACTTATTCTTTAAAGACCTATTTACTTATTATTAAACCATAAGCCTAAGATTTTATATAACTATTTAATAAAAATAGAGGTTAAGAGCTAAATACGCCCCTCTATAAACTTAATAAAAATACTTATCCTCTTTATACTTAAAAAAAAAAGAGAGCTACGACTTTATATTAACTATAGAACGATTAATAAAATTATATAAAAAAATAAAACGCTACTATTACTAATTAAAAAGATATTAAATAGATTATTTAATATCTCTATTTTTATAAAACTAAACCTTAAGAACGCGTATTACTATATATATATAGCTAAAAATAATAAATAAAAAACGGCTTTTAATACTAAATACGGGTAGTTCGAGTACTTAGTTATACTTTTTAAGCTAATTAACGTACTTACGACTTTCTAAGTATATATTAATAACGTTCTAAGCAGCCTAGTTAATACTATTTATATTATATACCTAAATAATATCCTAATATATAATAATAACTACGTAACGTATAAAGAGTACGTATATAGTATATTATAAAAATTATAATAATAAAAGCTATATTTAAATAGTAATAAATACGAGTTCTATATATTATATATAGGATTCTTAAAGTATATCGTATTTTATAAAAATATAAAAATAGAACCCGCGCGTATTAAAACTATAGTAAATTAGTTGTTTTTAAAGAGCGTTAAAAATATATAAACATTCTTTAAATTTAAAAGGTTTTATCATAAATTTATTAATAACTATGCTAAAATAACGGTACTTTTAATAAACTTATTAAAAAAAGTAAAACTAAGATAATTAAAGTTATTAATACTAACTATAAAGTTATTTAAAAAGCTATTAATAGTATTTACTAACGCGCTAATATTACGATATTTTAACCCTACCCTACTTATATAATTATAAATAAACGCTTTAGCTCGAGCTATTAGCTTAGTAATTACGTAATTATTTAAAAATAATTAGTACTTAATTATTTATAAGTTAAGAAAATTAATAAATATAAAGAACTATTATAGTATAAGAGATATAAAGTTACTAGCTATTATAGACGTACTAAAGAACTAATAATACTACCTTATTTATAACTAAAATTAAGTTATAGTATTTATAAATTAATTTAATTTATAGTTCTTAAATATAAAAAAAAGACTAAACGGGAGATAGCTATACTAACTAAACGAACTCGTAGCGTTTAATATTAAAATTAAATTTAAGCTAAGTATAAAAAACTTTATAAATAAACTATTATAAAAACCTAATTATAGTAAAAGTAGTAATAATAATAGAGTAAAAGAGCTATTATTAAAAATAAAAAAAGACTTTTATAATACTAAAAATATATAAGAGCCCCTTAGAATCGTAATAATAAAGTATATAAAAACGAGCTATAAGAGTAGCTCTTAAATAAAAAAAATAATAAGTATTTTAAAAATATAATTAGTAATAATATAGAGAAGTAAGTAAAAGAAGTTAAGAGCTCTAGCTTAAAAAAACTTTAAAAAGTATTTTAAAAAGTATAACGGGGCTATAAGCTTAGGGTATTAAAATTATAATATAATATTAAAAAAGCTACTTAAGTTTATTATTAAAATTATAAATCGTAAACTACTTATTTTATAAAACTCTAATATAATAAGAGTATTTAAAATAGTATTTAGTAAAGAGGGGTTATTAATAATAAGTTAATTACGGGCCGCTTAATAAAAGAACGCTTTTATAAAAAATAAGTAGTAAATTAAGAAAAACTAACGGCCTTATTTAGCTAAGAAAAATTAATAATAGAGCTAAGTATACGATTTTAAAAGGCTATTATATTACGGTAGCTACGCTTATATATTACTATATAAGGGGCTAAGGAGGGAGGTTATTAAAATATATTATAATATACTTATAATAAGATATTATAATATTAAATAAATAATAATACTATTAAAACGCTATTATTATTAAAATAAAGTAAATAAGGATATAAAAAGTTACATTAATATTTATATAATATATTAATAAACGAAACCTTGTTATTATAAGCTATATAGTTTATTATGCCCCCTACCTACCCTAATTAGACTATAATAAAAAATATTACTAAACTTTATTATAAGCTTATTTATATTAACTATACTAATCGGGAGGCGCCCTTATAATATAATGCTTATTATAATAAACTAATTTATAAAGTATAATATTTATATTATTACGAGGACGACCCTTATAACTTAAGGATTTATAAACCTTTTATTTATAAAAATCTTTACTAAGTTTAAAATACTTAAAGGGATCGTTTTTAATAAGGGGTCGTTATTTATAAATAAGTTTTAAACTTATTTCTACTATTTTTTAATAATAAAGAGGTATTTTAGTACTACGTTTTATTTATAAACGGATAGTTAAATAAAATAGTAAAATTAATACTTAAAATAGTACTTTTACTATTTTTATACTTAAAACTAATCGAATTAAGTATAATGTTTTTACTTAGCTAAGTTTATATATAATAACGCTTAGTACTTAGTAATTTATAAAGCGCTTACTAAGGCCCTACTTAGGTTTTTATTTACGTACTTTATATCGATTTTAATAAGTACTTAAAATAGTAAATAAAATATTTTAATTAAGGAGCGTATAGCTTAATTACGAGCTAATTAAAAAGCTTTATAACCTTTTATATAAAAAGTACGTAAAATATATAAGTAATAAGTTCCCCCTAACGGAGCAATCTGCCGGGGCCGTACTATGTATTACGTATTAGGGAAAACTGGGTATATTGCGCTCTATACCTAATTACTAATTAAAATAGTAGTTAACTAACTCGACTATTATTTTCCTTTTATTAACTCCTAACCTTCCGCCGCAGTCCTCTTAAGTTCTAGCTACCTATAGGGTAAGCTTTACCTACTCTAACGTATATAGGACCTCTTAGTACTAGCCCGCGTAAGTAGCTAGGTCTAGTATAATTTATTTTTTTATATAAGTATTATTGTTACCCAGGGGGTCCTATAAGAGCTATTTAAAGTACTAGCTTATTACTCTAACCCTATATACCTCTAGCCCGTTTATTATAGTTATTATAGCTAAGCTAGTATTAATATACTAGATTTTAATATTTATACCGGCCTAGCTATTTATAGCACTTATAATATTACTTAGCTAAATTCCGTACTACTAAAAAGTACTTTACTATTTCTTAAGCGTACTTATATTAATTATAATAATTATAGCGTCGAGCTAGCTAAAAAGGGCGCCTAGCCCGAGAGGGGTAGACTTATTAATAGGTATTTTTAGAGTAAGTTCTTATTAAAGTAGTAGTTTTTATATTAATAAGTTTATTTAGTAGATTTATTTAATAAATTTATTTAGTTTAAATAGAGAGTAGCTTTAGGCAATATTAGAAGCGATAAGGATAGAAAGAATCTTTACGAGTTTTAAAAAGTAATAAATATTAGCCTATTTAGCCCTTTTTCTAAAAACCTCTATATTATTATTAAAGTTTAGAACCTTTATAGTTAAAGAAGGCCGCTTCTAACTATTATAGCTAACTATAATAGCTAATTAATATAGCTAATTATTATAGCTAACTTTTATTATTAACCTTTTTAGCTAGCGTTATTATTAAAAAGAGTAGCTTACTTATCCCGAACTAAATAGCAGTTTTCGTATCGAAATTATTATATTACGTTAAGCGCATACTTAGGATATATTATACGTATTATATAATTAAAAAGTATATTATATTATATAATTTCCCTTAAAGGCGTAATCCCGTTAAGGTCGATTTTTTATATTTATAAAGCCGGAAAAAAAACCACTATATAAGTAATAAGTTAATAAAACTAAAATAAATATATTATATAAAATAAGTAACTAAGTACTATTATTAAAAAAGAATATTAAGAAGTAGTATCCTAGTTAAAAGTTAGTTAATAAGTATTTAGGCCTATTTAAAATTAAATTAATAATTAGAACGGCGGGGGTTACTTATTAACTAAACGTATTAACGTAATATAAAATATATAATATATTCTATATATCCTTACTCGAGCTATATTAATACTATAAAAAAGCCCCTTAAAAGCCCTTATTTATTGTAAATATAAACGGGGAGCTATTTTATAAAATAGAAAATATTATATAATATAAAAAGCTAAAAAAGAAGTAATAATACTTAATTTAGTAAAAGGGATATAATAATAATAAAAATACGTAAGAGCTAGCTAAGTATATTAAAAACGTAGTATTAATTAGTATATATAAAAAACGAGTTTTAATTAAGTAGCGCGCCCTAGCTTTTAAAAAGCTTAATAACGTAGTAAACTAGTTATTAATAATAAAAAAAGGGGGCTATATAACTATAACTAAGTAGTATAAACGCGCTAATTACTAACCGTTTTTTTAATTTTTATAATATATAAAAAGACCGCCCTTATTTATAAAAAAACCGCCTTTATATATAAAAGGGCTACCTTAGTTATTATCCTAGGGGTCGTTATAAAAAAAATAATCTCTTTATTATTAATAAATTTATAAATAATCAATTATAAATATAGAGCATAAGCGGGGCGACTATATACTAATTAAAATATTATTAAAGCGGTATACTTTGTTAAAAATAGTACGAAGTAATACGATTATAGCGTCGTTATAAAATAAAAATATAATATAAAAAGAGCTTATAGTTACTTTATTATCGTTATTATTAATAATAAAAGTTAAATAGGCCTTTTTATTAGCGTACTTAAGTACCCTTTATATATTATTAATAACGATTTAGTAAGTTTATTAAAGTTATAAAATAATATTAATAACCTAAGTAATAATAATAATAAAATAATAATAAAATAATAAACTTTTAAATTATAAACGTTATTATTAAAAATAAGTATAGTATTTTAAAGAGTTCGTATTATAAATTTTATAAACTTAAGGACTTAAAATATTATTAATATAATACTTAAAAAAAATAATAAAATAGTAATAGTATTAAGCGCTTACCGTATTTTTATAAAAATAGTTCTACGTAATATACTTAATATAACGTATACTAAATCCTAAAAAAGTATTAAATAAAAGAGCGAACTAAGGGTTATAAATTACTAACTTAGCTAATTATAATACTTAGTTTTTAAATTAAGTACTTTATATATAACATAAGCAGGGTAAGGGAGCGGACGTACTTAGCTAACCCTAATTTTTTTAACGTTCGCTTTTTTTTTTTTTAATAAGAGTTTATAATAGTTAGTATAAATAGTATATAAATAGTAATATACGTACGAAATTAGGGCGAGTAAAGGAGATATTAAGCTTTTTAAGTAAATTATTATTACTATTATTACTAAGTATACTTATAATATTAATAACCGTTTTATTATTAATAATAATAATATTATAATTAGAAGCTATAGTTATATTAAAACGAGTTAGTAATAATTATAAAATAACTTTAAAAAAGACTTATTTAAATATAGAGAGTATATAAAAATAGGGATCTAAGAAATATTTATTAACTATAATATCTACGTAATAAAAGAGTAGCGTAAATATTAATAAAAATAAAAAACTATATATAAAAAAAATAATTATAAATAAAAAAAAAAGGAATTTAGAATTATAATAATTTAAAAAGGGGTTAATATTAGTAAATAAAAGTAAAACGACGACTACTTAAATATTAATAATTATAAGGACGGCCTATAAATAAAAGTAACTTAGGTATAAAATTATAAAATTATTATTTAAAATAAGGAGTTTATACTTAAGCTAATAAGTACTATTTATACTTACCCTCGTACTATATATCTAAAGATTTTTTAAATAAAAAATTAATATAGTATATATAAATTATAAATAAGTTTTAAAACGAAGCTTAGAAAAGGGAGTATTTTATTAAGCCTTATTAATTAGGCCTTGTTAGTTAAAAAATAGCTTAGGGAGTATAAAAAAGGGGACTAAGTAATAAAAAAGTAGCTTAGGTATATATAAAGCGTTAGTAATATACTTCGAGGGAAGGGTAGATTTTAGTAATTCATCTTTTAGACCCTAATAGCAGTTAGCCCCTATGAGCTTCTTCTCTGCGTCACATACCTATTGACACTACCTTCTTCTCGCCACATCACTGTCTAATTTCGTAGCATGGTTTCATCATCGATCCTCAGCCACCATATGCCGCAACAATAGCTCGACGGTATGTTGCCAGCCTCTCATCACAACATCGTGTGTTCCACCATTGATAACTTTCTGATGCAATCTAGTAAATCGGTGGCAACCGTATGGCCTATTACGTCCCAACGGTCAAGAAGCAACGCGACTTCTGCTGTTGCGTTCGCATTTCTGCCATCATTCCGTATTCCCAGCACCGTCGACGCTTCCTCTCCTCCAATGCCGACCGTGAGTTCACTACCTCCACTCAAATAACGAGCTGATACCCCGTCTCTAAACTGATTGCAGCATCCTCGTCCACGACTCGGTCTGAGTCGTTGTAATCCTCCACTTTGACAGTCTCGTAAGCCACCACGCAACATAGTGGATGACAGATACCCGCCACGGACCGCTCATTACTTGGTGCCCCGTCTCATACTGACAATGGGACGAGAACAAGACGGCGACATGGGATACCGGCGTCGTTGATGCTATTGAGCTGAAGATGCGCCAGGACCTCGGCAAGAGTGACTCGTGGCGGAGAGATAAGACATCTCGCATAACACACTCCCATCGTTTGCAAACATTTGGCCGGCACTCACGCCCTCACTTGAGAGCATTCCAGGGAGGACAATCCGATGCTCTGGTCAACCAGGTGAACAAACTGTTGCTGGAGATGGGTCTCATGGGACACCGTCAGATCCCTGAGACGATGACCGTCAAGACAATGGTGCCGTTAAGCGCCGAGATTGTTCCGTACGTCCAAAACCCACCGTTCCAATGTGGCCATTGACCAATCTTCCAAATCTCAAGCCTTCGGCAGCATAACCCTCAGATCCCCCGGTAGAACCCTCAAGGGGTCCCACCCGCCCGGGCTTTCCGAGCATAGTCATGTCCGCCCCAAACAACAACACCCTCTGCGCGGCGAACAACATCGTGTGGGCAATCCGGGCAGATGACCTAGCATTCAACCCCGCCTTCAATCTCCAGGCCGGTGACGATAGCAACGACCCAATCGAGCCTCCGCCACAGGAGACCTCTGCAATCTACTCAGCTCTCGCGGTCTCCACATGGAATGCCGGTCTATCACCGTCGCCGCCGCTCCTCATCAGCCTCAGCATCCCGTCTTCAACTCCCCAGTTTCCCGACTTCTTGACTTCACGGTTTTCTTCTCCTCTGCAGCTCGCAAACCCATCGGCCAGTCTCGTGGGCAATAGCACCATAGTCTCTGGGCTCAGCAATCCACCTCCACCTTAAATGGTTTGGGAGCTTCTCCTTCCTTGTTTCTTCCTCAACATTTCACACTTCAGAGAGTATCGCAAAATCCTGCGACATTGCTCTTCATTTTTATCGTCAGGCCACCTGGACGCGACGTACACTGAGCGCCATCCAGCTTTTGAGATCCTGGAGGATGCACTTCAACATCTTATTGAATCGCCATCCTCCCCATCCCTTCCATCCTCTCCGTCCTCCCTGTCCCCCTCATCCTCTCTATCCTCCTCATTCTCCTCGTCCTCGTATAACCTAAATGCTCTATACATCTCCCTTCACGTCTACCAAAACGGACAATTCCACCCCGGACCACCAGAGAATGCAGAAATACCGGAAGGAGGCCTCGAGCACTGCGGTACAGGGCCTGGATTGGGAAAGAATTCGAAATCGTATGGCATGATCAGGGAATGGGGGATGGCGAGTACACTGCCGCCTTCCAAAAGATCATCATGCCCATCGCCAAGGAGTTCAACCCCGACTTGATCGTTCCCATCCCCCCATCGTCCCCATCCTCGTGAAAGGCTTTCAAGCTGGAATCTTTGATGGATCAGGACGACTGTCAACGCATTTTTCAGGCTCTGCCCGGATAGGGGATAGCATAAGGGACAACAGGAGGAGGACCAAGCAACAAAGGAGCAGCTCGGGTACATATAGGGCGCTGAGAGTACACTTCGAGGGAGGGGGCAGATTACAGTAATTCATCTTCTAGACCCTAACAGCAGTTGGCCTCTGTGACCTTCTTCCCTGTGTCATACACCTATTGACAGCATTCCACCCTCGACACTTGAATTCCTTGCCCTGAAGAACAGACAATACAAACGTTGAACCTGACGCAAAGTTTGACTTTGACATGGAGGCTTAAAGCGTGGCAACTGCGCTACGGGGTTTAAGTCGTCAGTCCTCCTTCTCTGCCACCTGAGGTCGACGCTGCGTGCTTTTCGAATCAACTGACGTCTCGACTTGGGTAGACACCCCCACCTCTTGTTTTCGTCTAAGTCTGGTCGCAGATGCCAGCAAGACCAGCCCATACACGACTTGCCGTGCCACACCGGATGCCTTTCGAAGCCGTCTGATACGGGGTATTACGGCCTAGAATGTGGACGAGCGAGCACACAGTTCCATTGACCAGTCAACCTCCCGTCCCTGGGATCGCTCGCCGGTGATTCCACCAGGACGATTTGGGTAGAAGAGGACCGAGAGTGTGTTTCTTATAATATCTCACAGCCAATAGTTGCTACGTGCTATTCACAATGGCTACAATCATCGTTCCTTTTCGAAATGTTGTTATACACATGGTCAAGCAAATCTTTCTCCGAGATAGGCCCCGATAGCTACTTATCTCTTGTCAAAGCAGCCATTTGGCCGACACACAGTCCTGAGGCGCTTCTTAGCCTGATGAATAATCGCAACGCAGCAATCCACACACAGTCGTGATGCAGGACAGTCAAGCCCAGTGCCATTGCATCAGACTTCCTCTACAGCTCCTATTGCGTGTATCTTGAACTTTGCATCGCCCTGCTTGGATCCGACGACTTGAATACCGCCGCAGATATCGACTACAACAAAAGGAGAGCTTTGGAATTCAGTGACTTGGCGCCTTCTTTCCAGGTCTTTGTGAAGGAGTAAATAAATCAGAGCAAGCTTCCACTAACGTACAGCGGTTGCCCGACTTTATGTACCGCTCAAGTAAATGGCTAAAACCACAAAGACAGAAGCAAACATGGATGTTATCGGACATAGTCGACTCCCTCAGAGGCCCATGTGAAACGTTTGGGGGACACATTGCTCCATGTACTAGATCAAGTTCCATCGGGTTGTGTTCAAAACGAGGGATCGATTTGGTGACACCGTCCACAAGTAAACAGCCTGAGGGTATGTTCTCCCGATTCCCAAGCTGGTACTTCTGGCTGATCAACACTCCTCTGCTTCTCTCCACGGAGACTTGACCAGCCACATACTGGTGTTCTGGATCGCCTACGTGTCTCGAACAGGCCACATCCATCCTAATTCTACACAACGAACATCAAGTCCAAGGGTCAGAGCTCCGTAGCCCAGGAATTGCACTGGAAATTTCGACGAGCTTTCTAACATAATGGACTTCATCCAGGCTCACACAGCCAAACGCAGACTCTACCAGCCGTTGGCCCTGAGGCGTTTGAGATTGTCGTTCCAGGCACAAACCCTGAATGGCCCCGTGGAACAGGAATCATCTTTGCGACAAGGCACGCAGCCGTTTAATGAGCTTCATTAGAATTTAAAGAACAGTCATTCAGGAAGCCTTGAAGAAAGCTTGTCACGGTCTGCGTCATGATTCAACATTCACAAGTGCCTTGACGCTTCCCATTTAAGGTTCGCAAATAGACAATGTCGAGGTCTCTGGTGCGGGCAAGACAGAAGTCAGAGAAAACATGTAAATGATCATCTAAGTTCTCAGCTTTACTTTAAAGCCTTCCTAATGGTTGTCGCACACATCCATCAACCCGGGCCACCAACCCTAAGGGTAAGGGCTTGCGCTACCTTGATATCGGCCTTCGCCATCTTCATCATTGTGCTTCGTCTCTCTGCGACCAACGATTCAAGCTCTCATTTCCTCGGGGGCGATTCTACGTCGATTACGGTCTAACCGTGCTCCTATTAGGCGTGCGAAACCCCTTGGTTTCATTGATGACGGGCCAAGTGAAGACTGGACACCAAAGGAATGACAATTACTAGCAGTTGGCTACTGTATTTTAAGCCACTCACCACCCAATTTCATTGGAGATCAGTCAATTGTGACCAACCCAGTGTAATTCCAAAGGCGACTCTCCTGTCTGGAGGTGTGATTTCAGTAGAAGAAAGCAACGGGAAGCGTATTTCTCAATGCTGAGTCCAGCACTTCTCATCAGCCTTTTTGGTGTTTCAAGTCACAAATACTTTCGCAGCATAGATGCTGGCTCAAGGCCGGACTATTCCAAACAAGCTCGAGATTCGTTGGGTTCTGTGCCTCTAAACCACCTCGTTTGCTGATCTCTCATTAGAAAACGACAGATTTGCAGTAGGATACCTAAATGTAGCCGTGGACCCGAGTGTCAAGATGTAAGTTGCCGTCGCCTCGGTCAGGCGTACCCTTAAGTATACTCATCGTTGACGGGGGTCTGAGGCATCCTTTAGTTGTAGGAAATATCTGGCGTGCTGTAGTTGTCGAGAACCCATTCATCTTAAATGCAAGTGATCATCTACAAAAGTCACGGCTGTCATGGCGGGTTTAGATGACGGTCGACCGCGAGTTTGAAGTGTTTATTATGTTTACTTGCTCATCTACAAAGTAACATATTTATTGCATTGGAAGATAGATCTAAGTTGGTTCAGCAAATGGTCACGGCTTGAAGTGAGACGATGCAAAGAGATGAATGGCCTCAGATGTGCCAATTCCTTTCTGAACTGTGAGAACTTAACAAAAGATACTAATAGGGACAGAACTTGAACTGCCATCAGTGAAGCGGAGACAAATGAGCATCTCGGATTCTACACTTGCTCTTGCGTCACATGATTCGACAGAAATCGCCATCAAAATGCAACAACATCGCAAAAATTGTTGAATCTTTTGTCTAGATGATTCTCTCACTTTGCCGCTCTCCGGCTAAGGTACTTAAAAATCATGAGTTGGGACAGTTCGAAATAAGATGAAGTGAACGCGCCTCCGGAATATGAGACCAGCTCTACTTGACCTCGCAGAGGAGGTAATGTCTTCAATGTCTTAAAGCATTGGATTGAAGGGCGAAGGCTGGTTAGAGACTGGTTCAAATGCAGGGTTCTGGTGACTATCACTGTGGTGCGTGATCCACCACGACATATTGCTCTGTTACTGTTGGTATACACGTAAGCAGGGCAAAGCCTTTCGGCCTGTGAGAAGTCGAATAATCTTATACTGAACTGCGTTCGTATACGGGAAGAGGATGATGGTGAGCAGAGTCTACGATTTCTCTATTGAATGTAACTATGTGGAAGAGCCGTTTATACAGGCCCGATCGCCTTCGGAAGCCCCTTTTTCTGCCTTTAATATTCTAATAACTACTACGACCTCCTTATAAAATACTTTAAGACGCGGTAGAAAATATTATATCCTTAGTGTTACGGTTGTGTGTCTACTTTAAATTAAATATCCAGTTCTTTATAATTTTTCTAGACTCGTAAGAGCGATCTCTACCGTGAGCTACCTTACTAGGAGGAGGGGGCAGGTCGCTTCCCTTATAATGCTCAAAGTACTATTGATAGTAGTAGCTATATATACGATAGTTACTACTTAAATAATCGTCATAGGATAGTTATTAGGAGTTTTAGGAGTTATAAGTAGGTTATGTTCTTCTTATATAAATCTAAGTAACGGTAATATTAAGCGAAAATATATAATTAATAATAGGTATTATATTAATTTG
The DNA here is from genome assembly GCF_030869225.1 of Colletotrichum abscissum. Classification (NCBI taxonomy): domain Eukaryota; kingdom Fungi; phylum Ascomycota; class Sordariomycetes; order Glomerellales; family Glomerellaceae; genus Colletotrichum; species Colletotrichum abscissum. The sequence goes on from NW_026850243.1 coordinate 159,964, forward strand.
AATGTTATAAACGCCTTTTTTATATTATTATAACCTATATTATTTTCCTCGGAATTATTATAGTACTAGTACTATTAGTATATAGCTATCGTAGTATTACTAATGCCCTTTAGGGCTTTTAGTAGTCTTCTTTTGCTATTAGTAATATTGCTATTATTACTATTATTACTATTACTACTCTAGCTACGCACTTACTAAGTCGATATACTCCTCGTTACTAGGCTCGGGCTAAAAAAAAAAAAAAAGATTATTAGTTAGTCATTTTTTATTAGTAAAAAAGAACTAGAGGAAGACGTATATTTACTATAACTATAATAGTAGTATCGTCCTTCTTAGACTCTGCTTAACTAGGGGGCTATAGTAGCTCCGGGCTCGGACTAGACTCCGGCATAGGGCCTCGGCTAGCTTCCTTAGCTTCTAACTATTATAAAGTAATTATTTAAGCCCTATTAACCCGTGGGCTAGATCCTCTAACTCTAATACCCTAAAGGGCGTAGTGCTCGATTATAATATTAATAATAGTAACAAAAGGGCTCGGGCTATCGCTACTATTAGAGGCTATAATAAGTAAGCGGGTAGTTTAAGTAAAAAGAATTAATATAACTAATATACTATAATTTAGTTTAATAAAAGGGTATTATACTTAGTAAAGAAAAAAAAAAGATATAATATATAATATAATATATTCGACGTAATATATAATATATATATACCTATAAATATCGCGAGATTAGTAAATACGTAAAGTAGAGACCTACTATAGCACCTAATACCTACCCGGCCGCCCGTTTAAAGTACTAAAGTTAAAAGGCTACTCTAAGTAAAAGGCCTAGCGGATTTAAATATTATAAGCATTATATAAAGCTTATCTACGGCTACGTAAGCTATAAAAAGAAAATAAATAGCGAGGATTATTAAGTAGCTAGATAAAAAGAGCTATTATATAGGTCGTTAGTATATTAGTAAATTCACACGTTACTAAGATAAATATCGTATAGTTAGTTTTTATAATTAATATATATATATATATAATTAAGGTTAAATCGGTTACTTATGCCTAATACGTCTCTAGGAGACGGGCCATAAGTAGCGCCGACCTGCTTCTAGGTAAGGGACTATATATTACTTAGTAAATAATATACTACTTATCCTCCTCTATAATAGTCTACCTCGTAACCCTTAAGCCTAAGCCTAAGTTTATATTTTAATATATTATCCCTCCCTCCCTCCCTATAGTCTCTATATTTTCTTATATATCCGTTATATTAGTAATAAGCCGTACTAATCTTTTTATACTAAAGTAAAAGAGTCGAACTTAAATAATATTAATACTATATCGATATTAAAAAAAATAGAGATAGCTAAGTACTTAAATAAGTATATATAAATAAATTAACTATAGCGAGTACTACGCTATGTAAAAAGAGAGCTAAGTAAAATACTAGTTATAATAGTAGTATTAAACTTATTAGCCGACTTATAAGTATTATAAATACTATTTATTTTAAAGTTACGACGAGAGCTACTAATACTAGCGGTATTAATAAAAGGATTATATAGCTTAGTTTGCATAATATTACTAATAGAGTTAGATATAGAGAGACGACTATCTCTAGTACTAATATTTAAAGTAAAAGAACTAGGGGTAAGCCTAAGCAAATAGAAACTAAGAATAAAAGTTTAAATAATATAGTTAATAAAGGGTAGTAGGGGAGCCTTATCGTCCTATATATAGTAGCGAGTATAATACTTAATACCCGAAATATAACTATTAATAATAAGGTCTCTTTCTTTTTAAGTAAAGAGCTCCTTATTAATATTTATAAAGTACTTTATAATAATAAGGCCCTTATAAGTATTATAGATCTTAATATAAAAGTTCTTATTTATAATACGCTTCTCGCTTTTAAGGAGATCCTTATTAAGCTCTTTTTTATAGTTAATATACTTAAATATTATAAAAGCTAAAGTAGTAAAAACGATATAAATAAAATAGTAAAGTAAGAACTACTAATTAAAAAAAGTAACTTCGTAATTAATAAAGGACTTAGTAAAACGCTAAATAGTAATAAAAATAGTCTTACTTAGCTAGCTAAGTAGTAAGTTACGTATAGTTTAATAAGCGCTAGTATCGTTATCTAGATTATTAAGCTTAGGGTATAACTTAAAAACCTTAATATAATTACTAAAAAAGTAATTATACTAATTAAAAAAGTAAGTAAAAAGGAACTTATACTAAAAGTCCTAGTACTAGGTAGCGCATAGCTTATAAAGCTTAATAACCTCCTTAAATAATAAAATATAATTTTTAAATACCTTATAAATAGTATTTATAATAAACTTATTACTATAGAAAAGGAGCTAGTTTTAATAATATTCTAAATCTAACTTATTACGTAATATAGTACGAGTCTCTTTAGGGATATTAATAAAAGCGTATACTATATTAATAATAACTACAAAGTTATTAACCTTCTTAATAGTAGCCTTTTTATTACCCTTCTTAATCTTTTTAGGGAGGGTATTATTATTAAAAAGGGTAAGGGTACTATTATTATTAATAATAAAGCGCTAGTCCGGAGTATTTTTAAAAGTAATATTATTAACGTAATAAGCTTCGAAAAAAAAGCCGGGTTATTAATAACTAAAGTAATAATATACTAATTATAATTAATAACCTTAGTAATTAGAGCATTTTAATAAAATAAGTTAGTTAGATAATATTAAGATAAATAGGAAGAGTAACTATAATATAATATTTATTTAATAAGTAAAAGGGGTTTCTAGGGGAGGTAGTAGAGCAGGGTTAATTTATATAGCCTCGGGCTTAGGCTTAGGCTCCTTATACTTAGACTCCTTATACTTAGGCTCCTTATTATATAGCTATTACTACTTAATAAAGAGGGACTCGTTATACTTAGCTTAAGACTAAGCTTTAGTAAAGCAATGCGTATACTTCTTACGCTTACTACTTTTACTACCTCTTCTAGCTTGACTATAGAGAGGTATAGTAATCGATTATAATAATATAGTAAGTAATAAGTAGTATATTATAAGTAAGTAAGGATGCGTAAAGCGTAATAAGCGGGTTAAGTAATAAAAAGTAAGTAGGCTATTTATATTAATCTAATAAACTAACTTATAGTAATAAATATAGAAAAAAGAAAAAAAGGAAGGTTTAAAAGCGCGGGTAAATAAGTTAATTTTTTTTACTCCTACTTAGCGAGCACGTATAAACACGAGATATAAGCGGTTAAAAAAAAAAAATTAATAAAGGGCCTAGGTAGTAGTAAGTAGGTAAATTAATAATAGAGATATAAATATACGCTAGGCTAGTAGTAATAGAGGCATGCCGGCTCGGTAAGGGCCTAGTTAGCTCGGTAGGCATTACGTAACCCCACTTTCATAACCTCTTTCTACTAGTTAACTAGCTAACCTCTTAACCTCTACCCTTCTAGTACTTATTATAAATATCTTATAAATCTAACCGTATTAAATCCATTATTAAAAAACAATAACACACGAGACGCCTCTACTTACCGTAATAATAAGTAGATACAAAAAGCTTCTCGCTAATATACTTATAGATAATATCGCCCTAGGTTATTATTAAAAAGCCCTTTAGCTTAGCGCTAGTAAGGTATCTTAGTTAAATATTAACTAACTAGTTTCTTAATTATAAAATAATAATAGTAATATTAATATAAAAATAAAAGCCGATATTAGTTACTAAGCAGACGCTAAGATAGATAATAATAATATAGTAAATAATATAAAGGATAAGGTAAACGTATTTAATACCGATTTTATATATATTATAAATAAGCTCGTATTTTAATAAGGATAATTAAGATATAACTAATTATAATCTAAGCGGCGCAATTAATTTTAATAATATCGACCTTAATAAAGTTAATAAAGCTAGGGCTAACGGCGATTTATTAACTAGATTCGATAAAAAAGAAGCTAATATTACTAAGGTATATAATAATCGTATCCTTAAAAAAGATAATATTAATAGCCTAAATACCTAGCCCTTTAATAAGACCAATAACGAGGATAATACTTTCCCTCTTATAGAGGACTATATTACTATCTATACTAGCCCGCCTCTAAAGGAGCGTATAGTAATATAAGGGTTTTAAGAGCTTAATAACGACATTTTAAAATTAATCCCTTATTACTAAAATAAATTAATCTAGCTATTAGACTTCGAGCTCGGGCTTAGCCTTTTTTTTTATATTTTTAATAATAATTATATAGAATATACCGCCCTTTACTAACTTCTTTTTATTTTTTTTAGTATTAAGAGAGCTACTAAGTAGGCTATTAAAAAGCTCCCTATATAGCTAGTATCCTTAAAGAACCGTATTTCTTAAAAGTTCCCCTTAATACTTATATAAAAAGCGGAGGTACTACTAATACCTAAAAAGCTCTCTACGGCGCGAGTATCCCGCAAGTTAAATAAATAAGAGATTATAAAAAGGGGTATTATATCGGACTTATTTATTATTAACCCTTAGGTAATATTTACTAACTTCTTATTATCTAACGTAGCTAATAGTATATATCGAGGGTTAGTATATTTTATTAATATACTTATTAAGCTTTTTAAATTATATAACTAGGTATTATTAGCGCGTATTATATTTAGTAAGTTTATACACATTATTAATAACGAGAATAAAAAGACTAATATAATTTTATTATTAGACTTTATTATATACTAGTACCTCGACCCCTTTTATATTTACTAAGAAGCTAACTAACTAAATAAAAAGAAATTATACTACGGTCGCATTTATATTATTAGCTATAATTATTAAAAAGACTTCTATATTACTAAAAAGGGTAATATCGTAATTTAGATCTAAGAGATCTTTTCCTATATTAATAATTAATACCCAGAGATAATCCCGAAGCATCCCTTTTATAATAATAAAAAAGGTTATACTTAAAACAATAATAAGATAATTATTATAAACGAGGTTATTTTTATCCCCGAGGAGAGCATAGCTAACGTAATTAATAATAATATAATATATAACTACTTTTTTAGCGAGACTATAACTAATCTAAGCCTCGATACTAATACTAGATAGAAATAAAAGTTTAAAAAGTTTATTAAGTACTTAGTACTAAACGACTATAAGCTCGTTATTTAATAAGTATAGCGCTATATATCTAAAGATCTAATTCCTTTAGTATATACGTACCTAATTTACGTAAAGTTAAAGCTTAAAACGTATATTTAAGAGATATTTGAGAATTAGGATAAGTTTAATATAAAGGTCTATAGCTATCCGATTATGTATTTTATTAATAGCTTTAATATATATCGTAACTTATATTATACTTTTATAAGTATATATATAATAATTACTAAGCTCTAAGTAAAAGATTAACTCCGTTAGGCTAATATCTTCCCTCTTATACTTAGTTTATATAATTCGAACTTTAATAATACTATTAAAGCATTTTAATTCCTAACTAAGCTCGATTATAATATTAAGTCGTATATTAATAGTAAGTATTATATTATAGTTATACCGATTCTTTATTATATTAGGGATATACTATAACAAAATAAGAATAGTAAATTTAGAAATACTCGAGCGAACAAGTTTTATTATTTTTATTTCGTTAGTAATTTATAAAAGAATAGTAATAACTTAAAATTAGTTCTAAACTTTAATATAGTTACTTACGGGCGCTATTATTATTAGTATATAATTATATATAAGAATATAAATAATTTTATAACGGCGGCCTCTTATAAATAGTATAAAAAAGCGTAGGGTATTATAAAAAAAATACCTACGCTAGCGTTTATTACCCCTATATTAAACTTAATCTTTTTATATCTTCCGGATCCCGCTTACTCTAAATATTAAGGCCTCGCCGAGCTAATATATAATATACTATTTAATAATATCCTTACTACGTAGGGATATAAGGAGTATACTTATATACTACGTATTTAGCCCTTTTTACTAAACTAGGAGCGCTTATAATTACCGCTTTATTATTTTTATAATTACTCTTTAGTAATAAATACTTATTAATTAGTTATTACTCTAGGTTTACTTCGAAGCTTCTTAATCCCCTATTATATCTACTCTAAATTTATAAATATTATATAAAGCTAGCTTAGTAATATTATTAATAACGATATTATTAACTTTATTATAAAGGCCTATACGAGGTTAGCTAAGTTAAATAGTATCCTAGTTAGTATTAATATTAATAAAGCTAATTATGAGAATATAATAAGTATTATTATTAAAGCTCGTAAGATATATTAATAGCTCTACTAAATTACTAGCTAGGCTATTATTAATAACCCCCGAGCGTAGAGTATTATTAGTAATAATTACTAGGGCTTAATAATACCGCCGTAATAGCCTTTTTATTAACTATAAGTTAGATTAGGGTTAGAATATATATAGCTATTTACTAAGCCTATTTTACGTAATATTTCTTAGTACGTAAGACGATAGTTAACTTAGCTACTAGTCCCTACGATAAAAGATAAGCCTAAGTAAGGACCTATATTACTTAATAAAAGAGCTAAAGGGTATATATTAAATATAGTATACCTGAATATTTATATAAGTATTTATTACGAAGCTATTACTAAGGAGTTTAGTATATTAGTAAATATAAATATATTATTAAGTAAGAATAAGTATAAGTAAGTAAGGGGTATAATATCTTACCGCTTTAACGTCCCTTATTTTATAATATATTTAGCGTTAATAGCCGTATAAATAGTTTAAAATAATAGTAACCTAAACGAACTATACTAATATTAAAAAAATCCTATTATTAAAGGTTAATATATAAATAATATAGCGCTTTCTCCTTCGTAATACTTTTTATTATAATAATAATAAGCTTACTTACTAGATATACTAGCTCTATAATAAGGCTCCGATATTATTTAATAGGGTATTACCTCGTATTAATAAGAAGGATATATAACTATAAGAGGATACTAAAAAAGAAGAGCTAGTAGGTATTATTAGAAGAAACGGAGAGTACCGTAATCCTATTATTATTAGCTAAGTTAATAAAGTATAGTACCTAATTAATAAAAGTAAGCTTTTACTTATTAAGGATACGAATATATTATAGACCTTTAAATAAGCCCTATACTTAGTATATATATAATACTATACTTATAACGAGATTTAGAACTTTAAATATAAAGCTATTTAGTAGTTAAACCGCTTCGGCTTTATAAATAGGTAAGTATTAGTATTTATTATATTTACTTATTTACTATATTTATTATATTTACTTAGTTAAGTCTTATATTTAGTAATTCGAGGCATTTTAAGGGCCCCGGCAAGGCTCGCGAAATAAGGCTATTAATATTTAGGGCCTAGAAAGGGGTTACTAATATTTACTAAGGGGCCTAAAATAACCTTTTTATCTCTTAATTAATAAATTTAAATAATTTTATTAATTAGATATTAAATATTATTTCGTAGCGTCGCCCTCGATTAAAAAAAAAAGCTTTAAATACTGCGTATTTATATACTATTAAGATATACGAGGTATAAAATTTAAAAAAATTATTACTATAATATAGGCCCTAATTTTAGGTTACTTTTATTATAATATTAAGGTTTTTAAAGTACTTTTAATATACCCCCGGGTTTTTTATAAAATCGTAGGATATTTAGTATTACTATAGCATCGCTACCCTATTACTTATTAACTATATAAGTAGTATTCGCAATAGCTTTACGTCTATAAGAATTAATTACTAACATTCTTCTATTTTAGTAATTTCCGTTAGTATATCTTCGCTCGTAACGACTACGTTAAGTATATAGATAGTAACTAGTTTATAATAGGCCGTATTAATTATATCTTTATTTATAAGATATATAATTTATACCGTATTTTTATTATCGTTATGCCTATAGAGATCTTAAATAAGAAGGACTATATACTCGACTTATATAAGGTGCGCTATTTTAAGGATTAACTTACTATTATTAGCGTTAATATTATCTAGCTTAAAAAGCTATACTTCGTTAAGATCCGTAACTATAGTGTCTAGGTTAAGTAGTAGGTTAAGTAGCTATAATATGCTTAACTTAATACTATATAAGTATATCCCTACTATTAGCCCGACCCTATATTATTAGCCCGACTACCTATATACTAATATATTTATATCGTAAGCATCGGTATTATACCTTCGCCCACTTTATATATCCGAGTATTAAATAGGTAAGACTATTTACTTCTAATACTTATAATCGCAAGAGGCTAAATAGCTCACCCGCCTAATACTAAAGAACTTTATAAGTAGTAATAGTAGTAATAGTAATAATAGTAGTAATAATAATAGTAGTAGCGTCTCAATACTACGATTTCTAAATAACAAAACAAGTTAACTATTATAACCGGCTTTATTTTTTATATTAATAGATCTGTATATAGATTATATATTTATATTACCTCGCCCGCTAAACTACTTATTTCTCTAAATTTAATAGGGATAGTAGTATTAGAGTTAGGGGCCTAACTTTAGGGATTTTACTTAGAAGTATAAGTAGCCGTAACATCCGCGCATCTATAGTAATATTATAATATATATAAGTAATAGTATATTAATATATTTGTCTAAATATATTAATATCCGTATACCCCAAGCCCCGGAATACCTATTAGCACGGTCCCCTAATACCCTACCTATAACTCCTAAAACTCTCGGCTACTCTTAGGTAATTATTACTATATATATAACTATTATAAGATCTATTACTACTATATATTAAGTAATAGTATCTTATATTGCGGTAGTAGTGTAAAGTCGCGCGACTATTTTAATATCTCTAATTAATATATCCCCTTATACGCCCCCGGTAAGGTATTATTAAAAGCGGGCCTTAATCCGCAAATCGACGGCTTAAGGTATCTTAATAACCTCGCATAGTACAAAAGTTGCTTGAGCGCGCGTAGTTGTCTTTAATCTATACTACCGGCGGAGGTAGTAGTAGTAGTAAGGAAAGGGGCCATCGGGGCCGGAGCGTGGTTAAGCCTAGACCTGCGAGGTTGCTTAGCTAGGTTAGACGTGAAAGCCCTCTTAATCTTGGAAAACTATGACCGAAGCACTCTCTTGTTGTCTGATTACTTAGAATAGCGAGACACCTGTTTTAATGAGAGTCTAAGTAATGGTCTTGAGTTCTGATACCGTGGAAGTTATCTCGGCCTGAAGATTTATAAAATCGGCTAGCTTTTCCTAGAAAGGTGCTCAGGAAGGTCAAATGGGGTAATTTCAAGAGTGGGTATAAATATTACGACTGAGACTTTCCCTCACAATGTTGTGATGAGTCCCACGACCTGCAACTCTGGCCTTAGGTTCATGAGGCACTGGACTCGACTCGGCGTTCTCCTCCCGAGGCAAAGGCACGTTCTATTGATTTTTGCTGACAGCTGCCCTCGGTCATATGCTGCTATCTTTTATCGCAGTTACCACCATGTGTGAACTTGTTCGATGAGGTGGGAAGGGAGGCTCTGTCATTATCTAGGCGCAGAGTGCCCCGGCGCAGACATCAGGCTTCACTCATCCCTGAAAGAAAACGGGCCCGACCCAGTCGTTGACCTCGACTTCTTCACGGAGACCTACATCCGCCAATCGCCTATCCGCGCTGACTTGCTGGCTATTTGTGAGAGTCGCATTTTCTTTTAAGATGCGCACAAAACAAACCATCCTGTGTTCCGAACCGATACACACCTCGAGCAGCAGATATCTTGAACACGCCGCATAAAGAATACTCTCGGAGAACAAATGCCTTGACACGATATTCCATAACGCGTATTGTTCAAGCTGCTGCTAACACTTTCTCTTGGTAGATGACTTGAGTTTCGCAATCCATAAATACTGTCATACCATAGTCCACCTGATCGTCCCATCAGATCCTCGGACGCACGTTGTTTTTTCTTTTTCTGGAATACTCGATACTGAGTTTGATCTTGTGACCTCTACAGTCGGGCGCAAATCTTGTAATAGGCGTTGATCATCCTTTAGAATGATGCTGCAATAAATCAAATTGCAGAGGCAGGTGGACTTCATCTACCACCATTGTACCAGAGATCTTGATCCTATGCGAGCGACATTACTACTGAGCCCCAAGATATTTATCCATTCAGTATCCAGATCGTCCAAGGCCGCGACGGACGGTTTATGCTTTCTAAATCTTTCTGAGACCCAAGTCTCTATCCAGACATCAGAACTCTACAGAAGACAAGTTCTTCTCTTCCCCCCCAGTCCGTGTCAATTGGAGTACGGCACAAAGAAGAAGTTTATAGAGGCCAAATGCTGTCATGGTCAAAGAGATAAATTACAGAAACCTGCCCCTTTCTAGATGTGTACTCCCTGCGCTAGATATTAGAGCTGCACCTTTGTTGCTTAGGCCCCTCTTATTCTCCCCACCTAACCAGCATCCGGAAGGGCTCTGAGAGTCCGCAACCCGTTTCCAAGAACACAGAGCGATGCTTCCACATCATGATATCCACCACAGACCACATATACAGCAACAATGCAATACGAACCACGAACGTTGAAGGTGGCCTTCCCAGCCTTGTCTCTGGGTCGTCTTAGGTTATCGGGGCTCTCTTACTTGTCCTGGTCATCCATCTGCAATACATGTTACTGCTATTTCATTCCACAACATCAAAATATTCTTTTCCTCTTAACAATAGCCTGCTGTCGATGTGGCCGGCCGTGACAGTGCTCAGCTATTCTCTCACTGCTAGCATGCCCATTGACAATTGCCTGGCGGGGGGAACCCCGTTGACATTTGTGTATCTGGGACATCCAATACAAGGTGGTTATATTGGCAACAAACGTAGCTGAGATAATCGGGGGATAGTCAGTATGTTCATCCTGATATTCAAGCTGCAGAAAACGAGATCGGCACTGTTGAAGGTTTGCAAATAATCAATATGATCATTACCGCAGAAAAATACCTCGAACATGCACATACGCTACGAAAGCTACACGACGTGTCAGACTACTGACTATAGGAACTTGAGCTCGTGTATGATTCTCCTCTTTTGAGACTGGGGATTGAATATAAATGAAAATGCTGGTACAAGCCGAGAGATGTCGGGCCACTAACAGTCAACGTCAGTCCGAGCAGTAAACTGACAGTAACTTCTCATTGGCGTTGGCTTTAGTTAGATTCAAGTTGTGGTGGATGAGCTTCGTTCCGTCACATTGTGACGCTTGTCGGGAATTCAGAAGTTGAGAACTTTTCCTAACCTCCGCTGGAAGTTACGGTTCAACCTTGATATCTCGAGACGGAACGGAACATCACGAGATAGCAGAATTAAAGATCTTCTAAGGTGATGACGGCCCAAGGGTAAAGTGTCTCGGGAACGTACGTATTCATCAGCACGTCTCTGAGTGTCGTCATTGTCCCGATAAGCCAGCAAAGTCCAGCCACCATCAATGCACAGATGCTAACGTTGTGGGAAAAAAGGGTGTTGTGCGACACACCTAGAGGACTAGAACCGGGTGTTGCTTTGAATGTATTATTTATTCCCAGGGGGCGCTGATTTTGTCACTATACCCAGTCTTGTTGAGCTTGTCGTACAGAGGAGTCCAGTTTGCCGCAGCTCTAGGACACGGATTGCACCGTATTCCCAGTCCAGATGTATTCAAAACAGATCTTACAAGAGCACCCCGGCCGTCTTTTACTTCTTCAGACTCATTGGCGGCGACTGGAACAAGAAGCGGCCTCGTGAGATGCGAGTGTTTCTGAGAGTCTGGGTGCGGATTGAGATTGAATCGCTGGGAAGATAAGTCGCGAGGTTGAATGCCTGCGTGGCTGAAAGATGAGCCGCCACAGATCCTCGAGATTCTTATTCAATGTGGCAGTGGCATGATCGTAGTCGTTGAATTCATCGGTGCCCTGAGGGCTTCCAGAGACCATGATTGTGACGGTCTTAGCAGCCTCTGCGCTGCGTCGGCATTCCCTGGACCGTTGGTCTGTTATATCCTCCATAAGAGTCTCCTGGTACCAGCAAACTTGGGTTTTTTTCCATACACCACTGGTCAAACGCTTCAGCTGGGACAGAACTTGATCATCTATCATCTCGTGCGAAACTCTGTGGATGTCACAACAATGGAGATAGGTAGACTGGCACGACTCGTTAGTTCCACTGAATATACACCGCTTTTAGAGATCGATTTGCATGCTCTTCATCATGCACAGCCTCTAGCTGTGTGATTGTGGAGGTTTGGACTACAGCTCTGGGCTAGTAGATGAAACCTGATCAGCCTGAATGGAGCATCGTGTGATCAGGTAAGGCAAGCGCGGATTGAATACCGCGGAATTCTTCTTTGGCTATGATCTTTGCCGAGATGAAGATTGAGTAGCTCCTTTCCTAGACATAACCATAAAATGACAGTGTAGAAGTTACTCTTATGATGAGTAACTGAATACGCCATGCACAGTAAGGTCATTGTCCGTTCTGTGGCTCTATATGACTCATTTCTTGACTCGATATAGAGCATTAATTGTCGTCACTCGCGAAATCGCTTAATAGATAGATACGTGATCAGATAAAGCTCCCTGTGTTTCTGATTGCCCCTCATAGCGTCGCCTTTCCGTCCTGCAAGTTTCTTCGATGATCCTTGGATTTATCAGGGGTTACTTTGTTTGCTGGTGGCTCACCTTCTTGTTAGTTGTTCCTCAAATTTCAATATCATTGTTGCAAAAGGACATTTAAACCAAAAGCGGAAGATGGCAAGCAATGCGCAAGTTCTGAAATAATCTGACATCCCTAGCGCTGCGGCCACCATGGGTATAGTTACGTAGAGCTACAGGGACCTGTCTGGAAAACACAAAGGTACCACAGAATCTGCATATCATGAAATCAACCCCTAGCGTATTTAGTATCCAGACTCTGGTGGGTTCTGGTGAGAGGCAAAAGAGCCTGGCTAGTTTCATCACTTGAAGGCGTCAACCGCAAGATATATGAGTTGGATAACAAACCTAATGGAGTTACTTGCTCATGTCTCAAAAGGTCTGTCATTTACCAGGGCTGGGATGCCATTTCGCATGTCATTGAATATGAGGGGAACAGGGACAAAGAGAATTTTGATGACTTGAAGCTTTTGGCTACATGACTAGCCAACGCGAGTTCAGACAGCCAAGATCTTTTGCCTGCTTGACACTTTATATAGATACCTGAGCAAGAGTTGGGGCTGTTCTGTAGAACCATTCCTGCGAAGTTTCCCAAGCTCGAAGCTGGAAGTCGAGTTTCCTCTACCTTCAGTACCAGGCCTATTGCTGCTCCTCATCCACAATTTTACGTTATAAATTCGTTCATCTAGCTTTCAAGTGTTCTGGTGTCGATCCCGCTGCTGACGAAGAAGCAAAAATAGCTTCTTTGTATTTGTGCAAAGATCACCCGCCTCTTGGAGGCTTACATTCGTCCAAAGGACAGCTCAAAACTCCAAGCAAAGTCAGCGTGAGAAGAAAGGAAAGCAAGCTCAAACTCGGTCTCAAGTCACCTTTCGAGGTTACAGTGTTTTCCGATGGGAACCTCAGTCCATCAATGACCGTTCGAAGTGCCAGATGTCAGCGAAGCCAGCTCGATAAGGCTGGCGCAGTAGCCAGAAAAACCTTGTAACAAGTAGCGGCATTGGTAGCAGCGCTCTGCATCTAGTAGTCATCTTGGTCACTTACTCGAGTACTTGAGCACATTCTTTGTTCTCGAGCATGCTTTTCCCTCTACCTCTAATAGAATATATTTCAGCAGGGCAGGCCTTTCGGTCGCGGCAAAGTCAACGGCTCTGTATCAGCCGACTTTTCGTAGGTGAGGGAGGAAGTTGGTAAGCAGAACCCACGATCACTCTATGGATGTAGGTGAGTGGAAGGGTCCGTCTACACGGGCCTAAACCACCCACCTGCCTAACCCCCTTACCAAATCCTTTTCAGCCTTCTGCCTGAGTGATCCAACGCTCTCCTCCTCCGAAGACAACAGACTACAGCGACTCGTAGGTCGTGTCTTGACGAAGGACAACACAAACCCTGTTCTCTTGTCTTTAACCTCCAAGGCAACAGCTCAAGAGGTTTTGTTTGCGCTCCAGCGCCGAGCCCCTGTGACCTTCTCCTACGAAAACCATCTCCTCACGACACAATAGGTATCTCACGCCCACTAAGGTCGTACCAGTGTTCCTGTAACGGAGCTTGGCGAAGTAGGCGATGGTTCTTTGACCAGGAGACTGCGTGGGCTTCTCGGAGCACTGTCCGGGACTTGACGACGGTGTCGATCTGGTGAGAAAAGATGGCGGCGTGGCGGAGGGGAAATACAGGCACTATGGGCCTGGGTATCCACCCTCGCTGGCAGATAGATTTGTGTTGACTGTCATGACATGTGCGAAAGGAACAGATCAGGTTCTGCTGGGTAGATACTTCAGCTTTCAAGCTCTAGTGAATCGCGTGTTTGCGTGCACTGCAGCTCGAACATTGGCTTCTGAATGATAAGGTGTGAGGCAACAAACGGTTCAACAAACCGCGGGTTCGGCTTGTGTTGAGGGGAGGATCATGGAGATTCTGTCAATTTCGTTCCTTTTACCAGCACGTCAGCGGCCTTCTTGGACCGGCTTTTCAGGATAACTTGCCTAGAAGATGGACTGGTTCAAGCCTCCTACCTACTCAATCATTCCCTTCATAGCCCAATCGACAAATGCAAAGATCAGAGTCTTCCTGGTGATGGTACTTTCCTTGTGCAATATCGTCCAGCTTACGGACAAGAGATAGCTAGGAGAGTTATTTAAGAATAGACAGAGGTGAGTTACACTGGGACGGTGTTGTAGGCGGGGAGCGGTGGGTTGGTGCGGCTCGGCGGTGCTGTCGGTGGTGCAAGTACCAGAAGCCGCAATTACGTCATGGACATGATCAAAGCAATCTGCAGCTGGCCATGAAGACGCACTAACGACGTGACACAAGCGGGGGAGAAAATCATGCCGCAATTTGGCTTCCCCAAGGGGGGAGACAGCATATTCTGCCGTTGGTGAGAGCATTGAATCGCATCTGGACGTTGGGGTGCTGGAGCTTTCCCATTGCCCCACTGCTCCAGCCACAGTCGTCTTGGAACTGCCCTTACCATACACACTCTCACTCACCACCCGGCACTCTTACATGTTCTTGTCTCATTGCTGGTGTTCCAAAATCTCGTGACCTATGTAAGATGGTAAACTTCCACACTCCAGTCAGTCTGTTGGGCATTTCCCAGTCGTTGAAGCTGAGCGACTGGGGTTGCTTTGAAATTGCAACTGGTGCGATAGGAATGCGCTTGCATTATGTAAGCGTGGCGGGTGGTGGCTGAGGACGGCTGTGGCGGGCCGAGTTTGGGCGTTCATTAAATCCAAGGCTTTTTCGTTTTGGAAATAAAATTTACCACTTACGGCTCTTCTCGCGGACTCCCAAGCTCCCTAGTAGGAATTATGGTACATGCAAAGTCATCATAGGCTCTGCAGGCCAAAAAGGACTGGCTGCCAATAGTTGGGAGGTGAAAGGGGTTCTTAAGGCTATTGATATCACACCGCGTCTTTCCTGTCTCTGTTGGATTCTGAGCAGTTTGGCAGAAAAGGTCTGGTGGAACTGGAAGGCGGTCAGGCCCACAAAAACGGCCCTTCCACCTACCTTACCTTCCATATTTGTACACCATCTCTAATCAGGCCACGCCCCACCCACATATCAGGTCACCAGGGAGCCGGGAACGTCAGGTCAGCTACACGTACTTGGTGCCTCTGGAGGAGTGGCTCGCCCACTTCCTCCTTCCAACTGCATAAGGTACTCCGTTCGCAGCAATGAACACCATTTTATTGACCCTTCATGCCAAACGCACGGTTGCTCTGCTAGTGTGTGTACCAATGTGTCTTTTCCTTTCACTTTGTCATTGGTTTGGTGTATTTCCCGCGTTTCCCTGGAAGCTTGTTCGACTCTGGTACCAGTTCTCCACCCCTTCACAATCCGGACCGACATAGTTCTCTCTTTGCCCCGGGCCGAGCCTTAGTGGGTAAGGCACTCGCCGTTCAGAGCCAAAGATGGACGAAGACCCACTCCACTGTTGGCCAACCGCGACCACCATTCGTTTCATTCACCCCAAATGACGGAAGTAATGCACATGATGTTTCCGATTCAATTTTCCTCGCTGTCACAGTTGACCTAGAGCCTAGACAGACAATGAAATGCTTGGGTAGCACTCCTGTCGAGTTGTTGGATCGTCCTAAGATCTCGAAGAAGACCATCTGGGATACCATAGCTACCAGATCATGTCTTGCGTCAAGACTGTATGATCATGAATGATGATTTTCGCCTATCCATACTTGCTGATCATCCTGCCCTCCAAGTCACATCCCTGATACGCGGTGGGTCTAGTTCATAACGAATCGGCCAAGAGATGTGGTTCCAATGTGAGTTCCCAGCGCCCTGCTGCTCGCCTTGCCAACTCCCCACTCCCGCAGTTGCATTCTATTCATTCGTCCGTATCCATACATTCGCAGGTTTCCTCTGGCCCAGAACTCAGAGGAAGCATCTGATTTTCCGTCACCCAAGCCCAAGAGCGATGAACAATTTCAACGCTAGGTTCCAAGGAAACTTCTCCCTTCTTGATCACGGCATCCCAGAGCAGGTGCTAGTCGAGTCGAGTGGCCAGAAAGTGCAGGAAGGTGACTTCACTCAAGAGCCACCAGTCCCTTTCCACAGACCGCAACAACAAAGTTCCGCACCCGGCCGGACGCAAGAGAAGACAAGCAATTACTCACAAGCAACCAGCGAGAGGCCAGAGAAAGACGTAGTAGGAAGGGAAGAAACACGTATGAACAAATCTCTACAAATGCTCTAATCACTCCGACGATACCAAATTTACCGAGAGAAAGCTGAAATCCCCCACCCTAAGAAGGGACAATTTTGAGGTGGTAGGTTCCATTCAAGGGACTCACGCACGAAGCCACTCATTCCTCCTGCGCATAGAAAGGTGCGTCTTCCGAGTACCTGTCAAACTGCAGCTCAAGGAAGGTGGTTTCCTCAAGATCGATCGCGAGGTAAGGTAGATAGGTGGCAGGTGACAGCCCGGTGTGCGGATCGGGTACCTTCCATTCCTTCCACTTTCTTGCAATCAAAGTATTCTGAGGTGGCAGGCGCCAGTGAAGGGACTACCGTTCACACAATGCCACCCGTTCCTGTGTGGGAAGTTGTGCCTTCCGAGGAGTAAACCGCAGCTACCTTCCATGGTTTCCTCAACCTAAAATCGGTCGCAAGGTACCTGCCTTACACACATTAGGAAGCAGGTGCCAGTGGAGTCACCGTCATCCAGCCCAACACAACATCCCGGGTACCTTCCTCCCGCTTTCTTGCAGTCATACCTACCTAATGTCTCAATCAGGTCGATTCCTGAGATAGGTAGGAAAGGCAAGGTCTCTTGGTCATTGTTTCCTTCACCAATTTCATACACTTTTCGTTTTCTTTTCCCGTTTTCTAAGATGTAGATCCCTCAATCCATCCACCAACAACCACATCTCTCTCTGGCCAGCCCTTCGACACCCACGGCATTCATCACGTCACCATACTGAATCTCTTCACTTTGCACATGAGCAGGGCAACCGTACGGTTGGCACAAAGGGTCAGTACAGTAGTGTTCATTGCTGCGGCTGAAGGTGCAAGGGCTGTTTGTATGGCCCAAACCACCTGCCAGATCCACCAGACCTTTTCTAACCGCTGCCCAGAATCCAGCACTTCCAGCACCAATACCTCTTTGACACCTCTCTTGGAGCGGAGTATGCCATGCAGAATATCAGGGTGACAACGCTGAGATGTACCCATACCTCCCGCGAGCCCACCAACATGACTCCCATCTCCAAAACGAGAATCATCGAAGCACAGAGTAATCTGAACAGGACGCCGTCCTGGGCCCTGTCCTGTCCCGCAGCAACATTCATACTCGTTGCACACGATACACAGTACCCCGCGACAGCAGAGAAGCCTTAGCTCTTACCCAGATAAGACTGTCCCTGCCTCAAGCCAAGAAGATTCTGGCGAAACAGGCCAAGGCGAAGAGATCAAGCTACGGCATCGTCGACGCTGGAAGCTCATAGGACAATGATGACTTCGATAATGACTACACATCACTCAGCCTCGTCACACTCAACATCCGATTCCCCGTCACAACCCAGGAGCCTCAGCTCATTCAGCAACCCATTGAAGGGGCCACCCTTTAGTCCATCAATATGCTCGAAAGGTAGGTCAAAGCGAAGAGATTAAGCCATGGTATGAGCACACATGCTAACTTCTGAAACAGTCCTTGGGTTGCCGTCGAATTGAATCCTTCAGACGGTCATGTTGAGAATCCCTTCTTAGCCAGCATGAACCCCGAGCAAATGCACCGTCTGCACCGACGGATTAGGTTGGTATACACGTCAGCAGGGCAGACCTTTCGGTCGCGACGAGGTCAAAAGTTCTTATGGGTCTACTGTGCGTAGTGGGAGGAGGAAGTTCGTAGGCAGAGCCTGCGATTTCTCAGTGGAAGTAAGTAGGTGGAAGGGTCCATCTGCGCGGGTCCAAACCGTCTTCCAGATCCATCTCTTCTGACGACTGACCAGAATCCAACAGCACGCGTCTGCACCGGCGGATTACCTTCTTCAAAGCGAAGGAGTAGCACCACTTCGTGCTTCATGGGAACGGGTTGTGAGGCAAGAAGTTCAGGTCACTGCCAAGACAACTCGAGTCTGTCGGTGAGGGTCATCCCGATAAGATCGCCGATCAGGTCTCTAATGCCTTCCCTCGACTCCTGCTCCGGAGACGATACTTTGGCGGCAACGTTATGTCTCCTGGCCAAGTTGCGCAATTCGAGTGTGTCGCCAAGGAGTGCCAATACGAGCGCACATACCGTAAGCCGCACACAACTTCATCCGGAGTGACCTCAAGTGGTTCGAGTTCCGGGACGAGCGAACGACGAGACCGCAGAAAGACATAATTATGAATACAATGCATTTCAATGGAATGTACAATCACAACAGCCTCAGTCAAGATCTGAACAGAAGCTCCACATGAGTAGTCTCCAATGATTGGATGGATCACGGAGGACAATCTGGTGTTGATTGGCGCTGGACACGATGCCAGATGGGAGAAGTTTGTTTGTTTATTGTTTGTTTGTTTTATTGTTTGTTTTATTGTTTGGTTTTATTGTTTATTCTTTTATCTTATTGTTCATCGCGATGGGAGAAGTTTGTGATATCCAAGGGAGAGGACGGACGCCGATATGTCATGCGAGAAGGCTGGAAGCGATACTTGGGTAGCGCTTCATGACGGGGCGTCCCTCAAGCTGGCTCGTGAGCAGCCTATTCCTCCCGCAAGTCCCATTCGGGACCTCATGTTCAAGGTCGCTTGCGAGACCGCCACCGAGGCCACCCAAACGGTCATGGTTGCTGGAAGCTCCCAGGACACAGAAGATCTCAAAGAGCTTGACTGTATCTCCTGGTCAAGTTGCGGTACTTGCGCTGGTGTTGCCAAGGAGCGCCAATACGAGCGCAAGTACCGCAAGCCGCATACAAAGGCATCAGAAGTCGACCTCAAGCAGTTCGAGTTCCAAAATGAGCAGCCCATTCTTCCTTCAACTGTTTTCTTTTTTGCTGGTCCGCACGTCAGCAGGGGAACCGTTCGGTCGGCACGAAGGGTTAATAAAAGTGGTTTCTATTGTTTCGTACGGGAGTGGAAGGAGAAGGAAGTGGACAGGGCCCACGGTTCCTGCATTGGGTGTGGCTGGTGTCGGGCATCAAAGAAGCACGCTCTCCTACAACGAAAAGTACGCACGCAACCGGAGGCAAGAGACAAATAGCTACAAACTTCCGACACGCCCCATATTATTCTCGTCATTATTCTTCTTCCAGGCATTGTGAGTAGCCTTATTCTTGAAGGAATACACAAGAAGTGAACTGGGGACGAGACAACAGGGACAGCGGCAGTTGTAGAAATAGAGACATAGAGCGGGATGATTGACATTTATCTCCCCATCCGGTGGTCTAGGTATCTTATGGGAAGGTCGAATTATGAGACTCCATCTTGCTTTCTGAACACCGAGCGCCCGTAACTCCTTCACGTATGATTCCACGACGTCGCCTTCTCTAAGATGGACAGTTTACAAATCCGTTGAGTATCCGAGCCAAGAATTGAACCCAACCCAGAGGGAAGCGCGTATTTCACGTTTGATGGTCTGCCGCATGGAAATGGGTTGAGCGGCAAGATCGTTGGGGTCGAAGCAAGTCCTGACTTTTGGCTCATGCCAGCAAGTGGGGTGCACTACGATTTTCCCTGCTCCAACTGCCCGTCTTTCAAGGTCGCGATTACCACAATTGGGAATCCGCAATGCGTTTGAGCTGCTCATCTGTGGAAGCTCCCGGCATACGCCTGATTGCCAGTCCTTGACAGGCTTCAACTGTTCGCCATTAGTAGTTCGTGGCGGGCTGATAATTGCAAATTCTCGTTGTATTGACCAGGCGCGAATAGCCTCTAGCCGGGTTGGTTTGGTTGATTATGAGTGTAAAGTAATCACTGCTCCACATAGTCCCGACCTCGATGCACAGGACCCTCGCCATCACCTCATCACAACCCTTCGTCATCCCCATCAGTGCGGGGCGTGGGCTCTCCATTGAGGCCGAGACGGGTGTCGCTATCCTCGAGCTTCAACTGGTCGAGAGTGTACACAATTTAACAACGTGGATGGCTCAATGCAATGCAAGGCTTGACAATAATCATCTTGCACGTGTCGGAACAGGGTTCAGGACCTGACTAAACAAGGACTGATCCGTCAGCGAATGGATTGTCCCAATGCCAGCCGATTTTGTGTTAGCTCTCATCTGCACTTATTAGTTGCGACAACGCGGCTACGAATCCACCACTGCGTACGCTTTCAAAGACCTTGATATGAACTTGGGCCTGGCAGGGGCCATTAGTTGATCCATCTGTAACTGGCGATGTTGGTCACGATTTGCCCACGCAAGGTCGCGCGCCCATGTTCATATACCGGCATGGTTGAGGTCCAACCCCAACGAACAAAAGTCAGTCATACGCTGTGATCAATCGCTTCAAGATGCTTGATGTGGAAGCATACTAACCGAGGCGGACGCGATAAGACTGTTGAAATATTGACGGCAGAAAAGGGGGTTCGGAAGGTGGTCGATCCATTGCAAACAGCACTTCCATACCCACTTGCACCCAATGGCGGAACCGTGGGATCTGCCCACCGACTTCCTTCCTCCATGCCACATTTGCAGTTCAATGCGATTATTGCACCTCGTGCCGGCCGAAAGGACTTGCCCTGCTGACGTGTATACCAAAAGAGACCTGGATCAGGCCCCAACCGAGTCGAGAACTCTCTGGCGCGTTTGGCCATTTGCATATCCGTAGCCGGAGTCTGTGCACCACGACCCGAGCACTCTCGTATGTAAAATTTTTTGAACTGAAGGAGGGTCGTTCTGAACGATCGCTTGCGAACAAGGCACGGCGTCGTCTTGTTTCGAAGGCGGGAGAGATTGCATGGACTACAATGTGGCATTCGACAGATGTTTTCAAGAGGGCCACTTCTCTTGTAGCTACTTGAAAACAGCTAAGACCCTGTACGAGATGGTGCGAACGTGTAGACGCAGGAGCGCAGGTCTTGCCCGTCCGATAGAATATACATGAAGAGTTATGTGAGACTAAGACCATGCGCGCCATGATCCTCATCTCGACCATGGAATTGAGAAGTGAAGAGCGATAACGAGAAGACCGAGAAGAAGATAATGAAAAAACGCATGTGCCTTGAGCCACTCCCACCTTCATGGTCTACCAAGGACCCCTCGGTGACCTCATCAATCATTCTGGCCATCTTGGCATATAGTCATACCTCCAATATGATGCTGATTGACATTGAACATGTTTTAGGATGACTCATGTCGATCAATACGTAAGTAGGCGCGCCCTCACGCGTGGAAGTTGTGCAAGATGCTTCTATGGCTTGACGAAGAACGCGTGCTTTCGGCAATCTTTCTTTCTAGAATCCAGTCGGGCTATTCTTGTGCACTGATTCATCGAATTGCCAATAGAAATGCTCCCTGTCGCTACTATCACTCACTTTGTATTGCAAGTATATGTCTCTCTCTGGAAATCCTCACCAAGCGAAAGAACACCCAAACTCCTGGTCCAACGTGTCTTACAGTATCCAACAGCACCACTTTGTTACCTTGACTTATCATGGACACATCCCGATGTTCTAGTCCAGCAGGTGATTGTAATTACCTTGGCATGCTCGTGATTCTACAAAGCACATAAGGCCAAGGCCAGCAGCAAGCAGGATATTTTCTTGGAAGGTTTGAGTCGGGCAATGTCGAACAAGTAATGTTCTATGACACCTCTCCTCTCTCATGAGATTTTCTTCTTCTCTCTCACATTTTACTGAAATAAAATTCATTTCAGGCTTGTTTACACCTCAGTCTTGGGATTGGGATTGCTAGGATATCAGGGCTTTCCATATGATTTGTCTAATTCTCGTCCTTATGTCCTCTGTCCTCTATGGTCTTAGCCGCTTGGTCGGTATTTCGTTGGTGGTTGATCGCATAGATCTATATTCCCTGGTGATTCTGGGAGCAAGAAGTGCTTTCCCTGATGATGGATTCGAAGTGATTTGCCTGAACTCTTGCCATCCTCCACATTTCTAGAGATGGCTGTAATGCGCATTTCTCTCCGCCACGGAAATGATTGAGGATGTGACTAGGCCTCGTTGATGGTCGTGATCTTACGCAGACAGTAAGTCACGTTTGTGTCTTCCTTGCTCTCACGGTCATTGTTCTATTCATACTCATAATTGCGGCTACGATGGTCTCATGGGTCAGGCTAAGCTGTGACAAATCAAAGTGACGTAAAAAGTCACTTGTGAAGTCAGTCTATTATAGAATAGCGAGCTGATTCGATTACCTTCCTGTAATGTTGTGATGAGATGTCTGTGTTATCGTGCTTGATCCTCTCTTGTCTAGATAACTTAATGCAAGACGTCTGTCTGAGAGATTCTTTTTCTTTGATAGGAGTTAACTTGTTGAGCTAGGCGATATCTCATGAGCAAGCAATTCAATGCTTATCTCCCTTTGATTCGGCATAGGTCCCCATCATCCAACCTGAAGGCTACCAAGTTTGAGCTCACACATAATAAGTTATTTTAAAGGCTCGGATGACCCGACATACCAAGATCCTTTCCATGTGCACAATGCCAACATATCAACCCACGAAATGCTGGAGAGTCCAGAAAATCAGCCGCTCATCATCCTCGATGGTACTGAATCCCTCTCGGGGTGCGGAACTACAGAATCGCTGCTCAAGAAGAAGCTCAAGGCTGTCAGGGCTGATATTGGACCTTCATTTTGGCCCATGTTGAGTTGAAGAGTGGCCGTCTCGGTTTGGTTTAGACGCTCTTCTCTTGAAAACGCTTGCCGCCTTCTAGGTTTTCGTATGTGGTACTTTGTCTAACTCTCCATTGCCGAATATGAGGTAACGAAAGAATGTGATACAAGCTCTATTATTGGGGAGCATAGCAACGTGTATCATAGTTATCGCAATGTAAAGATTCATAAAAGTGAGAACATGAAATGCTGTGAAACGTGATAGCTTCCGGCGGTCGACCTTATGATTCGTACAATTACACTTCCAGCTTTCAAGCAGTAAACCGTCACTCTCTATCTCTTCAAGCAGTATCAATGATCGCCAGAATTAGCACAGTCATACAGCAGGCACGTATGGAATATTCGCAGCGGTCGAGACCATTGATGAACCTCGGCTTTCACTAACATGAGAACGCACAGCCAAGAAGTTAGCAGTAAACTCAATGAGGTGATTTATGCATTATTTCCATCTAAAGGCTTATAGGAAAGCCTTTGGATGCGTGAGGCAACCTCTTGAGCCAACATTCATAGCGCCATGTTTTTCCGAGAGACGCATCGAGATACGGGTTTTCTTGTTCTTGTCATCTTCTGCGATGTCCATTGGCCAATCATTACGTACAGTCTGCTTGCTAGCCTTTCTCGAATCGTCCGCGAAGCCATCCTCCCCGACTGCGCCTTCGGGTTCAGTTCCCGTGGTCACAAAAGTCCATGCCTGACTCGGACCAAGGCATCAGCCATGACGGAACTGTCATGCTAGCTGTATAAGCCTTTAGCAACGAGAACAAGACTAGGTCGCATGAGTTTGAGCACATAATCAGACGCTTGCAACTCGATCATTCTACGGAATCAACACCGCCCATCATGAGCGTGTTGTATAATTTAGAAGAGATCCGTGGCCTCAAGGCCGTGATAGTGAGCTTCACAAGTCGCACCAGCGCGTCCCCGTGTTCTCTGGGCGCTGATTATGATGTCCTACGCTCCTTATGAGTGAGCGCTTGCAGGTCGCCAGTGTTGCATGAGGCAAGTTGATGTATTCATTATGCCCCATTTACCCTAACCCCGTGCTCGACTTCATGACTCTGACAGAGTCAGTAAACCCGTTGGCGCTGACGGACTTCTCCATGACAATCCCTTTATTTCCTTCCAAACTTACTTCTCAATAACGAGAACAGCTTTCTAGGATATATGAATTCCTTGAAATCACTTGACCTGCTTACCCTTGCGTGAATTAGTCTCACAGAGACCCTATTCCTGACCGAGTTTTGTTGTCAAAAGATGTAAGCAAGGCGAGGTGCGATGGAATAGTAGGAATATTTGGAATCACTGGTGAGCTTCTTCGAGGCATACGAGCACACGGAATCAAAGTGAAGGTAAGCCGTCATGATGTGATAGCTGCACGCTTAGATGAACGACAAGAATGCTTGGTAGCACATCTGGAACGTAGCCTGAAGCAGTAAACCTGGCCACGTCCAGAAAATGCTACATCTAGCCTGGTCTCCTGTCAAGGTAGAGGTGACACCTATGATATGTAAGATTGATCTCGCGCCGCTCTCGCAAGAGTGTTCAAGCTAGTGACAGTATCACCAGCGCAAGGCTGAAGCCGCTCAAATCGTACTCTAGTTGACTGCTGACTGCAGTTTGCTGGCTGGCTGCTGCAGGGATTGCCGACAGCGCTAGCAGTAAATGCCTGATTAAAGCAGCATTATGTACGTGACTGTTGTACTACAAGTCACGCCGGCCTGATTATCATAGTCAAGGTTTCAGAGTCGAGTAGTCAACTTCATCATAACTCACATTCCGTCGTCATGAATACTTTACATAGACTAGAGCGAAACTTCCCAACGTCGTAGAGAGAACTCTGAGTCAATGCTACAACTGATTTGGTATAGAAATTAAGAGCTCAACATGGAGAAGCAGTAGAGCCACACAGAACGCTGACGACCTTACTGAGAAGTCCCTTCCAAAGCTAGAACGACATTCGAGACCCCCTGTAAGAACAAAGTGGAAACTTCTTGACATTCAAGATTCGATTCGATTGAATGACCACTGCGTAAACGCACATGATATTAGGGCACATTGAGCAGTATCATTTGCCTATTGGGGCAACAGTCCAGTTACATAGCTAATTGGAGCTCTTATGAGGAACTTTCAATCCTACATCCTCACTACTACACCCGCCACAGGCGATCAAGCTCACTTGCCTACCAGCGTTCACGTACTTATGTATATATCAGGGCCTGGGTTACAATCGCCCACTCATCGTAACTACATCATACACTTCAAGTACTAATGGTTCCCTGAGCACGGTGCTTAGTAACTGGATCTCGATTATATGTATTGCGCTGTTACGTGTGAGGTGTTGTTGCCCAGCTTCCATTTCAGACCGTGATGTAGGTAGGGGAGGAGTATGCCCTGAAGAAGAAAAAAGGGACAGGCCCATGCAGGAGTTCACAATAAACTGTGGGTCACGATAACCGAGCAAAATCAAAAACATACAACACCAGGTATTCGCTGGTCGTCACCGACCCAACTACTAATCCAGCCCTCATTGGCTTATCTATGGGAGGGCGGACGGGATCCCGAGTTTTCCAATGGGTATGGTCGTATGTGACCGTTTGAAAATGCTAGCTCAAACATGAATCACGGGAGCAAAGTTAGAAGTTCATCATCTCAGCCTTCGCAGGCCACATGGCATCGGATAGGCCACGGCCACTGCCCGAACGCGCGAGTCGGCTCTTCTATTTTGGAACTTAGAGGCGTTGCTGTGGACGGTTTCATTGATTACCTGATACCTCCTTGGTCATGAGATAATACTATCAGCAAGCCCGCCGTAACCCGGCGTTAGCTAATCGATAGCACTCTACCTCTGCAGTCGCGACTGTGTGAAGAGAAACCTTACATTAGACACTAAACAACATCTCATTGGCCACATGTCGTGCTATTACAAGGTAGGCATCGAGATATGTAATCATTGAATTAAAGATCTGCTGCCCAGCAGGAGTAAAGATAGGAACGAGACTCGCCCCAAGGGCGGGTGCGAGCGAATATGATTCTTAGCGCAACCACTGTATAATGATACGACCGAAGTCACATGGCGACAGTAAAGTTAGGGATGGTTGAAGCCATTCCGCCATTATAAGAAGTGATGTTACCCATCGATAGAATGCTACTCGAGTAGTTGAAAAGAGGATATTTCCGCTCTTATTGACGATAATCTCCAACGGCCGATAACCAAAGATGCGTAAACTAGGTCCAATGCTAGCTATACTAGTCGTTCCAGCGAATAGAAGGCTGACTTCGGTCCAGGGTCTTTGCTCAGTTCATGCAGTGCTCATCCTAGATAGTTTACGATCTTTGGTTGTATGAAACTGCTGATGAGGCAGTTCAAGTTCATGATGAGCATTTGGACTAGAACGTGCGGATGTTAGACTGTACGCGATAACTAGTGACCTGACCCATGGTTCAGTCGGTGACGAAGATAGGGTTTGAGCATGACGTAAAACCATCCGCCAGGCTGCGAAACGAGTGGCGGGTGCTCGCTAGTATCTCAACGTTTGTTCTAAAGCTGAGATTCACGTGAAGGAGATCACCGGCACCAATGATGGGTACAGAATCAGAGATGTTCATCGTGAAACTCTTAGTATATACCCCTTTCAATCGACTCGAGGCAGTGACAGAGGTTATGTTGAAATAATCCTGAGAAGAAAAGAAGGATATAGATGGCGGGATGGCCCCACGTCAAGTCCCTACCGAGTTCTCTTTCACCTACATACACCCAACGAAGGAATCGTGGGCTCTGCTCAGCAAGCTTCTCCTTCCAAATTCCCATCACATAGTCAATACACGATTATTGGACTTCCCACTGGCCGCAAAGCTGCCCTGCTAATGCGTATACCAACAGACCGATAGTGTCAGAGCCTCGAAGGCTGATCGAGGTCTCGGTTTTGTCGGAGCCCCGGAGCCGCTATTTTGTTACAACTCACTACCGAGTCGGGGCATGTAGGACCACAACCGTAAGGGCATCCTCCTGGTCCTCATTTCCCTTCTCGGCCTGACTATTGTCAGATGACGACACTCCTACATTGACAAGGCCTAGGACCAGCTTCTTAGGCTTAGAGGAAGAAATAACGCTGGCTTTTGCTCTTAGTACATGGCCTCCTGCTTGGGGATCTCACAGAACTGATTTTGTAGGTCGTTTTTGGTAACTGAGAAAGGGCTGGCTGTGATCAAGAAACGTATGCTTGCCTCCGTTTGGATGGAATCTCATCACCAGTCTATGTTGGCAGGCGTCTCGAAGGAAGTCTATCGGTTTTTGTGGTTTCTTAGCTTTCTACTACAACTTTAGATTTCCACTGGTCTAGGGATGAATGAATTGAAATCCGCTGCTGACGCCTTAAGCTTCTGCACGGCCGAATCCACCTTTTGAATAATGCTAAGTTGGCCGAGGGTCTTTAACTGATCTAGATAATTTGCTTGGAAGAAGACGAGTCTCGCATCCTGTGATTCCTTGTCTCTCATCTCTACCCAGAAGGCGCAAGAGTAAAAATGGGAGACAGTGATTGCAGGTCAACGACAAGTTCTTGTATATGAGTACTGCTGAAACGTTTGGTTTACACAGCCCACGCTGGGGTGTTTGTAAGAGAGATAGTCGTTGGCGACCTCGAGAAGATCGCTTGGTGCTGGTTTGCAGCTCTGCAGGGCAGGATTTGTTCGGACGCCCTACTTTGAAATAAGAAATCTTTGGCCGTATGACATATAAAGTAGATGACGTCACTTCAAAGAGTCAGAGAATAACCACAGGGGTTGACTATTCTTTTCATTCCATGCTGATCGAGGTCACTGACTGACTCAACAAGCGTCTTCGTTACGCCCGAGGTGATTGGCCAGCATACAACAGAGTCTCCAAGGAAACAAAGGCAAATGTCAAAGTAAGCGACAGCAGCCGTCACTGAAACAACGACGGCAAGAAAGACCATAGCAGCATCAACAAAAATACACGAATGAGTAGAACCGCGAAAGTCATTAGATCAACCAGGTGCAACAGCTACAGAAGCAGCGATCACTTTGCCACATTGCAGAACAAGGCGGGAGGCTCGGAGCGGGCAGCCCCATACAAGATCCCGATTCCATCCACCTTGTGCACCCCATCAAATGAGAGGATTGAACACGCCCCAAAGTTTTACCATTTCTTGACTATGGCATTGGCCACATCTTGGAAATGGGTCATCCATATCGCCTAGATTCCGATGCCAGAAACCCCGCACCGCATCTCCCAGCCACCAGCCAAGGCTGCCACATCATTCTGAGGAGAAGCCTTACACTGCAAGCTGAAGCGTTGACGGTGGGTTTGTCGTTGATGAAGATAATTATCATGAGATCACGGAGGTAATGAACATTGACAAGCGCCGCATGGAGAATGGATTCTGGCGATCCCTGGGCACTGAACCCATATTCGATAACAACAGACAGTCCTAGATAAGACTGGGAGCCTTGACTAGAGTGGAAAAGTGTCTCAGGGCTTGCTACGATGCCATACCTAGAGAGAATGGGCATCCCGGGCGCCATTTTGTATGCCCGACTCTTGGGCGCTGACGGACGTCACCACCCTAACAAGGCTACTGTTGTGCAACCTTGCACAGATCGTGCACGGCATCCACAGGCAAGGTGTGGCCGATCGGCTCGGAGTACGTCTTAACCGATGTCTTTGAAGCTCAGGGACACTGCAATACTTAGACTTGCTTCAAGAGAGGCCGGAGCATGATTCAAAGACATGACAGAAAGAACCGCAACATATCGGAGCTGGGTTGAGAAATAGAACGCAGATTCGGCTTCCGTCGAATGCACACAGCGAGCTCCCATTCTGGATAAGGCAAAGGCCCCAATGTTTCTCCACCTTCTGAAACACGTCGAGCTTTTATAATGGGTATAGCAGAACGCTTACGTCTTGGAGGCAGACGTAAATTGAATGTGATTGACGACTACCCGGAAGCAGAGGCAAGAATGGCATGGCGCAACTCACTGCTGAAGAATTCACTGAGATGTGTGCAAAACGCAAGATACGATCCCACACTATCAGCTATGCGAGAGTCAGTCAAATCAACAGGAGGGTTTTCTTTTCGTAACAAACAACAAAAAAGACTTTTTGGAGAGCTGGGATAGCTACACAGATGAAGGGGTAGGCGGCACGCCTACACCTCTCCCTTAGTCTTCCGCCCACACACCGGCGAATATCACAGTCGGCGAGATCGTTGAGGCCTTCGGAGAAAGCTGCGAATAGAATGCAATCTGTGGTCACTTTGAACAAAATTCGAGGTCTTCACAGAGAACGAAACAACGAGATCCAGTCTGAAGTAGAATGTTTATTCTGATGTTTGATTTCATATGACGGTTGGCGAGTTTCCTTTAGTTTCAGACTTGAAGACCCCTGGCGACACTTTTAGGGCTTTTAGAAGATCAGGTTTCGGTTTGGCGTCATTTGAATATTGATTGATGTTTGAACAATCACTTTCATCTGGTTTACTCGGGGGCTTCCTTCTCTTGATATAACTAGAATGGTTCAGTGCGCACACTCCCCATGGCGAATGAAGCAGCCAGATTGGGCTAGATTGCTTGGGGGTAGTGAGACGCGCGATCTACTTATTTGAACCAAGTACTCGCAGGAGGTCTTTGACCGTAAGACTTTGGAGCCTTGGGATGCGTTCATGTTCTTTCTCGAGGCTCGTTATCAGTTTTGTTAGTATACACGTCAGAATTGCAGGCTCTCGACCGGTATGAAGCTGAATATCTAGTTGTATTGAACTGCGTATGTATATGGAATGCGGAAAGTTGGTGAGTAGAGCCTTCGAATCCTCAGTTGGGTGGAAGTGGGTGGAAGGGCCGTTCGCACCCGTCAATATCCCAACAAGTTCTTTGGCAGATCTCCTTGTCACGTATCTGAGCTGAGTGTCATCGTCATATTTCTCATGATGTTATGGAGAGCATGTATGAGTCAATCGCAGCGACTCAGTCCTTTCGGTTACATCCGGCCCTGCGATTCGCTGACCGAGAATTGAGCAAAGTAATTGTACTGGAATTCGTGGTACAAGAGGCTCACAATGATGAAGTGCTTGATCTAGATCATAACACTGCCAGGCGTCGCTGGTCTCATTGCTCATCTTTCGAAAGGCGTGCCAGGTAAACCGGTGTCCTTGACCTTACCGGCACAGAGAGCAAGGTCGAATTGCCCTCATCCACGGCGGTCTTAATTATCAAACACTCACAGGATGGTTTCGATAGCTGCATCCTAGCAGGGTGACAAAGGCGCACGGGAACAACAGAACAAGCTGTGAGTTTCTTTGCAAAAGCTCCATGGCTATCCCTTACTCCTATCGTAACATCAGACACTGTGATGAAAATGAAAATTTTCTCTCTAATGATGAACGGGGCATCAAAGCCATTAGAAATGCTGTACCCATGAGGTGATGACATCGGTTCGCATCTTTCTATTTGTTCAGCCCCGACAGCCTATCCTTCCCAAGCCGCGCCAATGTGCAAGAGTGGCCCGTCGACCAGCGGATCGCGACCGACCCACTACTGCCCTGGCGCCGACATGATGGGTATGACGCTGCGAGACACCGCTGCGTTCGAGTATTGCGCTCTGCCAGCCGATACCGAATGCCGTGTTGTTCGCCCACGCGGCCTGCCTACCGACTGCCTACGGGACGACGCTTCTGATGACGATGACCCACGTACGCATCTCTACCGGCGAGAAGGCGCTGATTGGAATATTGACGGCAGGAAAGGGGATGCGGAAGGTGGTCGGGCGGCTGCAAACGGCCCTTCCACTTATATATCACTTCCTCCTTCTTCCACCTCCAAACGCAGCAATTTGGTCGCGTTCGGCGAGGAAGTCGACATCTTCTGCAATAGTCTCTTTGACAGCAACGTCAACGTCTTTGCCCGCCCCATGCCAACGGGCCCTTCCACCTACTTCCACCCAACAGAGGAATTCTGGTCCCTGCCCACCAACTTCCTTCCATACCACATTCGCAGTCGAATACGACTGCTGGACTTCATGCCGGCCGGAATGGATTGCCTTGCTGACTTGTATACCACCAGAATATCAACATCACTCACCATGACGCCTGCGCCTGCGTCCACGGTGGCCCGTAGGCTTTCAGCTCCGGCAAAATGTGGCAATTGATGGTTGATTCCGCGAAGTCTAGATAGCCCTGGAGCAGTGGGCTGAATACATGCTATGCCTTCGTGAAAGTCTCCTTTGGAGGTGGGTGATGGTATCCAGGGCAGCCTTCTTGCGCCCGCGCCACTTCGGCGACGCGCGCGAACACATTTTGGAGAACGTCGACCCGACGATCCGCCGTGACAGGCAGGCATTTTCCGTCACCCATTTAGAGAGCGGCAACTCCTCGCTCGTCTCCGCTACCATTCGCGCCCAGACGAGCAGATTGACGGGCTGTTGCCGGCCACTTCTATCGAGTAGAAGATCGACCATCTCTAAGAGCCTGCGCTCGACCATCGGCATCGTCACCGCGCTCGGAATGGCCGACAACATTGCGGTGTTAGAGTTCATAGACTGTGTCAAAGGTAAACATGAGCCGCGCCGCATCATCGTGCTGGCCAGCAGCACGGGTATTCAACCTCAGCAACTCCCAAACGCCGACAGACCCGTGAAGCCGCGTCACGCGAGGTACGGCAGTGTTGCGAGATTCATCTGGTTCTCAGGCGGAACGAAGACTAGTAGTGACCGC
This sequence comes from Colletotrichum abscissum, assembly GCF_030869225.1. Taxonomy (NCBI): domain Eukaryota; kingdom Fungi; phylum Ascomycota; class Sordariomycetes; order Glomerellales; family Glomerellaceae; genus Colletotrichum; species Colletotrichum abscissum. The sequence goes on from NW_026850243.1 coordinate 192,157, forward strand.
GGGCCAAACAGGTTTTCGACCTCCTTCCCAGTGTCGCACCCTCAATTACGAACCCCTCGACCCTCATACCGCCAATGACCCCGACTTTACGCCTGACAGCCGCGGTCGGCTATCCGGTTCCCGCCGTTTATCCGGCCGTGTCCGGCTTCATCGTTATGATCGGCCCGATCTGGATGTCGATATCCGAGGTATTTTCCTCAAGAGACGACAGGCGGACATGACCATCGGCTGTCTCGGCATCGACGCCGGCGATCTCCAGCCCCCTAAACAAGAAGATCTAGAATAGATCGGCCAGGGCAGCTACATTGCGTCAACTCAACTCCGGCCCGCAGTTCCGCTTCTCGGCTACGAGCGTTCGTGTCGTCTTTGCAAAGCCGTCTGCGGACGACCAAGACCGCAGGGTCGTCCAGTGAGAATGTGCTATCCCATCGATTGCGACTTGACGTCAGTACAGACACCTCCAGTTTTCTCCAACGTGGGCACTTTTTGGTTGGGTGCATCGGTTGGAACTAAGACGAGTGCTAAACGGATAATTATTGAATAATACGTGATTCTCTGCTCCCTCATAGAAGGTACGTACTAATCTACTGACATTCACTCACAGTCGATGGGATAAACACGGGATGGCGTCGATTCAGGGGCACAACAGGGCACAGAGATCGAGGCTATCGAAGACAGCCGACAGGAGCGCGAGATGGTGGCTCATGCCCGCCGGCCCGACAACGCTGACCCTGACCTCGATACTATGCGAGCGCATGCTGCGCCCCGGTCGACTACTACGCCCAGCACAATTTCGTCCAGTGCGGCTCCGAAGCCGGCTTCACAGCCTGACCCACCGGTACGGCTGGACCGTCCGCAAGACGATTGCGATACCGGGCATCATACTAGCGCTAACGACCGCGACCTTCGTAATGACCAGTCTTCTCTACTACGATATACCGAAGGGCTTCTTTTCGACGGAGGATAACTGCCTTATTACCTCGATGGCTATCGGACCGGACGACGCCTCTTTTAATGCCATCTTGGCCCCTCCTGATCGCGCTCTGACCGAGGTGGGTCGTAAGGACCCCAATGTTATTGCCGTGATGTCGACGGTTGGTGAAAGCGGGCCGGCTTCGACTTGGAACTCAGGCCGAGGGTTCATCGCTCGTCGTAAAGAAAGGCTGGCCCGTCGATGCTGACATGGAGACGCCCATCCACGTGGAGCCGGATCCTGGGACATATATGGTACGTGTTCTGGGCAGAATGGCGCGCCGAATGTTGTCGTCGAGAGGCTGACTGACGATTTGATAGGCCTGAAGCGGTATTGAGGCATTGAGGACCCCCGGAGCGACCCCTTTTGTGTAGGCATTAATCGCGACGACGACATGCCGGGCCCTGACGGCGCCATCGGCGGCGCTGGCCGCCCAGGAACCGGATGCCGCGCCGACACTGGCCGAAAGCGCCTGGCTGTCACCACCACGGCAAAACCGGACACTGCTTCGGCGAGCGTTTTGACGGCGCCTATGTCTATCAAATCTAATATGGAGCATGTTTGCAAAATGACTTCATATCGGCAACCACTTGCCATGGCATGGATGGCTGCAGTGCGATCTCCCTGACTGATCTCTTGGAGTGGAACCGGCCATTTCGCTTCATTCGCGAGGGTCTATAGCTAGAAGCTATTGTCTATGCAAGAGTACTGAGATCCAGCAATACCAAGCCGATTAAGATGAGAAGCTGATAGGTGACTGCGGCTGTCACTACAGCCGTCAGCGGAACCACGACGCCTCCCTCAACCCGGACCAACATGGTCAAGACTCATGATAAGTCCCACCTCGTTCGCAAAATAACTACCTACAAGGGAATCACTGACAACGACCAGATCACAAGTAACGAGTTTCTCAAGCAGAACAAACCATCGGCCCAGGCTGCGAGAGCTTATGGCTCGTGATGAATGCCTGTGATGGTGTCATCGGCATCACCAACCAAGACCATCACCAAGGCCGCGACAACAACGACCTGAGCTCTTAGCAGCAGTCTCGTAATGCCGACTCCCAGTCATTCTGGCATAGTCACGAACTTCGACAAGTCTCACTTCATCAAGACCACGATCATGTGTCCAGGAGATTTGACCCACAACAGCATCACTATAGCCGAGTTCCTCGAGTGGATTCCCGGAGCAAAGACTTGACTTCACGGGTATACAGGCCAGCAGATAAGGTCGCGTCAACGTTTTAGACATGATTAAATACCAATTCCAGCCTGACCGGCCTTCGGCATTGTCACCCTCATTCCGACGCAGGCGGGAATACTTCAAAGGTGCTTCCAGTTCCACCAGGTCAAGGCAACAATCACCTGCCAAGACATTTTGGAGTACAAATGACCACTCTGGACTGTTTCTGACTGCCCAACACTGCAGCTTGGCTTGTAAGAAACCGCTGCCAACTTCATAGGCTCCAAGTATCCAATTACTCCTGCTATCCCCTGTGCTCTTTTGACTTCCACAGACACAGTAGACAGCCGACGAGGGATCGAGTGCTTGAAGGACCTTGGAGAGCAGGTGTCCGTCGAGCAAATTTGGCAAGTTTGCCTCGCTGAACCAGAAGATTGTCGTGGCACTTGGTGTCGAGAGCTGGCTTTTGCTTCATGGCACGGAGAAGGACTGAATACTATTATTGGCATGTGGCCACCTGGCGTTATGCAGAGCACCAACCTGTAACCTTCACGTCTTGTACAACTTGACCGGGACGTTCCCTCCCCCAGGACAGATTGAATGACAGACGTCTGGTGTCTTTAGTTGTGAATAAATTGATGGTTTCACCGAAAGCAAGATTTGTTAGGCTTCCTTGATGTGGGTATGTTGTATTCTATTTGAAGATATCGAGGACAAAAGCGACACCAAAGGCGATGATGAACATGAGAACGACCATGTTTAACCAAGGAGTGAAACAGACAGAAGACTCATCAGATGGACGAGTCGAGCAATAGCTTCCTTACGTTTCACGCCTCGGCAATGGCAACGTACCCTTTCTTCATGTAGGTTCATATTATAGACAATAATTACGTTGTCTGGTACAATAGGTAAGCTTGCGCCGACGGCCCTTGATTGACAAAACGGTTGTGCGACGTATTGTACTTGTAGTTTAATGAGTAAACGCGAGGCGCGGTGCTTCTGCCTGTCCGAAAGACGGCTGCAGTCATTTCCCAGATTCTCTTGAGGGTGAATAAACTAGATATTGGATAGCAACAGGTGCTGATGTGAGATGCATTTGTGTCGCAGGTAAATGAAGTATCCAACAGCTGCAGTGAAGCACATGAACTTTTCTCCCAAAGCACATTAATGCTGCTGCAAGGCACGTAACTGCTGTTATTCACGCACTTAGTTACTGTTGTTGGAGCACGTAGATGCTTAAATCAAGTGCTTTGGCGCTTCATTGCCGCGGTTGATGTTGAGGGCCTGTTGATGACGAAGGGTCAGTTGCTGTATGTTGATTGAATTTGTGCGACGATATGTATGGGAGATTCCAACCATCTAGTGGAGGAACAAGTGAGGTCCGGTTGAGCATCGGACTGGCCCCTATGCTGCCCTTAGCTCGTAGTCGGAATAGACTTTTAATGCGAAAGTTGAGAACTGTACGACGGCATAAGGGGCATATGATCGATCGTGAGACATAAATCAGCCACCTACTTGACGCCAGTTTGGCTATTGAAATTGCCGCTTTGATTATAATCCTGATTTGGATTTCACATGGAAGCCCGAGCCGTCCGGCGCATTGTCCCGTCACTACAAGACCAGAAGCTGCGCAGCCAATGCCGGGGCAATACTTGTGAGATAGCAAACAGATGCGTCCAAAGAAGCCGATGTCGAGGTCGATCTGGTTGCTCGGAGCCTCTGCAATGGCCACAAGGCTCAGCACTGTGTCAAAAGAGCTCTTGTTTGGGATCGCACAGGTACTTTTCTTATCGGTTCCTCCTCTCTAGACCGTAGGCCATATGAAGTGCCGCTAGGATTAGAGGCAAAAGGAAAATGCATCGTATGCTGATGCCGGAGTTAGCTGGTAAATGAGCGCGAAGAATGATGATGATGATGATGATGAAGAGTAAAAGAGATATCCTTTTGCTTAGTTGCTGCCATCACAGAAGAGGGTGGAGGACTGAATGGGGCAAGAGAACTAGGAATGTGTAGAAAGAGAATAGAAAAGAGACAAAGAATGGGAATGGGTGAGAAAGAGGCTGATCTCAACTCAAGACATATTACCAACCACATGATTTGACACGTAAATTTGCTGGAGTCTGATCTATGAAGGTACTCATCAAGACTGGTCTACCTCAACTGTCTCTCAGATAGACGCCTCGAAGCTATCGGCATTGAGGCTTTTGAACAACATGATTTCCTACCTACACATGATGTTTGACTTGAGAAAGATGGGCTTCAGAGAGTCTTGAACGGCCATCACCAAGCACTGATTGAATAGATAAAACGCCCAGGCTCCGGACATGAGTTATAAGTCATCCCATACCAGATGCTGACACCAACAAGAGGCCATAACTCGTAAAGATTAAAGACATCTGTGCATCTGACTGGGGTCTCAGAGCTGAATCACTCTTGTCCATCAAAAGCGCGAGACAAATGTTTTAGAGGACACGAGCATATTCTACGACATTTCCCGAATATCATTCATTTTAGTCACCCAGTTGTAGGGGACTATTGCGGTTGTATAGCCGTCATTTCTGGGTTTAAGACTCGAGTTTTCTGCGCACTGGAGGGCAAGCAACCGGGTTTTTGAATCCCCCGCGTAGGAAAATTCAAGAAAGTGCCCGAGGGAACTTAGAATGTGAAGAGACTCTAGTGCCTCGAGCGGAAGGGCAGCTGAAATTAAGGTCATTGATGGTAGCTGAGTCAAGGATTACAGTCGGTACATCGCCAGCGTCTGACTCAAAGGGGCCGTAGTTTTGCGCTAGCCCAACAACAGCGTGCATGTGAGAAGTCTCACGATCAGGACTTCAGCGTACCGATCTCACAAGCTGAAGCCATCGTCTTCCCTGTCCAACGTAAGGTACCTTGTTGACGGAAGCGGATACACTTCACTTACTTAGTGTCAACAGTCCCACGGTCTGAGTATCGCGCATTGATTCCCGTGGAACTTTTGTATGCCAAAAAGATCGTGGATTGCTAACAGAGCCGTCCTGAGCCGCGTTTTGACACCCCAGTGGGGATTCCTTGACTTCGTTTTCATCCAGACATCTTCTACTTCACTCGCGTTCCACGGGACCTCGCTCTCCAAAAACAGGAATATTTCATATATCCAGTCCTTCACAATAGATAACGAGGAACAAAATGAGAACAAGAGTGGTTAATTGGTCATTCCTGTTAGCCACCGTCTAGGCTATCGTTTCAATCCACCAGATCCCACCTGACGTCTGCCTTCCGATCGTCCGTCGAGATAGGGAGGGTCTCACCGATATCCGCACCATGGGTCTAATTGAACGCTTAACTTTGACCCCTTTCTGGCATGGACGAAAGATGCCGGCAATATTACGACAAGTCTTCGATTGACTTGCGTTGCACATTCAACTGCAGATTGTCCGTTGGTGGGTGTATGCAACAGGTAAACCCCTCCTGTGAACTAACCAAGCCGCTACTCTAGCTCCGACAGCCTCAGCTACCACACAAAAGTGCTCAACTCACTGTCGAGACCCCCGTGCAAGATACCCCTGGCATCTAAAGCCAATCGCTCCAACTGGGAACATTGGAGCGCGTCATCTTGCACGACGAACGCGATCATCACTCCGCCTCCGCTAGCGAGGTCACTCTAGGTACTGCCGCGCCCATCGCAATGTCGACAGCGACGCCTGCATATGCCAGCATAACGTTCATGCTTCAGTACATTGCGGAGAAGCAGCACACGAATATCCTCTAACTCTTGATGGTGAACAGTTAGATAGCTGAAGGCTCAAACCTGCTCACCACTCCCGGCACTGCGCTGTGCATGCACTCTCACTTGCGATCCGTATGTTGTTGTCGAAAGGGTGATACCTTACCGTTATCGCACACGTTGTTAAGACCACTTGGGCCTAGATCATTATCTGGAACGCGGACCTGGCGGTGACCCTGCCTGAATGCTGGACGCTACGGTGGCGTCTAAGTCTGCATCTCGAACCTCAGAGAGTACCCAAGCCGGATCCGGCTTGGGCATCACGGCTTGTGCCACTGTGCCGAGCAAGACGACGACAGTGAAAACTGTAATGGGGCAGACGAAACCCTCCGGCCTTTGAACGCCTTGTTTGTATCTTCGAGGATGGGACGCAAGCGACCTTTTCGGCCACGATGTAAGTTGAATGATGTTTTTTTTCTCTTTCGTGTCTATATCAACGTGTTCACATTTTCAATGATAGCAATCCCAATGGATAAAGAACATAAGACCGTCATCATCCCCGACTTATGGACCTGGAATGGCGAGGAGGAGCTGGGAAACTTCTTCTTCAGCATAGGAACTTCATGAAGAGCATGAAAGTGGAAGACTTTATGTAGGCACGAAGAGATGTTAGCCAAATACCAACATTTAGTTTTGCGAGAAATCTCCATTATAAATTGTGTAATGCCCGAATTTAATGAATTCAGCGATGACATAGCGGACAGCAAGTTCAGAAAAACTCACATCATTCAAGGGCATCAGGAAAATCACACATCAAGACAGGAACGAACATCCCGAGACTAGTACTCACTCATATTCCTAGAAAGTACGCATGGATATCCCGAGGGCTCATTCGTCTATCAAATATCATCGGCTGCATCAGCTAGCATGAACCACGTACAGAGCAATGAGCACAGCATGAGTGGTGAGGGACTCATGTTCATCTATGGGTCCTCAATATTCACGTCCACATTTACATCCACACCAATACCCACTCCTAGTCTGGGCCCACCAAGTCTAAGGCCCTGCAATCAGTTGTCTAACCAGCCGTTAAATCCGATATGGTGTAGTGGCCAACATGATGCCCTCTCATTTTCTCGAGAGGTTAGGCATAGCCCCGAGTTCGATTCTCGGTTTCGGAATACCACCCCTTGATTTTGGGTGTCTCTCTTTTTGAACTGAATACATACTATGTTCTTTCATAGTGGACAGTTCGTGAACGGCCCCATCAATAATCTCCGCCACGCAAGGACAAGGTGGTTGCGGGGATATCCTACCCGCTATAAAAAGTCGTTTCGGTCGCCTTGAGCAAGATAATGGATGTGCAAGTGTCGCTGAAACCAGAGACATGTGAGTTGAGGATGCGCGTTATGACAGAAACCTTTCATTTACAATAGACCCGAGTAGTGCGATGCCAATCCGCCTTTGTCTTTAACCACGCCGCCCCCTATTCCCTACATCGTAATTGCAACTCTCGGAAAAGACGGTGAAAGACGCTCGAATCTTTGCCGTTTTGGTATCAGCTACAACGAACTTTTCACAACAGCAGTTTCAAAAGCAGCATCAATGTGCTTGATAGCAACGTGCTTCACGGCAGCAATGCTGCTGTTGAATTTCCAGTTCAGCCGCGACTCCTCATACGAAAGCAGCACATTTGACAGAGACGAAAGACAGAAGTCAAAGCCTCCTGTTGTCTCTTCGGCCAGACGCCAGGCCTGGGCACCTGTGGTCAGAATCGCCTAGGCAGAGGTTTCAGCCGCTCCTGCGTGCGAAACCTACCAGGTCATCATCACATGTAAGAAGCAGTTCACCAACTATCTATACATCTGTAGAGAACTGCTACTGATTTCACATATCCACTGATTGCTGCGACGCCGTAAAGTTGGTGAACTTGCAAATGACCAGGAGACCAAGCGCGTTGATGTAGTCTCACACAGCGATTGTATCCACGTCGTCTAAGACTTTCCCGCAAGACTCAAGTTGGCGACGTACGCGATAAACGGCTCAGGCCACGGAACCTACCAGGGATACAACAGCATTAACTTCTAGAAGTTTCACTGTTGGAATATTTAGGGCAGAAGAGGAAGTCAGAGGGTGTTCGGACCGTTGCAAACGAACCCTTCACCTACTTACACCTAACGAAGGATTAGTGGGCTCTGCAACTTCTTCCTCCCATATGTATACTCAATTCAATACCATGATTATTGAGCTTCGTATCGGCCGGAAGGCCTTCCTTGCTGATGTGTATACCAACACTTTCTGTTGCGGTCAAGACGCACCGCTCGCACTAGGTAGTCAGGTGTCAACGACTCAGTGGATAGCAGCATGAAAGTATTTGGACCGGCAAAGACATGTCCGTTGAGTAACACTGCCATCACTTCATCCTCTTTAGGTCACAGATTGCAATGCTATCGAGTACATCCGCTGCCTGGGCATCAGCTGGGCCATCTTCGTCAACCACATGCAATAACCCGCGCCCTACGCAGAGTTCAACATGCTGAACAAATCAGAACGCACCAATGCCGCAGAGTGGCTTCTTTCAGCCCAGACTGCCCATGAACAAGCAGAAGTAAACGCCAAGCAAGATCTGATCACGAGCGAGGCCAACCCGCCTTCGGAGACGAGCACCACGGCAGACAAGAGCTTGTCAAGACAGGACATCATATTGGGCTCCGAGTGTGAGCTTTTCTCTTTGAAGAGTGGGAAAGGTTTCACTAGAGGCCTCTTAACTAAGAAATTGGTGCACAACATCAGAAGTACAAGATAGTCTGATCTGTGCGTATCGTCGGACGAGTAACGAGTAGCCTGCTTCCGCTGGCGTGGAGAGGGCAGACGCTACGCAACTGCTTCAAAGGCCCAAGATCTGCTCCAAAATCTCCACAGAAGCGAAATAAGCTTGATAGTCACGCTCGAGGCCACGATTAGTATCGCCATCAGCGACGAATCGATTCCCGACGCTGCTGTTAGTGAATATTTATAGCTTTGGTACCACGGCTAAAGGAGTTGGATTTTGGAAACCATTCTAGTGCCATCTTACCAGATAGAACTTGGCGTTGATGGTGTTGTGAGTCTATACGGCTTGGCTTATTTAAACATACATATTAATACAGCTTGAAAGTGCTATTATGGTATTTACGGTCGAGCCGAGGTCTTTGTTGAGGTGCTGGCCCTGTAGTGTCTTTGAGTCTTTGTGGTTCTCTAAACCAAAAGTAGGAGGACAATTAGGCCCTCTTATCTGCTGAGTCTCGTGTTCTGACTCTTGTCGCAGCAAATTATTGGAGTCGAGTTCGAATGAACGCTGCGATAATGAGGGGACTGGAGCGGCACGTCATCGTGTTTTTCTTATGTCTCTTACGGTGTCAGACTTTTCTTTTCCACGCCAGTAATACCGATGTTCTCTGCACACAGTCTTTCATACTTCACAAGATTTGCGCTGCTGCGACTCTGTCGCCCACGGGAACACCCTTCCGAGCAAGCGTACGGCCAGGCTGGTCAAAAGAGAAAACCTCGCTGAAGCTTCGGTCTACCCAGAAGAGTTGGCGCTGACGACAGAGGCTCCAAACGTCAATTACATTCCGGCATGCAGCCAGAGAAAACGTGCGTCTCTATTGCGATACGTCAAGAGCAGGTAAGGATTCTATTGGAATGTCGACCGCAGAAAAGGTAGGCTAGGCTGTGCCGACGGACCTTTCCACCTGCTAACGCGTCTCCTAACACTGATCAGTGGTCGAATTAGGCAACTCTTTTCATCACGGGGCAGCTTGGGCATGACCGATAGAAAGGGCAGTCTCGATCGGCCGGGCCAGCTATTACGAGACATTGACTTTATTCCGTCTGTTCAACTGGCGATACACGACCCATTTTGACCTATCTCAATCTCTCCTCCGTCATCGCTGACCGACTGCCAGTCTCAGGCCGCCGAGAGAGCGTCCCATCACACAGACCTCTTTCAGCCAGCTCACCGGAGGAGTCGCTCCGACAGGTGCCTCAGTCGTCAGACCGCTAAACGCTGAGAAGACGGTGTTCCAATACACCCACAAGACCAGTTCCTTCCACCAGAAGTCCTCTGCGGAAAGGCTTCCTTCGGCAAGTTGTTTTTCTGCCAGAATTGTTCCCTGTGGAAAGAGCTCCCTCCGCGAGTTCCTGAGACTTTTGACCGTTAATCGTTTCACCGTTGGAGGATGGGCGTTAGACGTTGGGTCATTGGACCGTTGAGAAAATGGCAGTCTGCCCTACGACCTCATTCCGCCAGAAGTCCACCGCGGCGAAGTCATCTCAACAACTCCTTCTCTAGCGGTCCCTTTAGGCTTCCTTCTGCTAGAATCCGACGTCGCTACGGAAGGGCCACATCAACGAGCTTCTTCCTGCCAGAATCTCTCGTGAAAAGACCTTAGTCGACAAGCCCTCAGCCGCCAGATCAACCGCCAGACCACTGGCCGCTGAGAGACAGTGCTCCAGAAGTGTTGGGATATTCACGGCATAAGAGGGATTTGGAATGTGACCGGGCCGTTTCAAACAGCCCTCCTGCCTCCTTCGACCTCCCTGCGCGAGAGTCTCGCCGCGAGAAGGCTCGCTTCAACAAGTCTTCTTTCCACTAGATATCCGCCGTAGAAGGATCACTTCGACAGGACCTCCTTGAGCGGCCGTCACGCTGAATTGCTACTCCTGATCGCCGCGGAAGAAATCCATCTTGGCCACCTTCTGCTGCCAAGGGTCAACCTAGCCGCGGAAGGTTTCCTTCACCAAGCTTTCTCTCTGCCAGAACTCCTTGCGGAAAGAGCTCCTTTGTCAAGCGCCCCGCAACCAGCCGCTGGTTCAGACCGCTGGTATAGGGCTTCCGCGAACCCCTACCTCGATTCCTTCATCCAGAAGCTCGCTGCGGAAGTATCTCATCCTTCTACACCACCGCTGAAACCCAACAGCTTACGACTATCAGAATTCCCAACTTCCACCAAGTCTCTGCTAGGGTAGCCCTTCGTTTCGATAAAGTCTCTGTTGACAGTGCGCATCCCCCGTTTTCTGCGAAATTTGCGGTAAGCCTACATCCCTCCATTTTTCCTCACCCTTTTGCTCCTTCGTCAATAGAACTACAGGTCCGATAAGTAAGACTAAGCAGCTTGACAAAGAGAAAAGTGCCGGGGGGGTTCATCAGTACGGCGAGTTGCCGAGAAGCACGATTGTTTGAGTTATCACCACCACAAGTTCAGCAAAAAACATACAACACCAGGTATTCGCTGGTCGTCACCGACCCAACTACTAATCCGGCCCTCATTGGCTTGTCTATGGGAGAGCGGACGGGATCCCGAATTTTCCAATGGGTATGGTCGTATGTGGTCATCGGAGAAGGTAGGATAGACTAAGCTGACATCTCTGTGTTCAGTCCCTTTGACGGCGGGTCAGCCTTCATCAGCACTTTCATCGAGCCACTTTCACCTACTGCAGCCATCTCAATGGCCCTTCAGCACTGCCTTCAGTCAACTCCACCTCCAGCCAGTTCGACGGCAACCCCTCTGACCACATCCACGACGAGTGACCTCCTTTAGCCGCCTCGACGGGACTTCCTCTAGCTGTCATGACCACAAGACTGCCCTGCTGACGTGTATACCAGCAGATCCTTTCGCGAGAGTACCTGCGCATGTCCCGCGATGAGCAACGAGTTCGGCACGCCTGGCGCCTCTTTGGATATCTCCAACCTTTCCCCTCGATCCCACAACGACACATCACAGTCGTTGTTCTCTTGGACCTTGAAAGAGACGTTTAAGATAGGCTTGAACACCGGTGGGATGACTGTTGACTTTCAGCCGAGTTCGCCCAATTTAGACGCCGAGAGCAAATGAGGAGGCCGCTGTATCCTCGAATGTATTACCGTCATCAAGTTCGAGCCCCAGTGCAACGATGATACTCATCTGGTGGCTAGAGCTGAATGAGATGCGGCGGTCGAAGGAAGCGGGTTCGAGCCAAACTACTTTACGAGTCATAGATGCCGGGGAAATCTCGCAACTGGCTCGGTAGGGCTTCAGGCACTAGTATGAGCGCCTGCTTGATGAGAAAGCCGCACTATCAGGTGAACCCGGGCGGATTCTTCCTGGGCTTGGAGGCTTGGACCAGACAGGTCTGAGCAGTGAGCAAAGCCCTATGTAGATTGCCGTGCCCGATGCCTTCGTGTTGGGATTTGGTCGTTCGAAGAATCAGAAAGAAGACGATTCCATCAAGGAGAGAGATCAACGACCCCAACCTCACCTTAGTGCAGTCGCCCTGGTGCGGTGGAGAGCCATTGATCCGGCACATGATGGCTATCTTCACCGACTTCAAATTCGTGCCGCCTGGTTCGGTAACGGGACTAAAGTATACCAAAATCGATGCCATTTGGAACAGGTATGTGTGTGCTTACACCTGGATTGACTCTGTATTTTGATGATCCGACCGGCGGTTTACCGCCCCCGGGTGGTGGCATGCGCGACGCAGAGCTTCTGTAAACAATGACGCCGGCCGTCTTTCGTCGCGCGTCTTGTACGCACACTTCGCCGATAAGACCCTGGCTGGGGTCGAGACGAAAGTGGCAAGCTTTTATACCTAAATCATGCCTCGGCGGAAGTGATATACCTTATCAAAACGGGCTGCTTGACGTCCACGGCATGCACCAATGTGTTAATCCGACTACTGACCTTGCTCAATAGAACTCTGTCTTCCGGGTGCTGAGGTGCTGCTGCGGTGGCTCAATTCCACGGGAAGGTTCAGCCAACGGCTGATCTGTTTATGGCATCACGGGTCAATTGGATCTGAAGGCGGACGGGGCAGGCAACCTTTGAATGGTCTACCGCCTATCGTATATGGTAAGAGACGTAGTTTTACTTCCATCTTGTCTAGTCTGGGGCTGGACCAATAGCCTCAAATTTACTTTCTCGGCCCCAATTGACACAATGTTGAGCGGTGTAACCCGATTTGATGACTTCAGCCCATAGGTCGTCCTGAGGGAGCCACCTGCCCGATCAAGGGAAAGTTATCACGGTAAAACCAGCGGCCCAATCCACGGATAGCCTTCTTACGACTACAGCACACTTTGTTGGTCTGTCAAATTCTGATGAATTCAAGGCTGTCCACATCAAAGGCTATTTAGCCGCAACCGGGAAGTAAACACGATGCTGCGCATATGAGACAGCCCGTTGAGGAAAGCAGGCCTGCTTGACGTCTTCTGGCTTTCTCGTGCTTTTGTGAAGAGGTATACTAATGCTTTACCTGGGAGATTAACTCGGGAAGAGCCGCACATACACAAAGCAGCGCCTGAACTTGCCGTAGCTTCACTCAAGAATACCCACTGAGACGCATGCCAGCGACTCATCTGGAGCAGTGCATCATCTACACGGTAGGGCCCCGGCGGATTACTCCGTCAGGGGTAAGCGTGAGTAAGTATAGAAGGTGCATTTGGCGGTGCTATATCCTGGCGGACTCAGCTCGTAGTTGCCTAACTGCTTTAAGACTGAGGCATTTGAGGCATTAGCAGTCCTTCAACGTCAGTGTCAATGTACATGCAATAAGGTGGTCCACCATTTGACTAGATGTCCGCGATCGCTCAAGAAGCCTTGCATGAGGTTGAGGCGAGCAGCTTTCCTTCAAAGTCACCGTTCATTGGACCAAAAGAAAACTGACATCGCAGCAGATGCTCTCGGAATACGGGTATCAATGGTGGTTATGAGGTGAACTAAGACTAGGGACTTTTTCCCTGATGAGGACATGCGGTCGGCGTTTGCCTCCGCCCGTGTCACGACTGAAACCTGTTCCATGTCACGATGTCACAGGCTCTGCATATCTAGCAACCCGAAGCTACGAGCCGTCAGAGGACAATTAAAGCCCTCTCGCCTCGTTCTCTGAGACAAGACCATCGTGAGATCTGTCATCATCGCTGGTCTTGAGCAGTTGAGCTCAAATAAATGATACCTCAATGCATCCTAGCTATAAATCCTTACATTAATCAAGTTCGATATACTGTCCAGATAAACGAACGGACGGGGAGCATCTCACCCCTATCTCTGAAGGGAGTACCCGCAGCTAATCTATGTCTAGACTCGCCATTGAGTAGTATTGATGATTCAGGCCCCTCTCCATCTGGCTATGTGCAAATAGACTACGTTGACTCTTCAAAAGCTCGTGCGATATATGTTCCGAAGCAGGTGTCTCAAAACACCTTTGCAATCTTCTCCGTGAAACCTATTGCGAAATATCTTGTTTGTCTCCTTGGTGTAGGCGCGTAGCGTGTTGACGTTTCGAAAGGTCTGAACTCCTTCCTTGTTTCCCCGCCTGCTTTCAATTAGATCCACGATGTTGACATGCGTCCGTCGTGCAGCCTACAATCTTTGTTAAATAGATAGATCAAATCAATATCAGACCACTGACACTAACCTTCTTGCATTGCTCAATGGTAACCGGCAATGGGTTAATCCCAATTGCGCGACAGAGCGCATGCCACGCAGCCAAATCGTCTTCCGCACCAAACCACATTTGAAACTCCTTCTCAAGAGCTTTTTGGTATTTATCCCAGGCTTTGTCTGACTCCGGCTGGCCATGATGCCACCCCATATGTCTCTGTAAGTTGGCATACGAGATATGTGGTGGAAGAGAACGGTCGTAGTCAAAGGCCGCGTATGAACGGAAGAATGCATCTAAAGGTGTTTCCGTGCTTTGCTGATGAATAGAAGAGTCTCGAAGGTGCTGTTGAAGAGCCTCTTCCGTGCCAAAGAATCGATTACAGGTATCACAGTCATAGGACGACCTGTGAGCAGAAGAGTTGCGCAGGTGCTGTTGAAGAGCCTCTTCGTTTCCAAAGGACCGATTGCAACTTTCGCAATCATATGACGGCCTGTGAACAGGTGAGTCACGTCGGTGCTGCTGAAGAGCTTCGTCGTTGCCAAAGGATCGATTGCAGGTATCACAGTCATAGGATGGTTTGTGAACAGGAGAGTCGCGTAAGTGCTGTTCAAGCGCCTCATCGTTGCCAAAAGATCGATCGCAGGTGCTGCAGTCATAAGAACGCTTGTGGACAGGGGAGTCGCGTAGGTGCTGTTGAAGAGCCTCGTCGTTGCCAAAGGAACGATCGCAGATATCACAGTCGTAGGACGGACTATGGATAGGAGAGTCGCGCATGTGTTGTTGAAGAGCCTCTTCGCTGCTGAAGGATCGGTTGCATGTAACACAGCGGGAGCTCATTGTGCCAGAAATGCCGTACGACTAATGTTGATCATGGTACTCAGAGAGATCACACGGAATGGTTGGAAATATGAGCCATCAGTCCAATTATAAACTCGGCACATAGAACGCAAGTAAGCCGTATAAGTGCGGCTTCGCACTATCGTCCAATGAAACTGTGACACATGGTGCTGTTCCTGTCGTAAATTATCTACCTACCTCAACCAGCCCAACATGGGAGAGACAAAGCGGGAGAAGAACTTGCAGTAGCCCAAGAACAACGACAACCACCGATATGCCCCATGACCATTGCTTCTATGAGGCGGTTAGCTGTAGCAGGGATCATGTAATGATGGTGCTATCAATCTATCTCTCAAGGCCGGGGTGGAGCGCGACCCAAGGAGCTCTTTTTGACCTTGATATGAGGAAGGCTTTTGCTGGATAATAGATGTCGGTTGGACGTTTGTTCGCTTCCTCCGGATCATGGGTTGTTTGTGATTCTGGGCCGAGGAACCTGTTCCCATCGGCCAAGCGGGGTTCGTTCATGCGCTATGTATGGTCTCATCCCTTGCATCTTGTCATATGTTGGAGGCGCAGGTTCAGTAATATCGAATCTAGACACATGCATTAAGGCGACAGATGTACTCGTTTGCGCAGAACATAGCCTTGCCGGACACCAATCTTTGATGGGAGAAGAGGTGTAATGCTAGACGAGCGAGCGGGAACGTGTGGGATGGCGTGCCTGCAACGCCCGGGGTTTTAGCCACTCAAACATCCTTGTGCGCCGGTTGATGTGGATTTACCTGCAAATGTTCGCCTCGTTGTTGGTGCATTGCGCAGAGAACAACAACCAACCGCCGTTATGTCCCAACTGGTTCGGCGCACGACATAAAGCTATCGTTGGTTCCGAGCGGGGTTGACATCAGGCAACAATTAGGCACTTATTATCGCTAGTTCGCAAGGCTCCGGCAGGCGAAGTGGACCATGAGCTGATCAATTGGGAACAAGGCATGCTGCATAGGAACGGGGGCATCAAGCGCCGCAGCATCGTGATCAGCGCACTCGTTGCTCGCCACAATGTCGACGTCTGCGACTCGAAAGCGAACCTTGAGCTACCCTGGCAGATGAGGATGCTCGAGTGTTGGTCCGCTCGGTTCTAGCGGAGAACAGCCTGGTTGCAGCTGGTGAGGAGCCACGAGCGCTCCGGCCAATGGTAAAGCCTTCGGTTCGGATCTCCATATTTAGCGACAGAGATTGGGCGCTAAACAGTCCTTAGTACCTCGACCAAAGCAAAGGCTTCTGGGCCATGCCTCGGTCCCTGTCTTGACATGGAAATGCCCGGCCGGGGAGGGCGTCAATCCCAGTGATCACGGAGGCATTCGAACCTCCCTTGTTCTTCTTTGCTTCGTGCCGCTAGATACTTATCTAGTCTCTTGGAAGAAAGTAAGTATGCATGGCTCTTATGACTCTATGGTTTGGGGTCGCGGGTCACGGGTCGCGGGTGGTGCAAAGAACCATGCTGCTTGACGCGGGAACGCAGGGGGCAGGCAGGTCCGGCACGTTGTGCTTCCAGTACCACATCTTGCTGCTGGCACAGCTCGTTGTATTTGTTTGTTCTGCTCGCGGCCACTTGAGCTCGGGTCAGAGCCTGGACAAGACACACGCTGAATATGTATCGATGACTATCACCGTGAATGACTCTTCATGGAGGCGGCTATCTGTTGTGGTCAAAGTAACAACAGCCGTCTTGTCTGCCTACATATATGTGTGTACATATCTTGTTCTTTCCGGAGACTTTGATGCAGCTTTGGAACTAAGCCCATAAGCCTTTGGGATCGTCATCGTCCTCAGAGATGTACTGCAACTCAACACTGTCAGTCAAACTCAAGATCATCGTTTTGCTCAACCGTTGCAGTTCCGGCCAGATGGAACTCGTGCTCTCCATGGTCTCCTCGATCCTGCTACGATACTTAGAAAGATGGTCCATTCGATGCATGTGGACATCGACGGCCAATGCATACACCAATGGTATCAAGTCGCTGACTTCTCTGTGAACAGCCTTTCTCCGTGGACGGCACTTGCAGAAGCGTTCCCCAGCCGCAAGAGGGAGGCCACCGACACCTTTGAACATAGTTGTACAGGCACAGTCGCCCCGGAGGACTGTCATGAATGGAAGAAAGTTCTTCCAGACGACACTGCCGAGAAGGATGCCAGTCTCAGCCACTCTTGCCTCCGGTATACAGAAGCAACCATACGAGACTTTCGACAAAGGCATCTCGAGACAGTCGGCGTCGCGACAAAAGTGTCTGCTCCAAGGATACGAGCGGCGGGCACAGCCGTTCTGAGAAGTCTCAGTGTCTTCTCAATAGCCTGGTCAATCTTGGCCTCGATGTCCGGGATGTGGGCTGCGCAGATCGCCTCCGATACGGCAATGTCATGAGATGAAGCCGTGGCCATACTAATCAGACCTTCGGTAGAGTCTTCGTCATCTAGAAATATGCGAGGGTGATCAGAGAGAGATTAAGGTGCTCTGAAAACGAGGAACCACGTACCTCTGGAGACGAATGCAAACTTCACACACAACTTGGGCCAAAGTTCTCTTATCTCCAGTCTCTATCTGCCTCAAAAGATTACTTTCAACACAATCTGTCTCTCCGCTGATAGTGAAGTCTCATTAACTTATATCAAAGTGGTGTTAGTACCGCGTCTGATCGTACCTGTGCGGTAGGAGAAACTTATCTTTCTTCGTGCCAACGATGATTATGGGGACCAAAGGTGCAGTGGACGCTACCTCTTCCAGCGCACGAGCCAGAGCGGCCTGAATAGGGCGAGCAGTCTCCGCATCGACACAAGTTCTGGTAAATCAAACGCTGAGCTCATGCAATGGAATATTCTTCGCGAATTGATGACACAACGCATACCATATTGCGTGAAAGTTCTCCTCGACCAGCGTCTGGCCTGATCTTTTGACCAGAAACTCCTTGAACGCATTCACTTTCTTTGAGGTTGCCGGCCTGAAACCCTTCAGAATCGTGGCCATGATTCCAGGTGTTCACCTGTCTCGAAAGCTTCGTAGATGTCGTGTATTAATCTTCGACTAGCTTGTTACGGGTCTGGAGGGCGTTAGTGTTGAATCGTAGTTGCTTTCTTCGTCGATGTCTTACCATGGTTATGTCAAAGACACGATTGAGCAAAGTTGAACTTCCGACTCCAGCATTACTGCAGCTCAGGATCTGGCATCCAGTGCTACATATCGGAAGATGACCTCGGATCTGGATATTAAATCTCGCTGTTGTCCTCCCTGTGTCGAAAAATCAGGTCAAGCATACCTTTTCTCGTTCAGACTCTGTGTGACGTTGGAATCCTTTCAAAGCTTACCGTATACCCGAGGTAGCGTATGTGTTCATTAAGAAGTAGATGGACAGGTGAATGACAGTTCCGCCTTTCGCTGGATAGATCTAGGTCAGATCAAACACCAATAATTGTCAGAACAGCTTACAACAGGTACTATAGCCCTACAGCTCACCAAGTGTGCTACCTGCAAACACAGCGCGTTCTCCTCTACCCAGGTGGCCTCAGGTTCTCTTGTTGATGCTGACCCAATTTGTGGCCTTCTCTGGACTATGGCGCTTTTGAAGCTTACTTTCTGTGACCTCTTGAAGATTTCCATGATTTTGTAACTGCGGAGATCGACCATGCTGATTTGAGCACCGTTGGAGTATCGGTATGTCCAGACCTGAGACGGAACGGGGCCCTGATATTAAAGCGTCTCTGTCAGCACTGTGGAATTTTTTGCCATTGGGGTGGCCAATGGTGAGCTTGGGAAATATTAAGTTCAAGGGTTTCTGTATCTGACCTTTAAGATGGCGCGGAGGATCGTGCTTGGATACCACACCCTGGGATCTGCTTTCAATCAACATCCACTGGAGGGGTAACAGAGATAGTCCGTCGTGAACTGCTCCTCCGCACATATCAGCACGAGTGCCCACGAGTCCTGCTTGCTGGTGGCAGTCTTCTTGCCCCCGATTCCCAGAGTTGTCGACGGGCTCGCTTCGAAGGACTGGGAAGTGCTTGCGCTCCTCGTTCATGGCAAGAGCGTGTCTCCCGGGCTCGATTCGGCTGACGTCTGGAGTATCGACCTCCTCGGAAGAGCTGTGTTGTTTGGCAGTGTCAAAAGGCCCCAGAAACTTGACTTTCTGAGGCTCACGTGTGTGTTGACAACCAGATGCAATCGTTAGCTATAGATTCAGCAACCTGAAGGACATGGACGTCCCGACTTCTCCAAAATTGTACTCTCAACCCGGTATGATTGGGCCCTATTGCTTTTCTCCTTACCCACGATCTTCAATCGCTTTAGAAAATGATCTCTCTGGTCTGGCGGCACGTTTTTCGATGGGAACCATTCAATGCGTGCCGCCACGGCGCGGCTACATCTGTGCTCGATCTTCCATAGTCCTATCCTCTCAGGGGTGCAGGGTAAGTGTAAAAGCTCCCCTACTGAATTCAACTAAGTAAATCTCATTGACGGAGGACCTGACTGCGCGGATGCAGAAGTAAGAACACGTGAGTACGCCTTGATCTCGAGGGGATTATGGTAGGAGAATTACAAACAGAATAAACCTCGACTATCTCCTCGGCGCAATCAGCACCAGTGCCGCCATCGTTGGATTAATTCAACGGCCACTTGTCAGCGCCGATTCCGGGACAGTACTTGACAATATTCAAATCTATCAGCGATTACGGCAAACGCAAAATTTGGTTAGGAAGCCCGTACCTGCTCAACTTTGTTTCCCTTCTCGTCAGTATTCTTGCCGTTCTTGAGGAAAGCATAGATACGGAACAGGCTGCTGTAATTGCCACTCCCACGTCCTGAGATGGCGTGCAGCTGTCCTTTAGGTGGCTTAAGTCTCCAGGGTCGCTCACCTTCCTGTGAATCTTCACTGCGCCCTTTCTCATCAACGCAGGCGACGATTCGACGCAATCTACTGGACATGTTTATCTTTGATGTATATATAAGCTAGAATCCCCTCACTCCTTTTGTTGGTATACACTTCAGTAGATCAGCTTTTCGGTGGGTAGGAAGCTCAAGAATCGGGTATTGGACTGCGAATATGGGTGGAGGTAGTTGCTGGGTAGAGCCTATGGTTCCTCTTTCAGGTGTAAGTAGGTGGAATGGCCGTTATAATAGTCTTTCTACCTTTTAACTCCTCTTTTTGCCTCCAAATCTAGCACTGGCAGTGTCTGAATTGTGGGTAGGAAATGCAGCGGCTTCGTACAGCCGTCATGCTCGGTGGTGAGATCCCCTCTTCCCGAATGCTCTTTTTCCTATTTGGCAGCACCTCGGCAGCAGTTGCCATTCATGAAGAATTGAAAGTCCAAAGCCCCCGTATTCCTCCATTCCAACGCGCATTATATAATCGTGGTTGATTCTATTGGTCTGACTGCGCCCAGAACCCGTGCGTTATTACCCAAGCTGAAGCCCAAGAGGCGTATACGTTCGCTGATGACTTGCTGTCTGTAATATGCTGCTGTTTTAATCACGCATGTGAGTGGCTCGTGGCCCTTGCCCTTGAGTTGGCTATGGGAGGTAGCTTGCCATCGAAGTGACTAGAGGAGGTGCTGTTGAACTGGCTGAAGGTATGTTTGACTAGAGATCTGACTGAAAATTTGACTGGAGGAAGTGCTGGTAAGTCGTTGAGGTGGCTGCGGTAGATGTAATTGATTTGGTGGAAGTGCTAGTGGCTGCTGGATCTTACTGTCGAACTGGCTAGAAGAGAAGCTTGCCGTCGTACTGGCTGGAGGAGAGGCCTGTCGTCGAAGTGGCCACTGGAGATGCCTTCGCAGTAGCAGGAGGAAGTGGAAGTGCGTCGACGTGGCGGGAAAAAGCGGGCAAGTGGAAGTGTCCGTCTGCCGTACTGATGAGAACTCTAGCACTTCTCTCTTTATTAAGGCACTTACCGCACTTTCCATTTATCGAAGAGCCCCGAAGGCGGGGAGGAATAGTCAAAGATATAGGCTGACTGTAAGTACGTATCAAACGGAAGATGCCCGCATTGTACAGGACCTTCGTTCAACCCATACAGTTGCCTCAGAAGAGATCCGATGAAGTTGAAGATCTCGGCGACTAATTAATCTCGGCGGTGGTGTAGGAGGGTGAGATCCTTCCACGACGAGCTTCTGGCGGAAGGGAGTGGAAGTGGGCGTGTTGTAAGGCCGTCTCTTGGCGGCCAGCGAAGTGACGGGCCAAAGGCCGAGGGCTTGGTGACGTGACCCTTCCGTGGCGATGTCGACGTCCGGCTGAAGAAAGCCTATAGGGAATGCCGAAAGGCTTGTCGAGATGATTCTGCTACAGTGGATCTCTAACAGAAGGAAGTCTTGTTAGAGAGACTCTTCCGCAGTAGATTCCTGCGGAAGGAGGTCGTACGGCGTGCTGAACTTCCGTCTTCTCAGCGACCACCGGTCTTATGGGCTGTGAGCTTACCGAAATGACCCTTCCGCAGTGGATTTCTAGCGGAGGTCTGCGAGATGGAACGCGCTCTCAAAGATTCCATCTAGCTTCCGCAGTCGGAAGTAGGTAGCACAGCGTTGACCGTGATCCTGCCAGTAAGTCTCAGTCATCTAAGTTAATAGGCAACAGAGCTGTCTGTCTGTTCGATCCTGTCTCTTCTGTTGACTGCGTGGCCTAGCTGACCTGTGATGAACCCTACCACTGATCCGTAGATACTTACAAGCACGTAAAAATCAGAGTCATTCCAAGCACTAATCAATCTTGGTGTCACGTCAGCAGTGCAAGCGCACGTTTGATACGAAGGGCTAATAAAGTGGTGTTGATTACTACGTATGAAGGTGGAAGGAGAGATGGAAGGAGGAGGAAGTGGGCAGAACCTACGACTCCTCAGAAAGGGTATGTAAGTAGAAGGAGCGTTTGTGTGGTCCAGACCACCTTCCAAATCCGCTGTCAATGAATAAAACCTGCAACAACAAGGCCAGTGCAAACAGCAAGAGTGTGGTTGAAAAGATCCTAGTGAACGCTCCTGAAAACATTTTGTATCAAATTTTGAAGCAACTCGAGCTTAACAGTTGCCGCAATTCAGCAACCTTCGTTGTCAGAACTGAGGTGGCAACCATCGCCTGGGACATCCGGCCGAAGTTCATCTACAACCCACTCAACAACAGCAAGTACATACTGCCACGAACTCTGAGTGCAAGAGTCCCGTAGGCCTGGCTCAATCTTTTAGGACTCCTGTATAGAGGAGGTGAATGACCAGCAAAGGGCAATAAATAATTTTCAGTCCAGGAGAGAGATTACCTTCATATTTCCCTTCGATAGGTATGGTGTACATTTTGCCCACGAACTCATTTACCTTGCCGACAACGACAACTTGCGGGCAGTTATAAAACGGCTCAAGAACGAGCTTCTGGCTACTGGATAGAGAGAGCACGCTACTCCGCGATGCACGATGCTTTCGACTTTGATCGCTATCTGTGCGAAGCCCGCAACAACAATCTCCTCCAGCAGAGTGGCAACGGGCCAGTCCCGGGACCTTCGGGGTCGAGTATTCCGCGACATCAGCATGTCAATTGAGAAGAACAAGAAATCTTTGATGATCAAACTCGCCGCTGATTTGACACCGTCTCTATACCAGTATGCGGAGAGCAGGGAAGCGCAGAGTCTCCTGAAGCGATCCGTCGAGCTTGGAAACTCGCCGCTCTCGACGAAGAAGTACGAAGCTAATCAATCTCAGCGGCTTAGACGACAATCATCTCATCCGAGTAGATCCCGAGAGTTATGATCGAAGTAAGACTCAGAGATTCAAAATTCCAGCCCAGGCCCCAAATACCAGGGATTACCATACACCGGCAAGCCAAGAGTACACTTCGACTAGACGCGATCGCAGTCACGTTCGGGGCATCTGGAACTATGATCAATCTTCAACTGACCGGAGAGATGCGCTATGGCCGGTTCTCAAACGCATTGTTTTAATACATTACTCGGATCGATAGCATGGAAAGCCACCAGGTCATGACGCAGCCGGAACTCATACTATCTTAGCAGTGAACGGTGACGGGTCTCGGACATGCTATCAGCAGGCCATGCGCCTTGTCAAAGAAGGTGAAGACTTCCTCATGGAGAGCTACTTCGAGATCGGGGACTTCTAAGAAGATTACGCATGCTTCTTTGGCAATGAACCCGGTGGGTGTTGTGCCAGACCCGACCCTGGCCATGTCTGAAGAAGTAGTACTGAATGATTGTACATAGCGGATGAGGGAATTGGGCCCAATATACAGCTCATCAAGAACTCGGTCAGCCCTCGGAACCTCGATTATTGCAAGGACATCACTGAATGTGCTGAGACGCTGGCGGAGGTGGATTCCAATTTTAACTCGTTATCTGCCAAAGGTTTCGCATCAGTAGAGAAGGAGAAACAACTGCGGATGACGGGAGAATAACATGACCAATGTAAGGGACATCTTCAGAGTTTTGCGCATGAAAGCTGAAAAGAGAATGTCAAAGCTAAAAGTGGAGGATAACAACAAGGCTCCATGCCGCGACGAGGTCATCAGCATTGCATGGCTCCTTTCGACGCGGGGTACCTGGACTGGTAAAAGCCCGACCCATGCGCCAAAGTCGCTCTCTCAGCAGCATTTAACGTCGTCGAGCTGAGTTCACACTCGAGCTGTAGTAATGCAGTGCCCTGCAAGTGGGTTTTCAAGACGGCACCATGCAAGTTGAACAAGGTGCGTCCCTCCATCTCAACGAAGAGATACCTTGTACGCCCGCGTTTGGACCTTCTGTAACGAAAACTACTACAATGAGACTTGACTGATAGTGGGTCCCTTTGGCTGAGACCGCTCTTACTCGATGTCAGAACTTGAAAGGTATGTTGAAGCGCCGGGAACCACAGATGGATCTTGCACACGTTGTCCTCTAAACATTTGAAGACGATCTCTTTACTGATATACAACATCTTGAGTTATTCAGAATCCCGGGGCTTACGATAGATACTTGGCAAACGTTCACTAGTTCATCAAAGACGCGATGGAGAATGTCAAGCTCGCTCACGAGAACACGCTCAAAACATCCCGAAGAATGCATGTCTGCCGGAGGAAGCTAAGCCAATGATTAGCAAACGAAGGATGGGAGAACGAGAAGCAGGGCAATAAATGCCAACTACAACGTCTCTACGCGCTGACCGAGGTGTATGCGAACGCCTGGACGGCGGATCTTTCGACCAGCATTCGGTGTGGTTGAAGACAAGCTAGGCAGATTCCGAAAACTCGCGCAGGGCACGACGGAAACTGACATGTTCGCACCAAGACAAGTTCGAATCACTTGGGAGTCCCGTGAGCATCACAACCATGAAGACTCAGGAGAACTTTCGAAACGAATGAATGCGATGGCGCAGCTAGCTAATGGCGAATCCGCCAGGAGCGAAAGGATGCCCGAAACAACATGCCATCGATGAATTTTAGCTCAACGCAAATCCAAACGATCCATCGAATGAGGAGAGGTACTAAAACCTCCCTTCCTGACCCTTTATCCGGGAGAATGCTAGCGCGGTGTAACAGAAAGTACAGTCATCCATGGAAACAGAATGTGACGCGGTCTAGTAACGAATACATGGAGAGACAGGAGATGCTGAGTCGAAAGAGGATGACGGGCCTGTTTGCGTCAATGACTATCTATGTGACTACCATGGTCAAACTCATCGGAATGGTTTGCCCGCAAGTCGAGTTCTACGTGGCTAAGATTGGTCAATGGTCTAGGGATGGGATGAATCGCGAAGCAGCATTGGGGGAGCACCTCACTGCCAAGATATTTGCCGAAGTAGGTGAATTCCTTTGCTCAGATACCCCGTACTACATATCACACTGCAACCCGGACGTTCAGGGGCAAACGTCAAGTCGAAATAAGGCCGTCAGCGAAACGATGGGCAGGGCGAGCGAGGCCAATTCAGTACGTCAGGCAGTCGATTGGGTCAGGAGGGAGAAGGTTGACGTTATCCCCATGAGTCGGAACCCCATCGAAACGAGAAACAGCATAAAAGAGATCAAAGGCCTATTGGGGAAGTGTTGGGATATTGACGGCAGAAGAGGGGATTCCAAGGTTGGTCGGGCCGTTGTAAACGGCCCTCCCACCCACCTACACCCGACAGAGGAATCGTGGGCTCTGCCCATCCTCTGCCCATCAACTTCCTCCTTCCATATACATACGCAGTTCAATACCAGATTATTGAGCTTCGTACCGGCCAAAAGACTTTGCCCTGCTGACGTGTATACCAACAAAGATCCAGGCATCATCATGTTTTGGGCTGCGGCAGACACAGAGGTACCTATGGCTCGTTCGAACAACTTTGCCCCGTGTCGTCTGATACGGCTTTGATGAAAGCGATGGGGCCTTGGACCGAGATGGTGCGATGTCAAAGTGTGTATATACGCAGAAATTGCATTGCCTTTCCCGGGTCGGGATGTCAAGGAATTGGATGGGGGTGACGGCAATGGAAGCTCGGCTTCCGCGGCGCTGATCTTGTGGTGCTTTGAGAAGGAGAGAAGGAATGGTTCGGCGGACGTCAAGGATGCCAGTAACATGCACAAGACACTCGGGGTTGAAGATGGGCCGTGCTGAAGGTAAGCGAGCTCAAGTCCTGTCAGCCTGTAAAATGCGCATTGGGGGGTCGGCAGCTTTTGGAGTAGGCCAAATTCAACCGTACGCCCGGCAGCTTCTGGAGTCATTAGCTGGTGCCGGGTGTCAGGCTCGCCAGCGACATAGATGCCACCGTATTGCTCGAAGATGGGAAGGACAGAAGCGTAAATATGGTCATGGATTAGTTTGAGACCTGGCTCACTTGGTATTTCGGGGTTTGAGAAGACTGCACTGAACCTTGAGAAATCATCGGCTGTCCTGAGCTGCATTGAGGTAATTGTGTTGAGTGGGGTTAAATTGACTGTGTGCCACTGACAACGGCCGGTAGCACCGATTATGTAATCATGCCCCGTTGCAATCGTTACTTTCCGCCTCCCCAACACTGCAATTGACGGTTTCCAACGGCCGCAGTTGACCAGGCGCAATTGGGCGTATTGTGGTGTTGGGGAGAGGCACACAGTCAAAATAGCCGCACTCTTCTTTACGGTCCGGTCGCCTTGCATCTTGGGACACTCCAGAGTACCTGAGGTGGTCAACCACACCCAGAGCTGCAGAATCTCGCAGATTGTGTCTGACCAGGATGAAAGACCGATAACCAGAGGGATATGCTAATCAAAACTAAGAACACGGATTGATATTAGCTCAAATTCAAACCTCGTAAACTCACGAGGAAAACTTCCTCTCAGTCGTCGCCCTTGTCTTCATCCACGCCATTCCCTCCATCTTCATACCCATCTCCTCCACCAAACGACATTCTCCAGACCAACTCTTTCGTTGCAATTCTGACTTTCTCCTGCATGGATGCCTCACCATCCTATAGCGCACCGGCCACCCCTTTCAAATGCTGCGACGGACCTGGACTTGAGCAACTTTTCTCTCTAAGACATCCTGGGCTTCTCCTCTGTTCAGCCCTGTCAGGTGGTCCCTTGTCTTGATGATGGAGCACTGCAGTCTCAAGCCCCATTCGACCCTCGTTTTCGGTGTTTTGAAGAACTCTCTGACATCACAGTCCAAGAGCTCATGCCGCGAGATTTCCGTTGCTTCGCCCGTACGCTCTTCTCTTGCATTCCCACCTTCATCTTTACCAGCCTACCTACCAGTGCGACCACATAGTACCAACTTTCTCTCGTCAGCATCCCAGCCACGATTTTGGGGACGGAGCACAATATCCACTCGGTCAAGCCACTGTCTTCCTACCGTACCTATGTTGTGTCATCAATGCAAGTGTCGGATTGGATGCCCAAGTCAGGGCAGCCGCAGGGCCACCAAGAGTAGCTTTATTAACTCCCGACCACCCAGAAAACCTGCATTTTGGGAAGAACCTCTCTTCTTCCATTAACACAGACTCTTCATATCTAGTCCATTGACCCTTCGTCACACCACATATCAAATGGTTCTTGCCAATTGCCCAGTGATATGGACACCAACAGGGTCGCAAAGACGGAGATCAGACACCAGCTGCGCACGTGTCACGATGAGGAGAACGCTAAGACCTAGGATGAAGACAAGGAATATACTTTTGAGAGCGAAGACTTGTGGAAATGAGGAACTGGAAGCAACAGGAAATGATCGTGTGCAATTGACGTATCTGTATTGATCTACTAGCCTCTACGGCGGCGAGAATTCCGCAGCGCAGCTTGACCGCCCTGCTGCGAGCTGGCTGCGCTTCCTAATGTGGCTTGCGAACGCCACATAGGCGCACGAGCCAGCTACATGTGGCCAGCCAGTCTGACACTCGGCGCCAGCTGATGGCTCCAAAAGCTGCCGGGGGCACGGTCGAGTTTAGCCAACTCCAAAAGCTGCCGACTTCCCAATGCACATTTCACAGGCTGCAGCAGGCGAAGATGGAAAACAGCACAGTCAACCATTGTGATTACGACTATCCACAACAGTTTGCGTCCGCGGCGGCCGGCCTAGATAGAGGGACTCTTCGTACCGATGGGCACGCGATCCTGAACAAGTATTTGGCAAAGATGGCGACCCCGTGTTGTTGGGATATAGTATCGCAAGACAAACCACGGCTTCGTTTATTGTTACTCTGGTCTCGATGAGAGAGTCATGATAGAAGCTTCGTCAATGTGTTACCGCATAATCGACTGAGGTGGCCGAGAGATTCGCGGCAGCGAGGTCTGCGGCATTGCGACGCGTCGAGAACCCGCCTCTCTCGGGGTGAATTCTTGGCCCGCAGAGTATCAAGTGACTACTCGCTCACAGAGCAAGCTCGTAAGTCTTGAGACTTCGAGACTGACTGTCATCAGCGGGGCATTCTCAAAACAATCCGCTTCTGGTCGCTGGAAGGCGCAAGCAAGTTTGGATGATGGCGACATGGCGCAGCCGCACTTGAGAACCGATCGACATCTGCGAGGAGCACTGAAAGGGTTGTGAAAGAAGAAAGCTTCATCGGTAAGAACAGCTGAAAACAAACAAATCAGAGCAGCCAGATACTGGCTACAGGGTATCATTTCGCGCCACATGTCCATCTCCCAATCCCAAAGTGCCGCATGGGAAGGCAGTCAGCCAAAGGCTGATGCCATTGTTCCCATACAACATAACCACCGTCTTTCACACTAGCCGACTCCCGAGCTCCCATCATTCCCGCCTCACGCGTGCTCTCTTTCGTGGCGCGCTGCCCTCTTCTTCATCCACCTTGTCTTCATTCTGGTCCATGCGCCCACGCTTCCGTATAGTACGACCATCTGTTTCCATGTCTGCGCTGTCTCGGTCGGCACCACTGCCTTGTGGAGGAGGGAGGAGGGCTTCATGGAAGCGCTGTTGGAAGGATTCGAATGGTTGGTAGGCTATCGCGCGGGTGTAGACTTGACACGTTGCGGACGGCAACGGGTGACGTCGGGTGTGTGTGAACTTGTCGAGGAATGATGGCGAGACGTTGGCCGTATATAGAAGCAGCTGCGACGTGTCGTGGTCATCGCTGAGGATAACATGGACCTGGGTCGTTTGTTAGCATGGTGAATGCTGAGAGGCACCGGGAAACGAAAATATGCTCACCTGGATGCTCGCCATGCCTTGCGAGGCCGAGCGCTGTCGGTGGTGCTGGGCAGCGGCAATGATGATGGCAGCAATGTATGGATCGTGGGCCCCCGGGGCAGGCGTCAAGGCGGCAAGACGAGCAGTGAAGAGGGATCGGGTGATTCGATTCCAGTGTCCACATGATTGCTTGAGGAAGCGGCTCCGAGCGGCACGGAGGCCAGATGCGTCGAGGTAGGCTATACAGCCTGGTGTAGTTGAGGTGTTGGCAGCAAGCGTCAGACAAGGTAAGCGAATTCGTTTTGATTCGAAGCTGAGCGTCGTGTGGTCGCTGGTCAATCGGGTATTGAAGAAAGAGGTTGGAAGTAACTTCGTCAGCGCACTCTCCTTCATAGTGAGCAAGTGGCTCCTGGCCAGAGTCCTCGCCCACTGCTCATGCTTGGAGGCCAGTGGGACTGTTTGCTGTTGTGGTGGTGACGGCAGTCGATGCGGCGAGGGGACGGTACTCTCGTGGTTGGCCTTGTTGCTCTGGTGTTTAGGTAGATTTCCGGTAGAGTTTAGACTCTTGTCGGAAAGAGGTTGACGCTGTGCTTGTGACGTCGATGGAGACTGAGGAGGGGAGAGAGGCCCTGGTAATGCTTCAACAAAATCGCAGCGCAGTAGATGGAGATGGCGAGAGGTCCATAACAATGGGTGCACCTGCAGTCGCTCACGTGGATGGCAGTGGAGGATGCGCCGTATTGAGAGACTTGCGAGGTTGGGGGGCAGTTCTGGTGTTGCCATGTCCGGCAAAGTTGGTTTCGTAACTGCTGTGATTGATCGTGAACTGGTGATGCGCCGGGATGGAGTTGTGAACAGAGAAGAGTGACATAAGGTAAGTACGTATGGGAGCCAAAGCTGCGCAGGGGGCAACAGTGCACAAGGGGAAGTGGTGCGCACAAGGAATGTTATGCATAAAGGGAATTTGTGCCACTCATCCACGGATGGATTCCGCTCACCCTCCAGTCACCCTTTTCCAGGGCCAAAAATGGAGGGTACCTACCTACTGTAAAGTAGCCATTGCATTCCTGCCTTGTAGTGCAGCGCAAGCATGTCGTTCATCTGAATTATGTAATGAGCGCGTCTCCTCTCACGTGACCCATCTGCGTCGTGAAGAGGCGCGTTAAGGTACGGGCGCCACTGAGGAACTTGGGCTGCTGACTAACGGGCTGCCCAAAGTCGGGCAGCTCGCTCTACACTGTGCCCCCACTCTACTCCCTGCTCCTGCCCGCTCCTGCACAAGTACCTCCCCAATTGGAGCTCCCCCGCCAATACAAGGTAGGCAGTACCTTTTGGAGCTTTACCCCTCCACACCTCAATTGCCCCTCCATTCCGCAATTTGTCGCCAGGTGGAAATCGATGGACCCAACATGACGTACAACCACAAGCCCTACTTCCACACTGTCACGACGTCCAAAGCATTCCTTCGCGAACCGCAACAGAAGGAGAACTGGCTCGAGAGCTTGGATGAGGTGAGTGCGAGCCATTGGGGTCGCCATCAGCTGTCTGCACTACGCGTTCTTGTCCCGAAGCCTCAAACGAAGCTCTTGCCGGCATTGCAGGAATGGTCCAACTTGCCCGCCTTTAACTTCGACAGCAAGAACCGTCTCCCCTCGAGATCCGCCTTCTGGCAAGACCATTGTGGTGCCCGGGCAGCCCTCGAGAGACTTGTCCAAGGTCCCGAGCCCAGTGACAACATTAACCGACCGACGCCACGCTCCGAGTACGCGCTGCAGAAAGCCTACGGCACGTCGCTGGGATCAACCTGGGCTGCTCTGAATCGTTTGTGTCAAACAGGTAAAGCCGAAACGAAACATCAGCATGTCGATACTGACGATCCAGGTGACGCAAGCGATGACAACGATGATGCTGAGCTTGCCGGCCATGGCACTTCAACAACAAGCTCACCCCCCGCGCGCTTAACCCCCGAACCAGAGAAGAATCAAAGGGCACCGCCGCCGCTGCATAGCTCACCGGAATCGCTGCCCGAGCAGAGAAGGTCGAAAAGAACGAGACCAAACAACACGGTCACCAACACCTACGAGCCGTTAATCTCCTCAAGCCCCTCTGTTTCGACCAAGCAACCCTCTTCGCCTCCCTACATCAACGAGGAAGAGTCCGTTGTCCACCCGGCTTTGTCTGAGGATCTCACACACCGATTTGCGAGCGCTTTCATTAGGCACATCCTCTACAATATCCCAACCGACGACGAGCATCATGTCGACTTTGACGACCATAGACTTTCGCTGAAATGCAGACTTGAATCAGGAATCTCTTATACATCTATCGACGATGGAGGCCTCCTTCTCGTGGCGGATTCGGCACGCGTTCACGGTCGCATTGCAATCCTCGAGGCAAAGCGGAACCTGGCATCTATTGACAGCGGCAGACACATCCTCACCGACGAGCGTTTCGCACAATTGATTGGCCAGGCATTGGCTATTGCGGTGAATAGGCCACAGAAATGGGCGGGACTGCAGCATACGTGAGTTCAGACCTTTTTGCTTCTCGAAGTACAACAACCGTTAAGAAGGCCGATGGACTGACTGCATCTCTATCTAAGGATCTTCATGATTGCTGTCTCGCGTTACTATATGCAGTTCTTCGAGGTCTGCGTAAGCCCTGAATATCTCGATGAGCTCCAAATACACAGTCTTCATCAAGACGAAAACGCCGATTTCATCAGAGTTCACGCCACAGAAGTGTTTGACCTGAAGGTAGACCGCGGCCGCCAGCATGCCGTGAAGAACCTCGCCGGTATTGCTGACCAATCGCGCCAGTGGGCGACGGGAAACTCTTGAGCGGGACACGTCCAATAATGTCAACATCGAACCATGCTCCATCACCGTACAATTCATGGTCTGGCCGGTCGCAGGCCATGAAGAACCATTTCAAGCACCTCTACGCGTCTGTTGTTGAGTGAGTGTTCTCCTGTCCAACGAGCGTTATTTGTTGTTTCACCGTTCTGAACACAATGGAAGGCATTGAGCACTAATCCAACTTGCTAGCAACGGAGTGGAAAGACGGAGAAGCTTATGACGAAGACGACTATGGCGGTGACGAGGACGAGCCGAGCGCAACCACCATCGATGCGTGAACGCAATGAGCAAAGAATGACGATAATATCCTAACGAGACGAACAGAACAAACGGGGCGAACGAGACGAGTAAAGTAAATGAGATAGACGAGATAAATAAAAGGAACAGAACAAACAAATGAAACGAACGAGACTAACAAGACAAATGAGATGAATCCAACGAATTAAATAAACAAGATAGACGACACGAACGAGATGAACAAGGCGAACGAGATGAAAAAAACGAATAAGACGAACGAAACGAACGAGGCGGATAAACCGAACGATGCGGACGAGAACGAGATTGATAAGATAAATGAAACGAGTAAACCGAGCGAGACGAACAAGATAAACGAGACAAACCAAACGAGCGAGACGAACAAGACAAACAAAACACGGTGCGCAATACTGGTGACCTGGAGCCTTGTTTCGTGACAAGAGAGAACCGCTGGCGTCTGCAGCCGCCAGGTAGACTTCACTTGCCCAAGCCGACCGCGATTCTGGGCCCGCGCCAGATCATCTTGGACGTATCGAGTGATTGACCATGTAAGAATGGTATAGACATTCCCGGAAGAAAGTGGCACCATGGTTTGTCTCTGTTGCGACTACACAGCTTCTACTGCCACTCCAACCCGCAACCCGATGCTAATATAGTCTGCCATATAGGATAGACGTTCGTCTCTCAACCCCATGGCTTTCACCATGTCTGTCAGAGATGTTTTTCTACTTGCTACGCACTCTCCGGTAGAATTAAGAGTCCTCTTCGTTTAGCCCTACCACTCATGTTTAGAATAGCAGCTCTCGTTCTCCATCTCTCGGATGTCTGCTCTACTAACACCGTTGTTCTTTCCTTTTCTTTCCCTTCTCTTCATTTTCATCTGAGTAACTGACTGTCCAGGTCTCTTGATGCATCATTCTCTTGCTTTTCCGCTCTGTATTTTCTCCACTCCCGATCTGTCAACCTCGATCTCTCTCTCTCGCCTGGTCGATTCCCGCCCTCCCTTCTCACTTAGTAACACCCCAAGATCGAACGGTTCATCTCTAAACAACGTGTGCAGGGATAACACCGCCGAGGTACTATATAGCATCGTCTCAGTCCACTCACATCGTTGATCCAGTCTCTCACAGACATGGCCATGCAGCACGTTCAAGGCATGTCCCTTCCATCTCTTCGATAGGGCAATAACAAGCCGCTCGTCTGGGGAAATGCCGCGCTTATCTCGTCGCGTTCCGTCATCTAGCTAAGCACAGGCAAAACAAACGAGCTTCCGGTAAGGTCGGCCATCATACACCTCAAAATGGCTCGAATCTACCTGTGATGGCGACACTCAAGCACCCCCTGTCACCCCTCTAGTCGAAGTCTCAGCTCCCAAAGCAGTCGTCTCGTCCGGAATCCTCTACTCATCGGGAGTCAACATTATCGTCCTTGGTGAGTCTGATTTGAGCATAGATCTGACATACGAGCCTTCTCATGTCCATCAGACTTCATCCGCTACGGAAACGCAAAACGCATAATGTCCCTCTCCAAGCAGACACCTCGTCCCTCTGGAACGCAGTTCAAGATAACAACAACAACTACGCCTCCTTTGCATAAATAAACGCCCTACTCCTCAATGCGCCGACCCCTCTCCGCAACGTGCCCTTTCGCGTGCGTGCTCAAAGCCAAGCTCCTCCACCAACCTCTTCTGGCACCATCACCACAAGCTTTCATCCGTTTTCTCCCCTTCGACGACCTTTTCGGACGGATCTTTTCATGCAAGCAGCATTTGCATCACATCCTGTGACCCTGTGTAAGCTCCCTCCCACCCGTTTGCAAGACAACCTGTCTCATCTGCGTCTAGCGGGGTGTCTATTACCACTGTCGACCTCACATATGCTCCATCAGACTGCACACAAGACGACGTGGGCCCCACCTCCCCGATCCAAGCAGCAATCTCGGCGTTCGGTCCAAGTTGCGACGGCGTCGAAAAACGGATACGGGGGCCAAGTCTTACAGTTTTCCTATCATCCCGGGACCGGAGCATGACGAATGCAAGGGAACGACCCTGCGTCCTGGTCTTCCGTGTGCACACCACGAACAAGACAGAACACAACAGCCCTTCACCAGCCTGTCCGCTCGGCCTCGCGTTCTAGACGGCAAGTCACGGCATGGCTCAATTAGCAACAGAATTTGGGACCAGCACTGCTTCAAGATGAGCCTCCTGAACCACTGGTGAACCCAGCAGCGGCGCCCCTGCAACCGGAGGTGTTGCCGCACAATCCCGAGCAGTGGAAGCACCAACCGCAGCGAAATGCGCTGAGACTTACAAGCATCACTCTTGAGCTCCGGTTCCTGTAATAGCCACACATCATCTCACGCTCATCCGCGCCATCAACGCCGCGGCCTACTGCGGTCAATCCAGTGCCAAACATCTCCCGACTTTGCTGAAATGCGCTGGAGAAATACAAGCAAGAGTTCCGAGCTCATGTTCTCACAAGCTGGCGGCCTCCTCCATACCATGAGTTCGGTACTGTTGTTGGGGGCTTCAGACGAAGCGTCCTGCACAGCTGTAGACATGGTTCCAACAGATACCAATGACGCGGAACAAACACAACTCGGGCTGTTGAACAGTGGGTGCAGCACAATCTTCCAATCATCGATGCCGCCATCTCTGTTGTAAAGTCCTTGCTAACTCATTAGTGAAGGCAAGGGCCCAGCCGATGCTCGTATCAACGCTGCTGACGTCAAGATGTACAGGGATGCTCTCGCGTGGTACCTAACGCTGTAACGCTCAACGTCGAGGTCTAGCATCGAATGAGCGAGCCGTGGAATGATGACGATTCTCGTGTCTTCCAGATCCAGATTCACCCATACCCTCCCAGCTGCAGAGCGCGACGTTGGATTGTATTTCGTTTTCCAGATGGCCTACGGCTTGCCTCAATCCATCGACACCCTTCCACCTTGCGGGCTATCGCGAGCCGATCCTTCGTCCTACCGTCTCCTTTTCCGACAGAAGCCTCTCGAGGGTCACTAGCAGATCGGCCGATAGGCTGGTCACCTATTCCAATACGGACTCGTCGTCCCCGCTGAGAATATCCCCCGGAGCCGTTGTCACACTCTCGATCCCTTCTTCAAACTCGTCTCTAGCCTTTGGTTCCCATTGTACGTTCTTCTCTTCCAGCGTTACTCTCAGCCAGGCCTTTTGCTGCGTCGAGTTCGGCGTCACGTCGGAACAGACTATGAGTGCCCACAAATCAGGTTCGCAGGTTCGTGAGAGTCCTGAGCGCCTGGATTGTGGCGTCCTCCATCACCTTATCGCGGCTCTCCTTCTGCGTCTATTTGCTTCTCTTTTCTACTTTCTCTTCTTCGGCTCCTTTGGCTTTTTTCCCCTCTTCAACTTTCTTCGCCTCGTCAGTCCTCTTCGCCTCCTCGAATCTCGTTGCTTCTTCGACTCTCCTCGCCAACTTCGCCTCTTCGATTCTTTGCACCGCCTCTCTTACTCCAAGTCTGTTCGC
Source organism: Colletotrichum abscissum (assembly GCF_030869225.1). Classification (NCBI taxonomy): domain Eukaryota; kingdom Fungi; phylum Ascomycota; class Sordariomycetes; order Glomerellales; family Glomerellaceae; genus Colletotrichum; species Colletotrichum abscissum. The sequence goes on from NW_026850243.1 coordinate 227,474, forward strand.
CGTCTCCTTCGCCTCAACTATGTTGGACGTATCTTTTGTGATGTTCTCTTTTGAGCCCTTCGCTTCGAATTTCTCCACCGCTCGCCTCTTCATCTGCAACTTGCACCAGTTCCACACCGCCCATGGCCGGTGGTCCCCTTCGCCACCATCCGCCGCCACCACATGCACATGGGAGTCGCCATCATCACCATCAATGCAATCCACGACTACGATTCCTCAATAATATGCCCCGCGAGTCTTCCAGATGCGCCCCGCAACCGCTTGATCTCAAGATACCCGGCAAGCCCGCTGAGCTTCCATAGCTGCTGCTCGAGCTTCACCCCCCTGGCAGCATGTTCGATATGGTTTAATCATTGGCACCGCAAGAACAATTTGTCAGACTATCATGTCCTTGAAGCGAGGGCAGAATTGCACTCTCTTCTGCGAATTGCTACGCATCGAGATTACGTAGCCGCAAATCTGCTTATGGAACCTCAGTGAATGGCCATGGACGCGGGACGGAGGCGCGGATCAAGGAGGCCGATCGCGGCTACAACGCAATTGTCATGCGGATGTTCTTCGGGATTTGATGACGCGGAAGAGGCCTTTAGGGCGCGGAACCTGGGTTAGCTGGTTCTAGCTCGACGCAGTTGGGTCCTTTCTGGTAGTGATTCTGAAGCAATTGGGCCCAAGACTTGGATTGAATGGCTGTGATGAGATGGTATTCTTATGATGATTCTGATTTCTTGTGTCTGCTTCAGTGTGTTATAGGTGCATGGATTGCGGATACTCTGTTCGGGAGTTCGGGAGTAAAGCTTTCATGTCTACGGAGGAACTACACGTTGGCTTTCCGTATGTAATCTACGCCAAGAACTTTCAGACCTCAGACTTGACTTGCTCATCTGCGTCACGGCTGTGACGGATAGGACTAGACATGGCACTTCCCTGAAGACATCAAAGGTCATTTTCGTCTTCGTTGTCACTGTCATCTCTCCTTCGTCTGTGGAGAGGCCATCTCTTATCCAAGTTGTCTTCTCGCTGCTTTTTCTACAGGTATTCTCATCACTTTGCCCGCCAAATGCCACAATCAGCTTTGCAGTCAAACCAGCCTCTGCTTCCTCCCTCTCTCTCTCTCTCTCTTTCTCGTCCCATTTCTCCCGTCGCCTTTCTTTTTGCTTACTCTCTTTCTGGATTTCACCCGTACACCCACTCACTCACTCACACTCTTGCCCTTGGTCGCCTTAGTCCATTGAACGTCCCTCTACTTAAGCTGCGTTGCATATATGATACTATTGCACAAATGTGTCGAAACAATTCTGGCAACGTATGATTTGGACAAAGAAGTCATCATTTCCATGTTCAACCGAAGTGGTGAAAGATTCCAAGTAACCGGGGTTGGACATGAGATAGTCGATCCTAAACCATAGAAACGTTCCGTTCGAAAGGGGTACTTGTACCGCGTACAGTGGACCGGGTCCCGGCCAATATTACGGCGGCTAGAAGTGAGTCTTGCACGGCAACGTAACTGAACGCGGAGACACGGCAGGGGGGGGGGGGGGGGAGGACGAGCAGAGTTCTCTTTGCTTCTTGACGGTCTATCACTCTTGAATCGGTTTGTCCGAAGCTAGACAGCTTAAATAAAGCTCTTCTGGCGTCCCTATAGCTGTTGGAACTAGCCCCCCCCGAACGAACTCGCGTCCACTATTGCGAGCTCACCAAGAAATGGATTGTCCGGGGTGTGGCAATCTATGGCCAACGCCAGGAAGTGATTTCCCGTTTACTCGAGACCGGCAGGTCATCGGCGCAACTTCAATCTCATATCAACATCCTGCGAACACGCTGTCATATGGAACACCCCGGCCTCGATCCCCTCATACAGACATGGCTGGCTCAACATGCTCCTCGATAGCGCCGATGCCTACCGGAAATGCTGCGGCATTCTTGGTTCAGAGCCTGATCCAGCTACAATCGCGGAATGGGAACAGAATCTAGCTCTCGCCGTCGCCTTTTCTTCGTCTACAGAGCGTGGGACGAGAGTAGACTGTTGGAACTGACGGCTGAAAAGGTGAATTCGGAAGGCCGTTGCACCTGCCTACTCAAACCCAACGGAGGATTCGTGAGCTCAGCCCATAACTTCCTCCTAACATTTCTTCGTTACAAAAGAGATCGTTCCATCACGAAGACCTCCTTCCGCCAGAGATCCACCGCAGAAGGGTCGCTTTGATGGGCGCTTCAGCGTTCCCTATAGGCCCCCTTTTGCCTCTCAGACACCAATACTGAGATCCAACAAACAACAACCGGATCTTCCTCTTCCACTAGATCTCTTCTAGGGCAACCGTACGGGTTGAACTTAAACGAGGGTTCTGCCCACTGTCGGTATCTTCCGTTTGCTGCGTAATTACGGTCAGCCCTGATCCTCAAGTTTCCCCCGCCTTCGTGACCCTTCGGCAAAAAGAAATGCGCCAGACTTTTGCCTGTACGGCAGAAGACAGTCGCAGGGCCCCAGGGCGAACACTCTGGCACTTCCACTTCCTCCAGTCACTTCGACGGCCAACTCTTTCTCTAGCCACGTCGACGGCACTTTCACTTCCTTCAACGGCCAACTCGACGGCAACACCTTCCTCAGCCAGGTCTGCGGCAAGGGCAAGTGCAATGGCAAGGGGCAGAGAGCTACTCACACGAGTGGATCAGATAGGAGCATACCATAGGCGGCAAGTCGCCCGCCGATCGTATACGCCTCTCGGACTCAGGCTTGGAGAGAAACGCACGTGTTCGAGACGCAGTCAGACCGACAGAAAGCTCTCTTCAACTATGGTGACATACGCGTTAGAACGGCGGAGTGGGAACCTTGAATTTTCATGTGCGGCAATCACTGCCAAAGTGCTGCCAAAATGGAAAAGGGGCATTCGGTGACGTGTATCCCAACGCAGGCAAAGGCTGCAGGAGTCCAACCAGGCCCTCGACACGACGGACTGAGAGATGATATACCGGCCGAGCCCGAACCTGGACACGGGTCGTGGTTCCGCGAGCTCGTTCTCTGCTTTTCACTCAACGTGTTCGACCTTCTTGCCAGCTAGCACCTGTCTCGATCTCCCCATGAGTCATGGCGAGTACATTCGTCGCGTCGTACAGCATATGCGAGACGGTCAACGATGGAATTCCCGAAGTCAAGGAGTTTCATCACGCGCTGTGAAGTTAGCTCGTCTGCAAATCGTTGAGTTGGCAAGAAACTCAATCGCACCAAGCTCCATCAGGCCGAAGCTGCTTCTCAAGGGGCTGCCGCGAAGCTTTTGAAGATGGAGATAGAGATGCGAAGTGCCGCATGGAGTATTAGGCAGTCAAAAAGCGCTGGAAGTGATCTTAGGCGTTGGCTTCGGATCGTCTCTTGTCTCCGGGATAATAATCATATAAACGGCGCCGCGGAGTGAATGTTTTCGTGGGGATGGATAATGTTGGTATTCAATGATCCCGCCTCCTGTAAACACCTCACACTGCTATCCCGATGAGATGCAATCGATCCTTACACAGACAAAAGGCCTAACTTGTTACATACCATCGACAGTCCAAGCTTGCTAATTTCAAGGCATTGCTTGAAACATCCCTCGTAGAGTCTCCATAGTTTCTGTTCGCTCAGAGCCCCAGCTTTCTTCTTCGCGAGAATCTGGGAAGCCAAATCACTTCCATCACTACCCGAGGAGTAAACACCGTTGCCGGCCTCCACTCGGTGTCCTCGACTTGCCCCAGTACGGCGAGCTCCAGTACGGCGAAGTTGCGCAACACTTCGCTGTCATACTTAGATCGGGATGCCGAGGTCAACAAGATGACGACGGCGCGGTTGGCGAAGACAAGGTCAGTCTATAGACCTATAATTCTGAGTCAGTGCAAACGTCTAGCAGCTCTGTGTGCGAATGCGAGTGCCTCATAGCGGGAGCAACGGCAGCAGCTGCTGGATTAGCTACCGCATTCAGGCCAGCTTCGTTAAGTGCCTTCGAACACGTCTCCAGACCCGTTTTCAGCTCGGCTTAAAGTGTTTGGCAAAGCTTCCATGAATCCGACGCGTGCAATTGTGCGGCCAACGTTGAAATTGCAGAGCGTTCGGTGCCACCCGTGTCTGTAACGAACATCTCGCTGGAGGTAGTATATCGATCTTGTTCAGAGTGCGGCATACCAGCATGTCTGCTTAGCATTGGAGACGTTGCCATTTGGCTCTCAAACCCCTGTATCGTAGAACTAGTGTCAACTGAGACGTGTATTTGGGAGACACAACGTGCTGAGAATCGTGTCGTGTGTACTAGGACTGACAGAATTTCGGAAAGAAGAGGTGACCTAAGTAAGGTTCCCCTTGAGATTCACAAGAAACCCAGAAAGAGACGTGCAAGAAACCCGGCAGCCACGCAGTATCATCCTTAGCATCATCGACTCTCCTCATCTGATGAAGCCACTGGCCCTCCTTCATTGATCATGGTACCCAGCTCAAAGTAATCTGTCAGAACTATAACGACACTTTTGACAGCATCAGCTAGCTTACCCCTTCGTATGGTCTGCGTCTCGGTTTTGAACGACGGCGTCCGGGTCAAGACATCAATTCGCTCAGACAACACACGAGTCTGTTGCTCCAGCAGCAGCCGATATTTTTCCAGTCGTTCTTCCACCCGACTGAGCTCTGTCCTTGCTTCCTTCACAATAGTACATAACGCCCCCAGCAACACTGTCGCGTCGCACAAGTTTTGGTCCAGCACTATCAGAACCAATAGACTCAGCGACTTCGAGTCGAAGAATGCGCCAGTCTATCACCTCATCAGCGACCTAATAAACTGATACAAGATTCTATACTTGATCAGTGCCAGCTTATTGACAGCCAAAACTCTTATTCCACGGGCATGCAATGATATTTGGACCTTCTATGAATGGCCCGTGCAAGGCCTCGAGCGTCCAAACTATTCTATCAGGATAGCCAGAGCAGAGAAAGACAACGATATCCACCCATACACCTGACGACTAAAGCAACCCTTCACTCATCGCGAACTATGCCGGGTCACCGCAGCTTTGTCCTTCAAGTCGGGGACTCCAATTCAAGAGACCCCGAGGCTGTCATCGTTGAGGGTCTCGGAAAGACTACCATTATGGCGAATTGCGCCAGTAATGAAGGTAATGGGAATGGCACCTTCAGAGAGCGTTCCACCACGCAGATCTCCGCCAGAAATTCACCGCGGAAGGGTGACTTTGACAAACCCACAGCTGCCAGACCGCTGGCCATCACGGAAAGCTCCATTCAACAACGTCTCATCCTGCCAGATCGACCGTCAGACCGAGCGCTAGCCATTGAGAAGACGGCAGTTCAGTACGCCGTACGACCTCCTTCCGCCAAAAGTCTACTGCAAAAGAGTCACTTCGACAAGCTTCTTTCTGCCGGAATACCCTGCGGCAAGAGCTCCTTCAACAAGTCCCTCAGCTCACCAGACCTCAGGCCGCTGGCGGCTTGAACGGCGTTCCAATACATCTCATTCGACTTTCTTCCGCCAGAAACTCGCAGCGGAAGGATCTTACCCTTTTAACTCACCGTCGAGATCAAACAGCCAGCAACCGCTCTGGTCTCCAACTTCCACCATACCAGATTCCAGATCTATTCTGGGGCAACCGCACGGGGTTGAACGAATGTCCTGCCGACTGCGGATATCATTCAATTGCTACGTGCTTGTGGTCAGCTCAGATCTTCGATTCTTCCCCGTCTTCGTGGCTTCTCGACAAACGTAACAAACAAGGAATACGGCAAGTGGCTCGACAAACGGGAAAATGCTAGAATTTCCGTCGGCACGGCCGGCGCTTCCATTTGACTGCTTTCTCCAGCCACATCGACGGCACTTCAACCACCTCCAGTCACTTTCACCTCCAGTCAGTTCGGCGGCAAGTTGCCTCCTACAGCCAGCTCGGCGGTAAGTCACCTCGTTCTACCGCTTTGACAGGCAAGATTTAAGTCATCCGCGTGTTAAGATGGCAGCATACTACAAGCAGTAAGTAGCCCGCGACCGTATACGCCTCTCAGGCTTCGGCCTAAAGAGAGACACACGAGTTTGGGGCGTGGTCAAACCGATAAAAAGCTCTTTCTCATGTACTCTAGATTCGTCGATTTCTGGGGAATTTGGGCAATAGGGTTATAAGTATCAAACCTACATTACCTGCTGTGGGCTCTTAAACGAGCAAGCAATCAGATCGCTGTTCTCAGCGCAAATACCATGCCGTTTGGTGAGGAGTTGACCCTCGAGATCAGTCCAGGAGCTGATGAAGCTTGAAGTATTGCTTCTTAACTCTGCTTCTCAACGATACCACTTTCGGTTGCTGCTTGTTGTCAACAGAACTACTGTTCAGACGTCAAGTCCTGCGACGAGAAGTAGGTTCTGCTTAGTTAGAAAGCAACTGGGAAAACCTGCACAGTGGAAGTTGTACTTCTTCATCCAGAGAATCCGGCAGATGATGCAGTAAAGTAATGGTTACTACATGGTAATGAGATGCAACAGGGCGACCAGAAGTGTAGCCCATTGGCAACTCACAGACTCAAGCGATGCCAGTTGATCTTCGTTCGATTTTTGGCGGGTTGTGACAAGTAAAGACACCGCGATGTCCATGCTGTCATCTAGGCTTATTCTAGTGCATGACAAAGCAATTCGCCACTCTGACGACAAACAGGCTCTACAACGGGCTCGGGTTAGACATTCTCAAATTGCATTGTGGGGTAGATCAGGAGATCATCATTAGGCCTGTCGATCAATGTCATAAGATAGCGATAATGAGCGCTCTTACGGCTTGAGTAGCTCTAGTCAACAGGCAGACAGGACAAGTCGACGATGTGTGGAATAGCTACTACGAAGTCCAGTACCAATTTAACAAAGGAAGCATCCCCGGGGCGGTCCATTGGCCTCAATTAGGTCTCGAGCAAGAGAATATTTGCGACCAAGAGACAGTGCTCGCATGCTACTCGAGGAATCTAGGGGATAGGTTTCCGGGGCCCAGATGAACTCTAGGGGCAGCATCCAGGTTTACCGTCATTTCGAATGCTCTGAAAGGAGCTACTCATTCTTGTATGTAGGCACATGAGGGACATCTTGAGCAATTCAGACTTTTCCAGGCTCCAAATTCTGATATACATGACAACCTCACGAGGCGATCATCATGTGGTCATTCATTACCATTGTTCAACAGCCAACTGCGGTGAGCTCTCTGGAGACGATGAATTCAATGTTAGCATCATTGCTTGCTGAAAACACGATCAACGGTGCCGCCGCAAGACCACCGGTCGTTGACTATTCCCTCACAGGCCCTTCAAGAGCCAGACTCGTGACATGGCCAATTGACGCAAGTGATCTAATATCGCGGCACGAAACCATTCACAAAGAAGACTCTACAACCGCTTCAGCATTTAGAGTCACTGCACCAGCAGATATTCCAGTCGTCGCCCTTCGGGCCGAGGGTTGCCCGACGACTGACAGGCATACGGGATAATTAGGTAAGCTACTTCTATGACCTTCCGGACGCGACTCTCCAAGTTCCATCACGTGATATCGCGTTGAGCAATGGATCCAGCTGCCTCCAGCGGCACGACATCGGCAGTGGTGACGCGCTTCGTGGCGTCAGCTACCCCGCGCGACCACTGCCGTCTTCGAAGGTAAGTAAATAATTGTCACTAAGATAGGTTTGCCATCCCGCAACCCACCCCACTTCACTCCTCCTATACGATGTCGCTTGTCGTCGTTTGTGGCACAATCAACAATGGCATCATTAAAACTGTTTTCTCGTACTTGTGACTCACAAAGAATTTACTTTCATCCATTATCAGTATTTTTCGATGTTCCGTCCCGCCGCCGAAGCGTCCGTCAGCGAGTGCAGAAACTCATCATGGAAACAACTTCCGCTTCGAAGTAGCGATTCCGTCCAAGAAATCCGATCCTAGCACATATGTAGAGGTTCCCGATCAATCCGCTCCACAGCCAGCTACCGTCAACCCATCCGACGTCACGAGAGTTGTCACCCCGACCCAGACTGTATTTACTACCGACTATCGTTATCGCATCATTTCCGGCGTCTCCCCAAGCCAAGCGTCCACAAAACCCTCCCATATGATCGCGCATCCTGTGATCGCAAACGTCGTCTCCTTTGACACCCACTTCGTCCGACAAGACGGCTTCGCCTCTGAAAAGACAGCAAGCGAGCGCTTCTTCGACGTCATCAGATAGATTGCCCGTCAACCTACATGAACTGACGCCACGTCCCGCCAAGTCCCACCGGTCAGATACTCGGCCCGGCCTTCTCAACCGTGCATCTTCCACCCGAAGCGGTGCCAGTCCGTCGCGTGCCTCGCCCAGAAAGTAACTTGCCGATAGGCAGTATAGATGGCGCCTATCGCGATTCACCAATCTTGGCCCAATGAAGAGAGCGTTCCCTCTTCGTTGCATGACGTGTGGGGGACACTCGCAAGGTTTACCAAAGGGTACCAACGTGATATCCGTGAGGAACAAGGTTTGACTCTTTCATCCCAGAGCAACCTTTCGCGAGACCTTACTGATTGCTGACTGCTTCGCCGCAGGCCGACGTTGCTGCTGCCACGGAGTTATTACTCAAAGGACAAATAGTCAAGAGGTGGTACTACGATGACGCCCCGGCCCGAGACGATATTGGGGATTCGCCGTCTATTGAGCAAATTATGAATATACTGGAGAATTCCAGGTTTTATTCCGATGTGGGCTATTACGAAGCTTCGTGGAATCAAGTCATCTACGGCGAAGTGTTGCGGCTGGCGGTGCCATTGCCATGTCGAGGGTCCGAGGTAATAGTGTCATACGTACTGTGGTGAGTACATCTTGGGACGGGCACTTCTGCCAACAACAGGGGGCCCAGTGACACGAGTTTCTGTCCATCCCGACTAATGCAAAACGGCCCGACTGCTAAGATCATCGATTACTATGTTGACACCGGAGGATTCTCCCGCAAGATCGACTATTACATGCTCATCAACCCCGAGGCGCCATACGCGAGCGCGATCCAGGAACTCCGGTATTAGGATGACCTGTCTCTCAGTCAATCACACCGGCTACCAGCCCTTGTGCCGAAGACCCGTCGACTGAGCATCGAGACCAAGGGTCCCGACGAAGAGCTCATCGATGCCAAGACATAACTTTTGATCCGGCCAGATGCTTAGTGGGTTATCCTCAACGGCTTGCCAATCACAACGAAGCCCCCCCGGCCTCTGCCAGACTTCATACCCGGCGTCACAGCCGAGGGTCACAAGTGATATCTCGTAGCCAGCACTCGCAATGATACCGAAACGGTGTGTTACGTCTCGGGCCGTGTTATGACTTGGTTAGACACATGTGAGCTAATTTGCGGCAGATATCTTAGGTGAGCCAAGAGTTGGGCACAACCGAGAAAGCCATCGGCGTCTGCTCCATCGTGCGACCTGGCGCGATAGGCACGTATGGTATCCTGGCCTACCTTTCAGCGATATTTCATCCCGCCACAAACGTCGATCGCCGCAAGTTGACAATCAGGGCGTCAAGTCATTATGCGCTTGGCGGAGGAAGGCCTGCCGCTGCTCTAGGACTTTATAGACGTTGTCATAGATGGAATTTGAGGCAATGCCGTTATGGCTTTGGGTCGGGCAACCTTGGAACATCGTTCATGTCATGGAGAATACGTCTGCATTGATTGCTTAGGTAGACTGAGATGCGGGTGAGATAGAGCGAGAGCTAGACTGTCGTAATGGAGGGATTACCGGTCATTCATGCGAGCCTTTGTGCCTCTTGTCCAATCAGTCACCACACGAGAACGTGCCAAGCAGGAGCCGGTTCTCGTGCTGTGTCCTCAGGAAATGCGGCGGGTCTGATAGATGCACTCGTGGTGCGTATGGTCGGGTTGTTGTTTAGGTATATGATGAATGAGCTTGACGAGAGATGTAGAAACATGTCGCTGAATGAGATGCCCGGTGCGCTTTCTCTCTTCTCCTCGATTGTGGGAATCGGATGATAGAGTTGAAGTGGGATTGTCAATTTAGTCGCTGGTTAGTGTCGGCGTACTTTACTTGGGATCTTGGACCTAGGTACTTAGGCTGACTTACCTGACCCGGGGTAAGTTCCTTCTGTACCTTGAGGAATCGCGAGCTTAGATAAGATGGCTAAGGTACTGATAACCTTGCCCGACGGTGTCCGGGCAAGCTGACCATTCTAGGCACCTTGGGCTGCCTGCGCGGCCTTGGGCGAGGTGCTTTTGTAAGGTGCTCCAAACTTCCACCTAGGCAGTTTGATGAGATACCTTAGGGATAAGAATGCTTATCCGATGCACTGCCAACCCGAAAATTCAAAGACACCCCCGCTCACTCATTGCCGCCGTTCATATTTGGTTTGGTCCTTGCTCGGACGGGCTCCAGGCAAAGGCGAATCTAAGAATTTGGCGACATAGCGGGCGACATCAGGTAATCATTCGTTGTCTATTGATGAGACAAGCAGCAGAGCTTAACCACTTTACTGCTCCTAACACCTTAGCAGGTACCTACACGGGAGGGGGGCGCTCTCAACAGAGGTCCTTTTCAATGCTGCTTAAGGGGGGTATGTCCGTAGGGGACCAGTCCGCTGGTTGAGTGACCCTTCGTCTTGAAGGCGGACGCTCTATATGCCAAGGTGCCCCTTTTCCCCTCGTTGACTGTTCTTGATAATGCCCCGAATCCCTCGGGCTTTGAGATCTCTACCTACTGGAATTTCCGGTCTAAGGTATTCAAGGAAATCCGCCCTGCTAGCATAGCGGGCTAAGATATGAGAGGAAGGGGCGCACTTGCCGTTAAGTCAATATCAATACTGCATTGTGAACACGGGGTGGTATCTATCTTGGGCTACTACCCAATTAAGCGATCTTCTAAGCGAATTCAGCCAGCAGAAAGAACGACCTCTGCCGTGCGCCCCTCCTCCACTAGTCTTTGAGGGTCTGCGCAGCGGTAGGTAAGGTACGTTCCTTGTGCCTAGGTATCTTACCTAGGTAGTAAGATAGGTATCCCGCCGTGCCCGCGACTCCCTTGTTACTCAGCCAACGGCCCCCAGTCCATCCGTCTACATCATCAAATCAATCGCATCGGCTAAACCTCAACCCAATCGACGCGCATACTGTCATACTGTCGACAATCATGTGGGAGTCAATCGCTTCTTGGATACAGACGCTCCCCGGCGCCTGTGCTCACAACTTCGACTGCGACTATGACTGCGACTGCGCCTCGAATCCCTAACCTCCTCAAAACTCTCTAAAATCCTCACCGGCAAAGTCATTTACTATGTGTGATCGCACTGAAACCATGGTCGACAGCTCCGATACCATGAGCTATCGCTCGGGCACCATGATTGAATGCTCCAAGTCGGTGGCCGGAAGAAAAATGTCGTTTGCGCAAATAAAACTTGTGAAGCTTCCACTGGGAAACGAGAGCACTATCAAGCGATGATTCTCTGGCCATCCCACCAGCCCGGAATCTCTCTCAGTTCGAGGCCTTGAGGCAGGAGCTTGATCTGAACGACAGCGTGTTCGTCTCAGATGCAGCTCAAGGTAACCTCCCGTCATGACCCTTTGGGCATCCAATGTACTCCATGTCTAACTTCTCTCGCTCTGTCAGTACCACTGCTCCTATCACCAAGGACTACGTGCCTGGAGGTATACCGCACGGACAAATCGACTTTTGCATCTATCTTGACCCGACAGCCGACGCACAAGCAAGGTACTGGCTTTGCGACAAATACTACCCAGCGCGAGTCTGTCTCATACGTTCTACGGCGCCCTGTGTCAGACCCAATCTCCGCCGGTCTAGATACTGAGAGACCTGGCCATAACTTGTATGGGGCTGTGTTGCGAATTAGCGTCTGGAAGGCGGCGCTTGAGAAAATGCTCCGTCGCGAGCTCTGGGGCGGCTCATGAAGGGGATATTTCTCTCTTCTACAGTAGATGATGTCGAGCGGAATGTCCAGCCAGATAGACTGGCCTTGGGTTGAAAAACGGACCTGCACGTCTGATTAGTTTATTGCAGCACTTCAAATTACCCAACAACCAATGCGACATGTTTTGCAGCATTTTTGTTTCCTTCAGAATCTCAAGTCCGGCATACCGGTGCCTCAATGCTGTCTGTGATGCCGAGGCTTCAATGAACGCGCAAACCAATGGTAGCGGCAACCTGCAAGGAGCTGGCTGCCTGAGAATAGCATCCCACACGCGTCAAGATTTGACCCGTATGAGTTACAATCCATCTGCTTTTGCTTGCTGCCTTGAAACGTCTACAATGGTTATCCGTATCGGATTGGAGTCAAAAACGGAATACATTGGTGATGAAATGTGCTCGTAGTACCACGGTTGAAGGGGGTGAACAATCGTCATAAGACAGTGTGGTCGGATTCCAACTGTCAAATTGGCCACGGCGGGCTCAAGCCACCTTACTAAGCGCGGCGAGCTCACCCATCGGCGCGAATCGCGCAGCAGAACTTTTACTATAGTATAAAGTAGAAAGGTCTATAAATATATATTAATTAAGAGACCAATCGGCCCTACACAGTAGTTCAACTTCGTTACGAGCTACTCAATCTAAATAACTTTCTTATTAATTACTTCTTATTATAAGTATTATAAATTAAATTAGTAATATAATACTAAGAATAAGTTATTTTAATTAAGTTCTTTATATTAACTTAATTATATAATATTATTAATTTAAGCTTATTTTAAGAAAAAAAGTAAGAGTAGCTATTATGAAACTTTATAAAATATTTATTAGTATCCTTATTATAAAATAATTAGTTCGAACTGTAAGTTAATAAAGAGATTAATTAAATTATATAAATTTTTATATAAGTATAAAAAAGAAGTTCTAACTATAAGTTAAATAAGTATTACGACTTAATATATATAACTAAAACTAGGGCCCGCCCCGTAGGCTTATAATAGTTATAATATACTATATATATAAAAGTATAGAATATAAAGTAACTCTTATAAAATAAAAAAACTATAAATAAGTTATATATAAATAAGAAATAATAATTATATAATAAGGTAATTACTATAATTACTCTAAATAAGCGCTTATTAATATTTATTAAGTAATTACCTAAATAAATAAAAGTAATTATAATAAAAAATATATTTATAAATAAACTTATATATAGTATAAACTTAAGCCGAGCTTAAGGATAGACTTTTATAACTTTTTTAATAATTAAGTTAGTATTAAATCTTACGATCGCTTTTAACTATTTTTATTAAAAACTCTTTTTAATAAAACTATAATTAATTATTAAAGCCTTACTTACTTTATAATTTATAAATATAGCTTTAAAAAAACTATTTATAATTATAATATTATTTACTTAGTACTTATAACCTTAACTTTTATTAATATATTTACTATAACTAGCTAGTTATAATACTTTAATTACTCCTATTTAATAAGTTTATTTTATAAAAAACTAACTAAATAATACGAATATTTGTTTTTTTATTTCTACCTTTACTAGCTGCTCGGGCGATTCTCAATATCGTTTACACGGTATTAATACACGGTATCAGTAAATACTCACACTATCTCGCTAGACTATTTTTTTAGATTTTCTAACTTTTTAACTTTCCCTCCTGCAAAGTTCACAACCACGGATCATAATACGAATATATTAATTATTAATAATAATAATATAGCATAGCCTATTAAAGTAGTTATACTTACTATTTAATAACTATATAATATAATATTTAAACTTAAAAACGAGAATAAGTAACTTTATTTATTTTAGTATTTTGCTTTTACTAACTACTCGGGCGATTCTTAATATCCTTTATATAGTATTAATATATAGTATTAATAAATACTCCTACTATCTTAATAAAGTATTTTTTTATAGACTTTTTACTTTTTTAACTTTCCTTTTTATAAAGTTCATAACTACGGATTATTAACGGTATAAGTAACTTTATACTTAGCTTATAATACCCTAACCTCCTTTAGTACTTAGAGCTAAGTACCCTAAACCAGAACCTTATAATAGGTCCCCAGATATTTTTTAAAGGTTTTTTATTTAAGCTAGGGCCTATTTATACTATTATAAGACCTTTTTTATTATTAAAACCGATAAGGTTTATTACGTAGCTTTATTTTTTAAAATAAATACCCTTATTTAGTTTAAACCTTTAATAAAAAACTATTTTAAAAACGAACGTAATATCTAAAATAAAAATACTAAGAAGATTTTTAATAATTATAATAAGTTTAAAAGAAAACTTAAAAAGACTTTTAATAACCCCGATAAAAAACGAATTACTAAATAAAAACTTATAACCCTTATATAACCCCCTAATAGAGTAATCCGCCGGGGCCGTACCGTATATTACGTATTAAAAAAACTAAGTATATTACGCTCTATACTTAACTATTAATTAAAATAGCTCCTAACTTTTTCCTATATAAAGTCCTCTAAGTTTTAGCTATTTAAAAAACGAGCTATACCTATTTTAATATATATAAGACCTTTTAATACTAACTTACGTAAATAACTAGATCTTATATTATATATTCTTTTTTATTAAAAATTATGGGGCCTTTTATATATTTTTTTATATTTATAATATAGCTTATATTAAAAGGATTTTTAGTTTTATAAAATATAATTTTTAAATTAATATTAATATATTAAATCTTAATATTTATATTAACCCGGCTATTTATAATATTTATATTATTACTTAGCTAAATTCCGTATTATTAAAAAGTACTTTACTAATTCTCGGGCGTATTTATATTAGTTATAATAATTATAGCGTCGAGCTAATTAAAGAGGGCGCCTAGCCTAAGAGGGGTAGACTTATTAATAAGTATTTTTAAAATAGTAGTTTATATATTAATAAGTTTATTGAATAGATTTATTTAGTACATTTATTTAGTTTAAATAGAGAGTAGTTTTAAGTAATATTAGAAGCGATAAAAATAAAAAGAATTTTTATAAGCTCTAAGTAATAAATATTAGCCTATTTAGCCCTTTTTTTTTAAAAAACCTCTACGTTACTATTAAAATTTAGAACTTCTATAATTAAGGGCCGCTTTTAACTATTACGGCCGACTATTATAACTAATTATTATAGCTAATTTTTATTATTAACTTTTTTAACTAGTATTATTATATAAAGGGTAGCTTACTTATCCTAAATTATATAGCGGTTTTTATATCGAAATTACTATATTATATTAAGTACGTACTTAGGGTATATTATACGTATTATATAGTTAAAAAGTATACCGTATTATATAATTTCTTTTAAAAGCGTAATTCTATTAAGGTCGATCTTTTGTGCCTATAAAGCCGGAAAAAAAACTACTATATAACCCTTATATAAAAAGGGTTAGTTAGTAAGTATATATCTAAATTTAAATAGATTACTTTTAAGCTCGATTAGGGTAATAATACGCTTATAATAGCCTTTTATTATAGCTTAAAAAAAAGTTAAAAATAACCTCTCTTAATAAACAACTAAATAAGCTTTATAATTATATTAATATAATAGTTAAGATCAATAACTAACTTTATAAACGACGTTTTAAATAAAAAAAATAGAATACTTAGAATAACCGAGCTAAACTTAATAATAAACGTAAGTATAAACTAACGACTACTATAATAAAGTATTATAGCGGACTAATAAATCTTAGTATTATTAAAAAAGAATAACCTCGCTAAAAAAAAGGACTTTAAGTATTATAATTATAATAAAATAAGATATATAACTAAAAATTATTAATAACCTAAGTATATTTAATATTAACCTATTTTAAAAAAGCGAGCTAATATTATAAATAAAGAAGTCCCTTATAAGTAACTCTTATAAACGGCTTATTATAATAATAATTATCTTACTTATTAAGATAGTAAAAAATAAATAGGATAGTACCTAAAGCGACCTAAAAATAAGGGATAATCTAGATATAATATTATACTATTTATTAAGACCTTAGTAATAATAATAAAAAAAATATATCTACTTACTAACCCTATACTCTTAAAAAAAAAATATTAAATATATTACTACGCTCTCTTAGATTTATAAAAATATGAAAAAAAAAGCTAAAATAGACCCCGTTATAAAAAATATATTTTACTTTTTTAAAAAACAAATTAAGTAAAAACTCTTAGCTAATATAAAAGAATAACTCCTTAAATTTTTAAAAAAAGGACCCGATACTAAAACAATTATAAGTAGCCTTATTTATATAATATAACGAAACTATATAAACTAAAAATAATTTACTAAGTCTAAAAAAGGACTTAATTTAAATAAAATCCTAACTAAGTCTATTTATATAATATAGAAAATAAATAGTAATAGAAAATTTATTCGTAAAGTTAAAAAGTAGCTTAAAAACCTCTTATATAAAAATAAGATTAAAGTATTTAAAAAACTAATTCTTAATTCTAGAGTTATAAAAAAAAATTTTAATTTTAAAAAAGAAAATATTAAAGTAAGAACTAGTTCTTTTTATTTTAATAAAATAGAATTATTTTATAATTCGAACGAACTTTATAATATTACTTAATAACATATTTAAATAGAGATCGATTATAAAATACTACTTAGTATTAATAATATTAGCTTTAAAAAGGATAATAACGAACTATAGTATAGATATATTTATTTATTTAAAAATAACTAAACCGTTTAGTTTTATAAAACTAAAGAACGTAAAAAGGTTATAATAACCCCTTATATAAATAAAAACTACTCTTTACTCGACCCTAAAAACCCCTTTTATAAGAAATTATTTTAAATAAAATACTTAAATTATAAATACTTTTAGTACTTT
Organism: Colletotrichum abscissum; assembly: GCF_030869225.1. NCBI lineage: Eukaryota > Fungi > Ascomycota > Sordariomycetes > Glomerellales > Glomerellaceae > Colletotrichum > Colletotrichum abscissum. Next base: position 244,305 of record NW_026850243.1, read on the forward strand.
ATATATAAATAAAATAGTTACTTCTACTTATAAAAATACGATAATAAGCTTATTAAGGATATTTATATAAAAAACTAACTACTTAGTTAGATATTACTAAGCTTTAATAATAATAATAAAGTAATATTTAGCCCAAACCCTAGCTTTTTTATAAAGTACTTTAATAATAAATATATAGAATAAGAAAACTATAAATATAACTAATATTAAGTTTATTATATTAGAAAAGCTAAGGCCTAGAGAGAATAATAAGAACTATATAAATAAGGTACTTAATAAAAAAAGTATATAATAAAAGACTAAAAAAGCTAATTATAAAAAAACGATAAAAATTAAAAATAAAAAAAAAGTTCTTATATATAATTAGATAACGTAACGACGTATGTTTATAAATTAACTTTAATATTTACGGACGAGGATTAAATATTATTATTAATAATAGTATATAAAAAACCTATATTTTACTAAGAATAGTAAATAAACTTAATCTATCATAAATATAAAAAGATAACCTATATTAATTATAAATAATAAAAAAAGAACGAATTAAATATAATTATAAATATATTAATTAAAAGACCGTATACTTCTTAATATATATTAATAATTAGTAAGAATAATTATAATACAATATTATAAAAATCGAAAATATTAATATCATCCTAGGAATTTTATAGTTATAAAAGCATAATTTATAAATAAATTAGATTACTAACTAGGTCCTCTAAGAAAATCTAGTTATTAAATAACATAAAAAAAAAGGGTTTAAACGGATTTTTAATAACTTTTAAAAAATAAGAATAAATATAATATATAGCTTTTATTAAGATAATAAAAAGCTTTAAGAAGTTTATAATTAATATTAATAATCAGAGATCGTAACGACTTTAAACTATACTTAAAAAATACTAAATATATATAGAACTATTTATAAAACCTAAAGAAATAGGATTATTAGAATATAGTAACTAGAATATAAAAATCGAACTTAAAAAAGGAACGTAACCTAGGTTCTTTTTAATATATTTAATAAATTAAAAAGAATAAGAATATCTTAATAAGTATATTAATAAGAAACTTAAAAAAGGACTTATTTAACTATCGAATTCTCTTATAAAATTACTTTTATTTCTTATATTAAAAAAAGGAGTAAAGAAACGAAAACTAGTTATTAACTATAAAAAACTTAATAAAATTGTAAAAAAAAATTACTATCCCTTACTACTTATTACTAAGCTTAGAAATCTATTTTATAAAACTAATTAGTTTATTATTATAAATCTTAAAAAAGTATTTAACTAAATTCGGATTAAAAAAAAAAGATAAATAAAAAACGGTATTCTAAACTTATAAAGAACTCTTTAAGTACTTTATTATACCCTTTAGACTTACTAACGCTCTAATAACTTTTTAAATAATAATTAATTACGTACTCTAGGAGTATATTAATATCTTTATTATTATTTATATTAATAATATTCTTATTTTCTTTCCTAATTTTAAGATATATAAAAAGTATATTTATATAATATTCTAAAAGCTTTAAAACGCTAAGCTATTTACCAAACCTTCTAAATATAAGTTTTATATAAAAAAAATAAACTTCTTTAAATATATTATTATACTAAGATAAATCTATATATAAATATTAAAAATAAAAGTAGTTAGGGACTAGCTTATATTATAAAACATTAAGGACGTATAAGGATTTTTAGGATTCGTTAATTTTTATTAATAATTCCTTAAAAACTATATTAATATAATTAAACTTTTTAATAACCTAATATAAAAAAATACCCTATTTATTTAGGATCCTAAGTATAAAAAAGTATTTATTAAAATTAAAAATATAGTCGTCTCTAAACTAATTACTATAATCCTAGACCCTTAAAAACCTTTTAAAATTAAGATTAATACTTTAAATTTATTATAAAAACGGTCCTAAGATAACGAAATAAGTAAAAAAAAGCTCTATTTATATTACTTCTACTCTAAAATATTCTATAAAACAAAATTAAATTAATAAATCTATAATAAAGAACTAATAATTATTATCGAAGTATTTTAAAAATAGAGGCTATAGTTATTTAGAACTAAGTACGAAATTATAATTTATATAAACTATAAGAACTTTATAAACTTTATAATAAATAAGAACCCCTTTGGGGTCCGGTCTGCCTTATTAGGGGCTATCTTCGCCTTCACGGGTAAGCTAGTTTATTAGGGTTAATATTGAGTTTTTATTACGTATTTTAATAAGACTTTATAACTAACTATAGCCGGCTATAGCCGTTATTAATTATTAATACTAACTAAACTTAAGATATTAATAACCCCGCTACTATAATATATTAATTACTTTCTTAATAACTAAATATTACCCCTTATTTTCTCTTTTTATCTTATTTAATAATAACCTCTTTTTATTAATATTCTTATTTAATACGCTTACTTACGCTCTTTTTAAGTTATTAATTATATTATTAAGTCTAAGCTTATTTATATTTTTTTATTATATTAAAAGGGCGCTAATAAGGGCGACGCTTATTATAATATATTTATTTATTTTTTATAAATTAATATTATTAATATAATATTTATTAAAGTAGTCTTTTTATAGCTCGGGGTCGTTTAGTATAATATTTATAAGATCGAACTTCTAGTTTTTAAAAAAGCCCTAAGGGTCGATAGGTTATTAATAACGTCTTAGTATTTTAATAAAGTATACTTAAAGTAGATAGTTAAATAGTAATAACGATAGTAATAGCAAGGGAAGCGTTTTTAACTTTAATAAAAGAAACGAGGTAATAAATATATATATATATATAAGTAAAGTTAAGAGTACTAGGGTAGATATCGTAAGGTCGGGATTATTCTTAACGATAGTAACGAGGGTATTTCTAATACTATTATTATAAGCTATTATTACTTAGAAAAGTAGCTAACTTAGCTAGATACGTAATAAGCTTATAAAGTAGTAATATTAGGTACTTAATATTACTATTAATAATCCGTAGTTATAAACTTTATAAGAGGGAGAGTTAAAAAGTTAAAAAATTAAAAAAAAATAGTTTAGTAAGATAGTATAAGTATTTACTAATACCGTATATTAATATTATATAATCGATATCGAAAATCGCCCGAGTAGCTAGTAAAAGTAGAATATTAAAATAAATATAACAAATAAGAACCTAAATAAATAATAAGTTAAATAGAGCGAATTTCTATTTAAATTTAATTTCTAAAATATTTATTAAAAAGGTTTAGAAAATAATAAGATAAACGCTCTTAATAAAAGACCTAACTATAAAATCGCAGTCCCTAAAAAAACATAAATTATTCTTAAATAAAAGAAAAATAGTAGCTTTGTATTAATTATAAAACTCTTTATAATAACTAAAAAGATTAGTACTAGCCTAATTATAAAAATAACCCCTAAGCTTATTATAAAAATTTATAATATATTAGTATACGGTTATTAAGAAATTATTAAAACGTAAAAACGGATTCGTTAGTATTATAATAAATCTACTATATATACTAAAATTATAAAAGTAATTAAGGATTATACAACTTATAAAAAAAGTAAGAATAGCTTATATAAACTTTATAACGAGCTATAATTACTATAACTACTAATAAAAATATAATAATTAATTATATAAGACTTTATTATTAAATTACTAAAGTCTAGAGAACTATTTACTAAAGTATAGTATAATAGTATTTTAGTTATAGTTAACTAACTTACTAAGTTTACTTACTTTATTCTTTATAAAGAATTTAGTACTATAAAAAACCTAGTATACGTATTTACTAAAGTTATATTCTTAAACTACGGTTTATTAAAAGAAATCATTTTTAATAAAAATAAGCTATTTATTTCGAAATTTTAAAAATCTCTAATTTCGTAACTTAGTATAGACTATAAACTATTAATATTATTTTATCTATAACCCGATAAATAAATAAAAAGAATTAACTAGATCTTTAAAATATATTTTTATTATTATATAAACTATGACTAGGATAATTAAGTAATATTTCTATTAATAGCCTAGTTCGTATATAATAATATAATTAATAAAAATATAAAAAAATCTCCGTTTTACTTTAATTATGGATTTTAGTTAATAGTATATAGAGAAGTATAATAAGGATTATAAGCTATAAAAACTATAATAAACGTAAATAAACTTAAAGAAATCTATAAATAAGTATTAATAGACCTCGGGTTCGTATAATAATATATAAAGAAAAACGCGGATAAATTAAAAATTAAAGGATTATTTTTAAAAAAAGGGGATAGTACTTATCTCTTTTATTATAATGTTAAAATAAAATAACTAAGTAATAAATTAAATTATAAAAAACTCAAACCTTTCGAAATTATTAAAAAAGTCTTATTAATTAATTACGAACTAAGATTACTAAATACGATATAATACTATCCCGTCTTTTATATCTTATTACTCGAACTTATACTAAAAGAATCATATACAAAAGATTATATTATTATTAAACTAAATTAACTAAAATATAAAATTAAATATATTATTAACTATAGAATTAAAAATAAAACATAAGAATTCTTTATTAAATAGAAGGGTTATAAATATAAAAAAAATATATAAAAACTTATTATAAACTTTTAGAACTCTTAGGAATCCTTTTTAAAATACTAAAGTTAAAATTAAAACTAGAACTCTTAGTTATTATAATATCCTAATTAATTACTCTAAAAATATTACTAAATTACGCTTTTTATATAGTAGCTAACTTATTCTCGTTAATAATATTAAGAGGATTAAGAATCGCTTTCCCCCTTTTAAATAATATCTTTTTTTTAAAAAAAAATAATTTAATTTTAATAAAGACTAATTTAATTTAATTTATATATAACGTAAAGCTTTTACCTATTTTTTTAAAAAAAAGCTCCTCTATTTCCTCTTTATGTTCTAACTTATTAGTTTTAAATAAAAAACGATTTATTATAAATATAATTAATATAAAAAAAATACTAATAAGAAAAAAAAAACTTACGATTATATATAGTACTAGTAGTTACGTTATGAGAACGACTACGACGTATATATTTATAATACCTTAATTTACTTTTTAATATTTTATATCTTCGCCCTAATAAATAATAAAATAAGTAAGGTATTACGATTTTAAATCCTCGCTCCTTAATTTCAAAAATAAGCTTTAGTTAATAATATATTAAAAATTTAAGAAATATCTTAGTATTTTTAGAAAAATCACTTAATAAGCCCTAACTTAGGCCATAACGACTTATTTATAAGTTTATAAAAATAAGACTTCTAAAAAAGAGACCTAATATTACGACTTAATATATATAACTAAAACTAGGGCCCGCCCTATAAGCTTATAACGGCTATAATATATTATATATATAAAAATATAGAATATAGGGTAACTCTTATAGAATAAAAGAACTATAAATAAGTTATATATAAATAAAAAATAGTAATTACGTAATAGAATAATTATTATAATTACTTTAAATAAGCGCTTATTAATATTTACTAAGTAATTACTTAAATAAATAAAAATAATTATAATAAAAAATATATTTATAAATAAACTTATATATAGTATAAACGTAAGCTAAGCTTAAAGATAGACTTCTATAGCTTCTTTAATAATTAACTTAATATTAAATCTTATAATTATTTTTAACTATTTTTATTAAAAACCCTTTTTAATAAAACTATAATTAATTACTAAAGCCTTACTTATTTTATAACTTATAAATATAGTTTTAAAAAAGCTATTTATAATTATAATACTATTTACTTAGTACTCGTAGCCTTAACTTCTGCTAATATACTTATTATAACTAGCTAGCCGTAATAATAAGCTATAATAATTAAAAATAAAGGCCGTAATTAGCCGTTACTTAATTAACTATATTTCTTTTTATTTATTTTTTTACTTTTACTAGCTACTTAGGCAATTCTTAATATCGGTTAAATAGTATTAATATATAATATTAATAAATATTCTTACTATCTCGTTAAAGTATCTTTTTTTAAATATTCTTCTATCTTTTTAAACTTTCCCTCTTATAAAGTTTGTAATTATAGAGTATTAATAATAATATTAAGTACTTAATATTACTACTTTATAAACCGTTTACTTAGCTAAGTTTACGGCCTTTTAAGTAATAATAACTTATAATAGTAGTATTAAAAATACTATTATTATTATTACTAAGAACAGTTAGCACTAACCTTTTTATTATTAGTATTTAATATACGTTAACTTATTTATTTTTAATATTCTACCTTTACTAGCTACTCGGGCGATTCTCGATATCGTTTATATAATATTAATATATAATATTAATAAATACTCCCACTATCTCGATAGAATATTTATATTAGCCCGGCTATTTATAACGTTTATACTATTACTTAGCTAAATTCTATACTATTAAAAAGTACTTTACTAATCCTTAGGTATATTTATATTAGTTATAATAGCTATAGCGTCGAGCTAGTTAAAGAGGGCGCCTAGCCCGAGAGGGGTAGACTTATTAATGGGCATTTTTAGAGAGTTCTAACTTATTAATTACTAACTTAGAGTAGTAATTTATATATTAATAGGTTTATTTAATAAATATATTTAGTAAATTTATTTAGTTTAAATAGAGCTTTAGGTAATATTAAAAGTAATAAGGATAAAAAGAATCTTTATAAGCTCTAAGTAATAGATATTAGCCTATTTAGTTCTTTTTTTAAAAACGTCTACGTTATTATTAAAATTTAGAACTTCTATAGTTAAGGAAGGCTACCTCTAACTATTATAACCGACTATTATAACTAACTATTATAGCTAACTTTTATTATTAACCTTTCTAGCCGGCGCCGCTACGTAAGTATATTACTTAGCTTATCGTTAGTAAATAGTTAAAGAGGGTAGCTTATCTATTCTAAATTATATAACGGTTTTCGTATTAAAATTATTATATTATATTAAGTACGTACTTAGGGTATATTATACGTATTATATAGTTAAAAAGTATACTATATTATATAATTTCTTTTAAAAGCGTAATCTTATTAACGTTAATCTTTTATACTTATAAAGTCGAAAAAAAACTACTATATAGTATATTAATTACTTTTTTAATAACTAAATACTACCCCTTGCTTTCTCTTTTTATTTTATTTAATAATAACCTCTCTTTAATATTCTTATTTAATATGCTTACCTATACTCTTTCTAAGTTCTTAATTATATTATTAAGTCTAGGCTTATTTATACTACTTTATTATATTAAAAAGGCGCTAATAAGAGTAATACTTATTATAATATATTTATTTATTTTTTGTAAATCGATATTATTAATATAGTATCTATTAAAGCGGCCTTTTTATAGCTTAGGGTCGTTAAATATAATACTTATATAGTAGTTTTTTTCTAGATTTATAAGTATAAAAAATCGACCTTAACGGGATTACGCTTTTAAAAGAAATTATATAATATAATATACTTTTTAATTATATAATATACGTAATATACCCTAAGTACGCGCTTAACGTAATATAGTAATTTTAATATAAAAACTATTATATAATTTAGGATAGGTAAGCTGCCCTCTTTATTACGTAGTAGCGCTAGTTAAAAAGGTTAATAATAAAGGTCGGCTATAATAATTAGCCGTAATAATCGGCCGTAATAATTAGAAGCGGCCCTTAATTATAGAGGTTCTAAACTTTAATAGTAACGTAGAGGTTTTTAAAAAAAGGGCTAAATAGACTAATATTTACTACTCTTTATATTAGAGCTTATAAAGATTTTTTCTATTCTTATCGCTTTTAATATTACTTAAAGCTACTTTTTATTTAAACTAAATAAATTTACTAAATAAACTTATTAATATATAAACTACTACCTAAATAGCTAGTTAAATAACTAATTAAGAAGTTAGTTAGTTAAAATACTACTTTAATAAGAACCTACTCTATTCTTAGTATATAGTTAGTAATTAATAAGCTAAAAATGCCCATTAATAAGTCTACTCTTCTTAAGCTAGGCGCCCTCTTTAGTAAGCTCGATACTATAATTATCGTAGCTAATATAAATATATTTAAAAATTAGTAAAGTATTTTTTAATAATATAGAATTTAGCTAAGTAATAATATAAACGTTATAAATAATTAGGCTAATATAGACGTTAAGATTTAGTATATTAATATTAATTTAAAAATTATACTTTATAAAGCTAGAAATCCCTTTAATATAAGCTATATTATAAATATAAGGGAATATATAAAAGGCCCCCTAACTTTTAATAAAAAGGAGTATATAATATAAAATTTAGTTACTTATATAGGTTAGTATTAGGAGGTCTTATATACGTTAAAGTAAGTATAGCTCGCCCTCTAAACGGCTAGAACTTAGAGGATTATGGGGGAAGGTTAGGAGCTATTTTAATTAGTAATTAAGTATAGAGCGTAATATACCTAGTTTTCTTTAATATATAATATATAGTATAGCCCCGGCGGATTGCTCCGTTAGAGGGAAGTATAATACTTATATAGTAGTTTTTTTCCGGCTTTATAAGCGCAAAAGATCGACCTTAACGGGATTACGCTTTTAAAAAAAATTATATAATACGGTATACTTTTTAATTATATAATATACGTAATATGCCCTAAATACGTACTTAACGTAATATAGTAATTTCGATACGAAAACTACTATATAATTCGGGATAAATAAGCTGCCCTTTACGTAGCGGCGCTAATTAGAAAGGTCGATAGTAAAAGTTAGCCGTAATAATTAGCTATAATAGTTAGCTATAATAGTTAGAAACGGCCCTTAACCGCAGAGGTTCTAAACCTTAATAGCGACGTAGAGGTTTTTAGAGAAAGGGCTAAATAGGCTAATATCTACTATTTATACTAGAGCTTATAAAAATTCTTTTTATCCTCATTACTTCTAATATTACCTAAAGCTACTCTTTATTTAAACTAAATAAATTTACTAAATAAATTTACTAAATAAACCTATTAATATATAAACTACTACTTAAATAGCTAGTTAAATAACTAGTTAAGAGGTTAGCTAGTTAAAATACTACCTCGATAAGAACTTAAAAATGCTTATTAATAAGTTTACCCCTCTCGGGCTAGGCGCCCTTTTCGGCTAGCTCGACGCTATAGCTATCGTAATTAACGTAAATATACTTAAGAAATAATAAAGTACTTTTTAATAATATAGAATTTAGCTAAATAATAATATAAATACTATAAATAGCTAGGCTAATACGGACGTTAAGATTTAGTAAATTAACGTTAGTTTAGAAATTATATTTTATAGAGCTAAAAATCCTTTTAATATAGGCTATATTATAAACGTAAGGGAATATATAAGGGGCCCCCTAACCCTTAATAAAAAGGAGTATATAATATAAGATCTAGCTACTTATATAGGCTAATATTAAGAGGTCTTATATATATTAAAGTAGGTATAGCTCGCTCTCTAAATAATTAGAACTTAGAGAACTACGGGGGAAGGTTAGGAGCTATTTTAATTAATAATTAGGTATAGAGCGTAATATACTTAGTTTTCTTTAATACGTAATATACGGTACGGCCCCGGCGGATTGCTCCGTCGGGGGGGTATAATACTTATAAAATCGAACTTTTAGTTATTAAAAAAGCCTTAAGGGTTAATAAGTTATTAATAATATCTTAGTATTTTAATAAGGTATACTTAAAGTAAATAGTTAAATAGTAATAGTAATAATAATAATAATAATAAGGGAAGTAGTATTTTTAACTTTAATAAAAAAAAAAAACGAAGTAATAAATATATATATATATATATATATAAGTGAAAGTTAAAAGTATTAAGGTAAATATTAATAAGGTTAGTATTATTCTTAATAGTAATAAAGAGGGTATTTTTAATACTATATTATTATAAGCTATTATTACTTAAAAAGGTAGCTTACTTAGCTAGGTATGCGAGCTTATAGGGTAGTAGTATCGGGCGCCTAATATTACTATTAATAATCCGTAGTTATAAACTTTATAAGAGGGAAAGTTAAGAAGGTAAAAGAATTTAATAAAAAGGAAATGGTCTATTAAAATAGTAGCAGTATTTACTAATACTAAATATTAATACTATATATTTAATATCGAGAACTGCCCGAGTAGCTAGTAAAGGCAGAATATAAAAATAAATAATATTAATAAAAAACCTTTATTTAAAAAGTCTTTATTCATAAAATAATAAGTTTTTTTTAAAAACTAGTATACTCTATTTACGAAGTAAATATACTCTTAGCTTATTAATTATAATATAAGCTTTTATTAATTACAATATATAGAACTTAATTTTAGTTTATTACTTTTAACGAGCTTTTTAATTTTTAATAAGAGATAAGAAGTAAATACTATTTTACTACCTATAAGCTCTTTTATAATAAGATATAAAATATACTATTTAATATAATAACCTTAGCTTTATTTAACTCCTTTTTATTTATATTAAACTATTATTAAGTATTTATTAATAATCCTCTTACCTTTTTATTTTAAGTTATTATAGTAGTAATAGTATAGTTTATTAAGATAGTAAGTGTATCTATTAATACTGTGTATTAAGACTATGTAATCGATATTAATAATCGCCCGAGCAACTAGTAAAGGTAGAAAACGTAAACAAATAGTAGTAGTTATTATTATTTTATTAATATATTTTATAATATATTACTAATATAAAAAAGAAGATTCCCTATACTTAGAACTAGTTAATACTAAGCTAAGATTATAAAGGGAGGTTTTAACTATTTAAATATATACCTTAGTAATATCATTTTTTCTTCTTAAGCTAATTATCCTTTATTAAACATTAAGTAGTAGTTTATTAATAAAACGTAGTTTTTAAATTAGTATAAAGAGGACGTTTTAAAAAATACTTCCCCCTCTAAATAATCTAGCTTTTTAAATAAACCGTTTACTAAGTTTAATTTTTTGAATTAGTATTTTAAATTAAAATTGAATATTAATAGCTTATATACTTACTTTACGAGCCTTTTTTCAAAGGTCTTTTATTAATATCTTGATTATTTCTTTAAGTATTTAGTAGTTTATTAAAACTATAAACTCTTATAAAAAGCTTTAAACCCCCTAACGGAGCAATCCGCCGGGGCCGTACTATATATTACGTATTTAGAAAAACTAGGTATATTGCGCTCTATACCTAACTACTAATTAAAATAGTAATTAACTAATTTAATTATTATCTTCTTTTTATTAATAACTCTTAACTTTTTACTACTTTTAGCTATTTATAGGGCGAGCTTTATTTATTTTAATATATATAAGACCTCTTAATACTAGCTTATATAAGTAGCTAAGTTTATCATAATCTCTTTTTTTATATAAGTATTATTACTATTTAGGGGGTTTTATAAGAGCTATTTAAAGTACTAACTTATTATCTTAACTTTATATATTTCTAGCCCGTTTATTATAATTATTATAGCTAAGTTAGTATTAATATATTAAATCTTAGTATTTATATTAGCCTAGCTATTTATAATATTTATTATATTACTTAGCTAAATTCTATACTATAAAAAAGTACTTTATTACTTTTTAAACGTACTTACGTTAGTTACGATAGTTATAGCGTTGAGCTAGCCGAGGGCGCCTAGCCTAAGAGAAGTAGACTTATTAACGGGTATTTTTAGTAAAGTAGTAGTTTATATATAGTGGTTTTTTTCCGGCTTTATAGGCATAAAAGATCGACCTTAACGGGATTACGCTTTTAAAAAAATTTATATAATACGGTATACTTTTTAATTATATAATATATATAATATACCCTAAGTATGCGCTTAACGTAATATAGTAATTTTAATATAAAAATTACTATATAATTCGAGATAAGTAAGCTACTTTATATAGTAGCGCTAGTTAAAAAGGTTAATAATAAAGGTCGGCCGTAATAATTAGCTATATAGTGGTTTTTTTTCCGGCTTTATAGGCGCAAAAGATTAACCTTAACGGGATTACGCTTTTAAAGGAAATTATATAATATAGTATACTTTTTAACTATATAATATATATAATATACCCTAAGTACGCGCTTAACGTAATATAGTAATTTTAATATAAAAACCGCTATATAATTCGGGATAGGTAAGCTACTTTATAGCGGCGCTAGCTAAAAAGGTTAATAATAGAGGTCGGCTATAATAGTTAGCTATAATAGTCGGCCGTAATAATTAGAGGCGGCCCTTAATTATAGAGGTTCTAAACTTTAATAGTAACGTAAAGGTTTCTAAAGAAAGTACTAAATAGGCTAATATTTACTACTTATACTAGAGCTCATAAAGATTCTTTTTATTTTTATCGTTTTTAATATTACCCAAAGCTACTCTCTATTTAAACTAAATAAATTTACTAAATAAATCTACTAAATAAACTTATTAATATATAAACTACTACCTTAACGAGAACTTACTCTATTCTTAGTATATAATTAGTAATTAGTAGGCTAAAGATACTTATTAATAAGTCTACCCCTCTTAAGCTAAGCACCCTCTTTAATTAACTCGACGCTATAGCTATTATAATTAATATAAGTATACTTAAAAAGTAGTAAAATACTTTTTAATAATATAGAATTTAGCTAGGTAATAGTACGAATATTATAAATAGTTAGGCTAGTACGGACGTTAAGATTTAGTATATTAACGTTAGTTTAGAAATTATGCTTTATAGAGCTAGAAATCCCTCCGATATAGGCTATATTATAAATATAAGGGAATATATAAGGGGCCCCCTAACCCTTAATAAAAAAGAGTATATAATATAAGATCTAGCTACTTACGCGGGCTAGTACTAGGAGGTCTTATATATATTAAAATAAGTATAGCTCGCCCTTTAAATAGCTAGAACTTAGAGGACTTTATATAAAGGAAAGTCAGGAGTTAATAAAAAAAAGATAATAGTCGAGTTAGTTAACTACTATTTTAATTAGTAGTTAAGTATAGAGCGCAATATACCTAGTTTTCCCTAATACGTAATATACGGTACGGCCCCGGCAGATTGCTCTATCGGGGGGTAATAATTAGCTATAATAATCGGCTATAATAATTAAAGGCGGCCCTTAATTATAGAGGTTCTAAACTTTAATAATAATATAAAGGTTTTTTTAAAAAGGGCTAAATAGGCTAATATTTACTACTTATATTAAAGTTCGTAAAGATTCTTTTTATTCTTATTATTTTTAATATTACTTAAAGCTACTTTATTTAAACTAAATAAATTTATTAAATAAATTTACTAAATAAACTTATTAATATATAAACTACTAATCTACTCTTAATATATAGTTAATAATTAGTAGGCTAAAGATGCCCGTTAATAAGTCTACTCATCTTAGGCTAAGCGCCCTTTTTAACTAGCTTAATATTATAACTATTATAATTAATATAAATATACTTAAGAATTAGTAAAATACTTTTTAATAATATAATATTTAGCTAAATAATAGTATAAATATTATAAATAGCTAGGCTAATATAGATATTAAGATTTAATATATTAATACTAATTTAAAAATTATACTTTATAAATCTAAAAATCTTTTTAATATAAGCTATATTATAAATATAAAAGAATATATAAGGGGCTTTTTAATTTTTAATAAAAAAGAGTATATATTATAAGATCTAATTATTTACGTAAGTTAGTACTAAGAGGTTTTATATATATAAAAAAAGGTATAGCTCGCCCTCTAAACGGCTAAAACTTAGAGGACTTTATATAAGAAAAAGTTAGGAGCTATTTTAATTAATAATTAAGTATAGAGCGTAATATACTTAGTTTTCCTTAATACGTAATATACGGTACGGCCCCGGCGGATTGCTCCGTCGGGGGGGTAGTAGTTTATATATTAATAGGTTTATTTAATAGATTTATTTAATAAATCTATTTAGTAAATTTATTTAGTTTAAATAGAGAGTAGCTTTAGGTAATATTAAAAGCGATAAGCATAAAAATAATTTTTACGAGCTCTAATATAAATAATAAATATTAGCTTATTTAGCCCTTTTTTTAAAAAACCTCTATATTATTATCAAAGTTTAAAACCTCTATAGTTAAAAAAAGCTGCCTCTAATTATTACGGCTAATTATTATAGCTAACTATTATAACTAACTTTTATTATTAACCTTTTTAACTAGCGCCGCTACGTAAAGGGCAGCTTACCTATCCTAAATCTTATAATAGTTTTTATATCGAAATTATTATATTATATTAAGCGCGTACTTAGGGTATATTATACGTATTATATAATTAAAAAGTATACCGTATTATATAATTTCCTTTAAAAACGTAATCCCGTTAAGGTCGATTTTTTATACTTATAAAGCTAAAAAAAAAACTACTATATAAAAAGCTTTAGAAATAATACGCTTAGTACCCTAACCTTTCTATTATAACAAATATTCTTTATTAGCCCATAACCTATTATTACTTTATATTTAAAGACTTTTCTAACTAATGAATAGTAAGTTATTATTTTTTATTACTTATTATAATAAGATTATTATAATAACTTTAACTAAAGTATTAGTTTCTATTTATATAATAGATTATAGGTTTTAATACGTAAATATTATTATTAAAATAAAAGCGACATTTAACTAATTAAATACCTTATTTATTTCTTTAATATACTGGAATTCCTTTACTAACATCTTTTTTATTGTTAATAAAGTTATTATTAATATAATAATACCTAAGTATTTACCAATAAACTTTTAATAAAAATTATAAAACCTTAGAAATACTTAGATATTTCTAATAGACTCTAGCGGTTTTTAATGAATAATCGTTCGTACTGATTTATTTATATTTTCTACCTTTATTAGCTACTCAGGCAGTTCTTAATATCGATTATATAGCATTAATATATAGTATTAATAAACACTCTTACTATCTTAATAAACTATTTCTTTTTAACTTTTCATTTTTTTAACTTTCCCTCTTATAAAGTTCATAACTATGGATTATTAACGGCGATTCGTTCGTACTTATTTATTTATTATATATTATTTTTAATAGCTACTCGGGCAGATCTTAATATTAATTATATAGTATTAATATATAATATTAATTATATAGTATTAATATATAATATTAATATATAGTATTAATAAATACTCTTACTATCTTAATAAACTATTTATTTTATATTCTTTACTTTTTTAACTTTCCCTTCTATAAAGTTTATAACTACGGATTATTAATAATAATATTAAACGCCCGATGCTACTATTTTATAAGCCGCTTATTTAGCTAAGTTTATTACTCTTTAAGTAATAGTAGCTTATAATAATATAGTATTAAAGATACCCTCGTCGCTATTATTAAGAATAATACCGACCTTATTAATATTTACTATACTTTTAACTTTATTTATGTATATATATATATATATATTCGTTACCTTATTTCTTTTATTAAAGTTAAAAAACGCTTCCCTCGCCGTTTATTATTATTACCCTATTACTATCGCCCTATCACTATTACCTTATTATTATTACTATCGAACTATCTATTTACTTAAATATATACTATTAAAATACTTAGACGCCTAGTTATTATTAACCCCTAGGACTTCCTTAATAACTAAAAGTTTAATCTTATAAGTATTATACTAGAGGACCCCGAACTATAGTATAATCGTCTTAAGGAATATAAATTAAATACTATCGATTTAAAAATTAGAAAAATATATATTAATATAGCTATTACCCTAATTAGTACTTAGTTTATATAATATAGTAGCCTTAAAATACTTAATTAACTTTGAAATACTATTAATACTTTAAAAACGTAGTATAAAAATAAAATAAGAAGGATTAAAAAGAATATTTTAAAGTTATTAAATGGGATAAAAAATAGGGGGTAGTTTTTAATTATTTAGAGGGCGATTAATATACTATAGCGGCGGGGTTATTAATATTTTAAGTTTAGTTAATATTAATTATTAATAACGGCTACGGCTAGCTATAGTTAGTTATGAAATTTCATTAAAGTACGTAATAAAAATACTTAATATTAACTTTAATAAACTAGCTTACTTATAACGGTAAAGATGGCCCTTAATAAGGCGGACCGGACCCTAAACGATCGTTCGTATTTATAATAAATTAATTTTAATTCTTTTTAAAGTAATAATATAACCTAGTAGTTCGACCCTTTTTAATAACACGAGTACTTCGATAGCTTAATAAAAAGTCTTTATAACTATAAATATTAAAAGACTTTTTAATATTCTTTATATTCTACTCCCTTATTATTAAATAAATTATTGAATTATTTATATATATTATATAATAAGTATTTAAAAAGTTAGCGAGCGTTTAGTAAATATATACTTAGAACGTTATAAGTACGTTCGTTAATCTAAAGGGTATAATAATATATTTAAAATAATTATATTAGCTCTTAAACGCTATTTTCTATTGGTTTTCTTTTTTAATTTAAATTAATAATAAGTATTTTTAATATCTATTTTTAAAATTTATTTCATTTTATAAAGCTTATTTAAGAGCTCGTTAATAAGTACTAATAAGTATTAATTTTTATAATTACCTTATTAAGCTTATAGTAGTTTATATAAAAGCGTAGTGTACTATGCTCTTTTAATATAAAAAAGATTAGTACTCTAGCCTTATTAACTAAGTGTTTTACTAGGGGGCCTATGTTAGTTAGCTAGGTAGGCTATGTCCTACTTTTCTTAAGCTAATCTACCTAATAAGAGGCTAGGGATTATTCTAACCGATTTTTATTATGACTAATTACCTACTTATACTTTTATTTCTATTTCTACTTACTTACTTTAACCTACTTACTTTAACTTACTTATTTTAACTTACCTATTTTAACCTACTTACTTTATTTTACTTATTTTAACCTCGCTATTATTATTTATAAAAAGTAAAGCTATTATAACTGTTTAATAAAGGAACTACTAATTAACTTAGTTACCCCTATGAAATTAGAAAAGTACGATATACCTATCTTATTATATCTCGTATTAATTATAATGATTAAAGAGCTTTTAGATTAATTATAGCCCTATATACGTAACTATAGCTTTATTATAATTTAATAAAACGTTAGTAACTACTAAAAAGAGCTTAGACTACTTACGTACTTTAAAATTACTTATAACTATAATACTACTTACTAACCTCGTAACTTTAGTACTTATACTACGTTTACTTAAAAAAATAATTACCTTTAATATAAAGTTATTTGTTTTAATATTCTACCTTTGCTAGCTACTCGGGCGATTCTTAATATCATTTTTATAATATTA
Source organism: Colletotrichum abscissum (assembly GCF_030869225.1). NCBI lineage: Eukaryota > Fungi > Ascomycota > Sordariomycetes > Glomerellales > Glomerellaceae > Colletotrichum > Colletotrichum abscissum. The sequence goes on from NW_026850243.1 coordinate 261,694, forward strand.
ATATATAGTATTAATAAATACTCTTACTAACTCGATAGACTATTTTTTTAAATTTTCTAACTTTTTAACTTTTCCTTTAATAAAGTTTATAACTACGGATCTAATATGAAGTTATTTCTACCCAAGTCTTTAATAATTAATAATAGCCTTTTATTATTAAGTATACTATTTATAGCTACGTACCTTCTTTAGACCTCTCTATTTATAAGCTTTATTAAAAGCTTATTATTATGTAATAAACCTTATTTAAAACCGTCTCTAAGTATAAGGTTATTAAGTTATATAAAGTAATTATTATTATTTAAGATACTAAGCCTAGGTTTTTAATTAAGTAAAAGGATATTAATAATACTTATTAAAACTTTACTTAAAAAAACTTAATAATTACTTTATTATTTAATAATTCGTAAGTATTTTAATAAGTATAAGATATAAATACTATATTTAATAATTGTTTAAAAATCCTAACCGGCCTATAAGCTTGATTCAGACCTACCCATAGTATATAATTATATAAAAACGGGTTTTTAAAGTTATTAAGCTTAATAATATATATAAAACTAACTAGTTTAATATATTATTAACGTATTTATTTTTATATTCTACCTTTACTAGCTACTCGGGCAGTTCTTAATATCGATTATATAATATTGATATAGAGTTTTGCTATCCGGGTAGTACTATTTAGCTATCCGGATAGTAATATATTTTTTAAACTACTAAGGGCTCATAGCTATAAATCTCGGGCTATGGCCCTATATTTATATTTACTATACTTACCTATAGGCTACCTAGCGTAGTTACGTAAAATAGCCGTAAGTACGTTTAGTTATAATTACTTATAGTTATAATTACCTACGATTTTAATTACTTATAGTAGTAATTACTTACTTAATTACCTACTTAATTACTTACTTAACTACTTACTTAATTATCTATTTTTATACATAATTACAACCGTAAGTAATTACGACTATAAGTAATTATAACCGTAAATAATTATAGCTATTTTATATAATTACGGTATATATATACTAAGTAGCCCGTGGGTAGGTATAGCGGGGTAAAAAAGTTTAAAGTTTAAATAACAGGCTCTAATTAGTTTAAAAAATAAATTACTGCCCAGATAGCTAAATAGTACTACCCAGATAGCAAAACTCTTAATATGTAGTATTAGTAAATACTTATATTATCTTAGTAAAGTATTTTTCTTTTTAAATTTCCTTTTTTTTTTTTTCCTCTTATAAAGTTTATAACTACGGATTGTTAATAATAATATTAAGTACCTAACGCTACTACTTTATTAGCCCGCGTACTTAGCTAAGTTAGCTACTTTTCTAAGTATAATAGCTTATAATAATAGTATTAAAAATACCCTTATTACCGGTATTAAATAATATTGGCCTCACGATATTTACCCTAATACTTTTAACTTTAACTTATATATATATATATATTTTCGTTACCTCGTTTGTTTTATTAAAATTAAAAACGCTATTTCCCTTATTATTACTATTACTATTACTATCTAACTATTTATTTTAAATATACTTTATTAAAATACTAAAACGTTATTAATAACTTATTAACCCTTAGGGGTTTATTAGTAACTAAAAGTTTAAATTTATAAGTATTATACTCCCCCTAATAAAGCAATCCGCCAGGGCCGTACTATGTATTACGTATTAAAGAAAACTAGGTATATTACGCTCTATACCTAACTACTAATTAAAATAGTAATTAACTAATTCGACCGTTATTTTCTTTTTATTAATAGCTCCCGACCTTCCCCCGCTTCTAGCCGTTTAGAGGGAGCTATACCTATTTTAACGTATATAAAACCTCCTAATATTAGCCTATATAAATAGCTAGATCTTATATTATATACTCCTTTTTATTAAGAGTTAGGGGGCCCCTTATATATTTTTTTATATTTATAATATAGCCCGTATTAAAAGGATTTCTAACTCTATAAAGTATAATTTTTAAATTAATATTAATATATTAAATCTTAATATCCGTATTAGCCCGGTTATTTACAGTATTTATACTATTACCTAGCCGAATTTTATATTATTAAAAAGTATTTTACTAATCCTTAGGTATACTTATATTAGCTATAATAATTATAGTATTAAGCTAGCTAAAGAGGGCGCTTAGCTCGAGAGGAGTAAACTTATTAACGGGCATCTTTAGCTTACTAATTACTAATTATATATTAAAAAAGTAGGTTCTTATTAAAGTAGTAGTTTATATATTAATAAGTTTATTTAGTAAATTTGTTTAGTAAATTTATTTAGTTTAAATAGAGCTTTAAGTAATATTAGAAATAATAAGAATAAAAAAAATCTTTACGAGCTCTAAGTAATAAATATTAGCCTATTTAGCCCTTTTTTTAAAAACCTCTACGTTATTCTTAAAGTTTAGAACCTCTATAGTTAAAAAAGGTTACCTCTAACTATTATAGCTAATTATTATAGCTAACTATTATAGCCGACCTCTATTATTAACTTTTTTAACTAGCGCCGTTATATAATAAAGAGGGTAGCTTACCTATCCCGAATTATATAGTAGTTTTCGTATTAAAATTATTATATTATATTAAGCGCGTACTTAGGGTATATTACGTATATTATATAGTTAAAAAGTATATTATATTATACAATTTCCTTTAAAAGCATAATCCTATTAAAGTTAATCTTTTATACTTATAAAGCTAGAAAAAAACCACTATATAAGTATTATACTAAGTAATCCCGAGCTATAGAAAAACCGCCTTAATAAATACTATATTTATAATATTAATTTATAAAATAAATAAATAAATATATTATTATAAACGTCGCCCTTATTAATGCCTTTTTAATATAATAAAGTATAAATAAGCTTAAATTTAATAATATAATTAAGAGCTTAAATAGAGCATAAGCGAGCGTATTAAATAAGAATATTAGGGAGAGGTTATTATTAAATAAAATAGAGGGAAAAAGTAAGGGGTAGTATTTAGTTATTAAAAAGGTAATTAATATATTATAATAGGATTATTAATATCTTAAGTTTAGTTAGTATTAATAATTAATAACGGCTATAGCTAGTTATAGTTAGTTATAAAGTTTTAAAAAGTACGTAATAAAAATACTTAATATTAACTTTAATAAACTAGCTTGCTTATAAAGGCGAAAATAGCCCCTAATGAGGCGGACCGGACCCCAAAAGGAAATATTATATTATAAAGTCTAATATTTATAACTTTAACGAGACTAGTTTTATAATAAGCAAGATTATATTTAGAATAGTTATTATAAATATAAAAAGGCGTTTAAATACGAAAACAATATAGCTTAGTAATTATAAATAAGTTATAATTACTTAGGCTATTAGCTTTTTAAGTTATAGTATTTTACTATATAGTAGTTTTTTTTTTTTAGCTTTATAAGCATAAAAGATCGACCTTAACGGGATTACGTTTCTAAAAGAAATTAATATAATATAGTATACTTTTTAATTATATAATATATGTAGTGGTTTTTTTCCGGCTTTACAGGCACAAAAGATCGACCTTAACGGGATCACGCTTTCAAGGGAAATTACACAATATAATATACTTTTTAACTACACAATACGCGTAATATATCCTAATTTATATAATATATATAACATACCCTAAGTACGCGCTTAATATAATATAATAATTTTAATACGAAAACCGCTATATAATTCGGGATAAGTAAGCTACTTTACCATTTGTTAATAATAAGCTAAGTAATATACTTATATAGCGGTGCTAGCTAAAAAAGTTAATAATAAAGGTTAGCCGTAATAGTTAATTATACTAATCGGCTATAATAATTAGAGGCGGCCTTTTTTAATTATAAAGGTTCTAAATTTTAATAATAACGTAGAGGTTTTTTTAAAAAAAAGGGCTAAATAAGCTAATATTTATTACTCTTCGTACTAAAGCTCGTAAAGATTCTTTTTATCCTTATCGTTTTTAATATTACTCAAAACTACTCTTTATTTAAACTAAATAAATTTACTAAGCAAATTTACTAAATAAATTTACTAAATAAACCTATTAATATAGAAATTATTACTTAGATAGCTAGTTAAATAACTAGTTAAGAAGTTAGCTAATTAAAATACTACTTTAATAAGAACCTATTTTCTTAGTATTTGTTTTTTTATTTTTACTTTTGCTAGCTGCTCGGGCGATTCTCGATATCGATTATATAGTATTAATATATAGTATTAATAGATACTCCTAATCTCTCAATAGACTATTTTTTTTAGATTTTTTACTTTTTTAACTTTTTTATAAAGTTTATAACTATGGATTATTAATAGCGATATTAAGCGCTAGACGCTATTTTATAAGCCTGCGCACTTAGCTAAGTTAGCTACCCTTCTAAGTATAGTAGCTTATAACGGTAGTATTAGAGATGCCCTCGTTACTATTATTAAATAATATTAACTTTACGATATCTACCCTAATACTTTTAATTTTAACTTATATATATATATATATATATATATATATATACTCGTTACTTCGTTTTTTTTATTAAAATTAAAAACGCTTTTCTCGCTAGTATTATTATTATTATTATTTGACTATTTATTTTAAATATACTTTATTAAAATACTAAGATATTAATAGCTCGTTAACCCTTAGGGCTTTTTTAATAGCTAGAAGTTCGATCTTATAAGTATTATACTAAACGACCCCGAGCTATAAAAAGACCGTTTTAATAAATACTATATTAATAATATTAATTTATAAAAAATAAATAAAGATATTATAATAAGTATTACTTTTCTTAATATTCTTTTAATATAATAAAATAGTATAAATAAGCCTAGACTTAATAATATAATTAGGAGCTTAGAAAGAGCGTAGTTAAGTATATTAAATAAGAATATTAAGGAGAGGTTATTATTAAATAAGATAAAAAGAGAAAGTAAGGGGTAATATTCGGCTATTAAAAAGGTAATTAATATATTATAGTAGCGGGGTCGTTGGTATTTAGTAACGGCTATGGCCGGCTATAGTTAGTTATAAAGTCTTATTAAAGTACGTAATAAAAACTTAATATTAACCCTAATAGACTAGCTTATTTATAAAAGTAAAAATAGCCCCTAATAAGGCGGACCGGACCCTAAAGGGATTCTCTTAGTATATAATTAATAATTAATAAGCTAGAACTTTTTAAAAATATTTATTAATAACTCTACCCCTCTTAAGCTAGGCGCCCTCTTTAGCTAGCTTAATACTATAACTATTATAACTAATATAAATGTACTTTAAAAATAGTAAAGTACTTTTTAATAATACGGAATTTAATTAAGTAATATTATAAGTATTATAAATCCCCCCGACGGAGCAATTTACCGGGGCCGTACCGTATATTACGTATTAAGGAAAACTAAGTATATTATGCTCTATACCTAATTACTAATTAAAATTAACTAACTTAACTATTATCTTCTTTTTATTAATAGCTCCTGACCTTCCCCTACATTCCTCTAAGTTTTAATTATTTAGAGAATAAGCTATACCTATTTTAATATATATAAAACGTCTTAGTACTAGCTTATATAAATAGCTAGATCTCGTATTATATACTCTTTCTTATTAAGGGTTAAGGGGCCCCTTATATATTCCTTTATATTTATAATATAACTTATATTAAAAAGATTTTTAACTTTATAAAATATAATTTCTAAACTAATATTAATATATTAAATTTTAATATCTGTATTAACCCGGCTATTTATAATATTTATATTATTACTAAGCTAAATTCTATATTATTAAAAGGTATTCTATTAATCCTTAGGCGTACTTATATTAATTATAATAGCTATAGTATTAAGCTAACTAAGGGTACCTAGCCCGAGAGGGGTAGACTTATTAATAGGTATTTTTAGAGAGTTTTAGTTTATTAATTATTAACTATATACTAAGAGTAGAGTAGTAGTTTATATGTTAATAGGTTTATTTAATAGATTTATTTAAATTAAATAAAGCTTTAAGTAATACTTAAAGCGATAAGGATAAAAAGAATCTTTATAAGCTCTAAAAAGTAATAAATATTAGCCTATTTAGCCCTTTCTTTAGAAACCTCTATATTATTATTAAAGTTTAGAACCTCTATAGTTAAAAAAGGCCGCCTCTAACTATTATAGCCGATTATTATAACTAATTATTATAGCCGACCTTTATTATTAACCTTTTTAACTAGCGCCGCTATATAAAGTAGCTTACTTATCTCGAATTATATAGTAATTTTCGTATTAAAATTACTATATTACGTTAAGCGCGTACTTAAGGTATATTATAGATAGTATATAATTAAAAAGTATACTATATTATATAATTTTTTTAAAAGCGTAATCCCGTTAAGGTCGATCTCTTGCGCCTATAAAGCCGGAAAAAAACTACTACATAAGACCCCCTGGATAACGATAATACTTATATAAAAAAAAGATTATATTAGACCTAGCTATTTATATAAGCTAGTACTAAGAGGTCCTATACGTATTAAAATAAGTAAAGCTCGCCCTATAAGTAGTTAAAAGTAATAAAAAGTTAAGAACTATTAATAAAAAAAAGATAATAATCGAGTTAGTTAACTATTATTTTAGTTAGTAATTAGGTATAGAGCGTATTATACCTAGTTTTCCTTTATATATAATATATAATACGGCTCCGGCAGATTGCTCTGTCGGGGGGATAAAATTATGTATAAAAACTTAATATTACTTTTTTATTATTAACGAATACGACAGTTATTATTTTATAAATTTTAAATTATATTATAAGAAAATTAATATCGTTACCTTTTATATACTCACTTATTTATCTTATTTATTATAGCCCTCAAATATTGAATATTTTAAACTTTTAAAAATAATATATAACTAAGAAAAGTCTATTGAGATAGTGGGAGTATCTATTGATACTATGTATTAATACCGTGTAATTAATATCGAGAACCGCCCGAGTAGCTAGTAAAGGTAGAATATTAAAATAAATATAACTAAGATATTAAAAAAAAATATAATAGGGTAATACTTATATTATAAAAAAGCACTTTTTCCTTACGTTTTATTAAGTATTTACGTAAGTAATTATAAAAAATCATATTTAAAGAGGATTTAGAGGAGCCAGGCTTATACTTTTTAATATAAAGAGTATATAATTTAAACTTATCCCCCCGATAGAGCAATCCGCCGGGGCCGTACTATATATTATATATTAAAGAAAACTAGGTATATTACGCTCTATACCTAACTACTAATTAAAATAGCTCCTAACCTTCCCCCGCCCGTTTAGAGGGCGAGCTATACCTATTTTAACATATATAAAACCTCCTAATACTAGCCCGTATAAGTAGCTAGATCCTATATTATATACTCCTTCTTATTAAAAGTTAGGGGGCCCTTTATATATTCCTTTACGTTTATAATATAACCCGTATTAAAAGAATTTCTAACTTTATAAAATATAATTTCTAAATTAACGTTAGTATATTAAATTTTAATATTTATATTAGCCTAGCTATTTATAGTATTTATATTATTACTTAGCTAAATTCCGTATTATTAAAAAGCACTATACTACTTCTTAAGTATACTTACGTTAGTTATAATAACTAGGGCGTTAAAGGGGCCTAAGAATCTATCGAGCCCTAGAGGGGGGGACCTATCGAGGGGCATCTTTAGTCCTAGCCCGCTAGTTATTAACTATATACTCAGAGGTTCTTAATAAAATAGTAGTTTATATATTAATAAGTTCGTTTAATAAGTTCGTTTAATAAATTATTTAATAAATTTATTTAGTTTAAATAGAGAGCAGTTTTAAGTAATATTAAAAATAATAAGGATAAAAAGAATTTTTACGAGCTCTAAAAAGTAGCTAAATACTAGCCCTTTTAGCCCTTTCTTTAGAAACCTCTACGTCGCTATTAAAGTTTAGAACCTCTATAGTTAAAAAAGGCTATTTCCGACCTTTATAACTAACCTCTACTATTAACCTTTCTAATTAGTACCGCTATAAAGTAGCTTACTTATCCTAAATTATATAATAGTTTTTATATTAAAATTACTATATTACGTTAAGTACGTACTTAGGGTATATTATATATATTATATAATTAAAAAATATACTATATTACATAATTTCCTTTAAAAGCGTAATCCCGTTAAAGTCGATCTTTTGCGCTTATAAAGCTAAAAAAAAACCACTATATAATTTAAACTTATTATAAAGTTATATATTCTAATACCTCTAAGATCCTTCTTAATAATATTATTAACTTGGACTTTTTAAATACTAAATAACTTAATAAAAGTATTATTATAATCGTAGCTTATTAAAAATCGAATTATTTATTATTAAAATAGCTCTTTAACTTTAATTATTAAAATTATTAAGTATTTATTAAAGGGGGTAAAAAGATTTATATACTAAACTACCTTATTAAGTCTAGAGTATTAGATCTTTTAAAAAGAGAATAACCTACTTAGTTAATATAAGAGGGCTTAGAAAATATGTTATTAATAAAAAAGAAGTTTTATAATAGTTAATAAGGAAGACCTTTAGTTATAAAAAGAGGTAATAACTTAAATTAAAAAGGAAATGCGCTAAAGTAGTAGTTATTAGCTAAGGACTAAGATAGATTAATAATAATATAGTATTTATAAAAATACTAATTATAATATATAAGTATATTAGATTACTAAAAATATATCTAAAAAGAAAAGGATACTAAATAGTTTTAATTAATTTACTTTTCTTAGTACTATTTATTAATTACGAATATAATATAGTCGCGGTCGGGTAGCTAGCTCGCTTATCTAGCTAGCTTGCTTATTATATATATTATTCTAAATAAGAATTAATATTTACAAAACCTCTTTATCTCTCTTAAACTCTATTTCTTCTTTTAAAGTATATTTTAATACTTCTTAAGTTATTAAAATTACTTATATTAGCTCTCTATATAACTATGCCCTTAATTTTATTTTAATAAAACATTATAAGGGCTAAAACTCTTTTATTAAGTTTATTAAATCTATTTAGGTTAAGATTAATATTAAGCAGCTTAAATAAGCTATTACTAACTTAAAGAATATAATAAAGTTAGTAATAATAAAGGTCTAGCCTAATACCTAGCTTTAGCTTTATATTTTTTATATTAATTAAAATATTAGTTTTAATATTAAGTATAAGTAAAAGGGCCCTAATAGGCTTATTAATAAGCTCGATATTAATTATAATAAGGAGGCTATTAAAAATAAAACTATTTAGAACTTAAATAATAAGGCCCGGGCTAATAAGACCTTTAGCCTTAATTAATAGCCTTTAAAAATTCTTTATATACTTACTAGCTTAGTCTATTAAGATAGTAGGAGTATTTATTAATACTATATATTAATACTATATAACCGATATTAAGAATTGCCCGAGTAGTTAGTAAAAGTAAAAATAAAAAAATAAATAAGAACTTTAGTATTAGGACTAATAGTCTTACTAGGACTATTTATAAGGACTTAGAGTTATTTACTTTTATATACTACTCTTACTAGCTACTCGGGCTATTCTCGATATTAATTATATAATATTAATATATAATATTAATAAATACTCCTACTATCTCGATAGACTAGTTTTTTTAAATTTTCCTTAACTTTCCCTCTTATAAAGTTTATAACTACGGATTATTAATAGTAATATTAAGTACCTAACGCTACTACTTTATAAGCTTTACGGCCCGCTAAGTAATAGTAATTTATAATAATAATATCCCTTTGGGGTCCGGTCCGCCTCATTAGGGGCCATCTTCGCCTTCACAGATAAGCTAGTCTATTAGGGTTAATATCGAGTATCTTTATTACGTAATAAACTTTATAACTAATAATAGCCGGCCGTAGCCGTTACTAAATACTAATAATCCCGCCGTAATATATTAATCGCCCTCTAAATAGCTAAAAACTACCCCCTACTTTCTACCTTATTTAATAACTCTAAAATATCCCTTTTAGTCTTTCTTAACCTACTCCTACGCTACGTTTTTAAAGTATTAATAATACTCTAAAGTTAGTTAAGTATTTCGAGGCTACTATATTATATAAACTAAGCGCTTATTAGGGTAATAGTTATATTAATATATATTTTTCTAATTTTTAAATTAATAATATTTAATCCGTATTCTTTAAGACGGCCGTACTATAGTCCGGGGTCCTCTAATATAATATTTATAAAATCGAACTTCTAACTATCGAGGAAGCCCTAGGGGTCGATAATAACTACGTATCTCGGTATTTCGATAGTATATATTTAAGAATAAGTAGACGATTTAATAGCGATAGTAATAGCGATAGTAATAGGGTAATAGTAATAGGGCGATAGTAATAGGGTAATAGCGATAGGGTAATAGTAATAGACGGCGAGGGAAGCGTTTTTCGACTTTAATAAAGGAAATAAGGTAACGTATATATATATATATAAATAAAGTTAAAACAGGGCAGATATCGTAAGATCGGTATTATTCTTAATAATAGTAACGAGGGCATTTTTAATACTACCGTTATAAGCTACTATTACTTAAAAAGGTAGCTAACTTAGCTAGGTACGTAATAAGCTTATAAGGTAGTAGCGCCCATTATCGCCGTTAATAATCCGTAGTTATAAACTTTATAAGAGGGAAAGTTAAAAAGTTAGAAAATTTAAAAAAATAGTCTAGGGAGATAGTATAAGTATTTACTAATACTATATATTAATACCGTATAAACGATATTGAGAATCGCCCGAGCAGCTAGTAAAAGTAAAAATAAAAAAACAAATAATAATAGTATTAGAAATATCCTCGTTACTATTATTAAGAATAATATTAACCTTATAATATTTACTCTAATACTTTTAACTTTATTTATATATATATATATATATATATATATATATATTCGTTACCTCGTTTCTTTTATTAAAATTAAAAAACGCTACTTCTTTTATTATTTATTATTATTACTATTGAACCGTCTATTTTAAGAATATTTAGAATATTAAAATACTAACGCGTCGACTTATAAAAATACTTTAAGGGCTAGTAGTTCGATCTTATTAATATTATACTTAACGATCCCCCTTTAGAGTCCGGTCCGCTTTATTAGGGGCTATCTTCGCCTTTATAAATAAGCTAGTTTATTAAGGTTAATATCGAGTATTTTTATTACGTACTTTAATAAAACTTTATAACTAATTATAGCCGGCCGTAGCCGTTACTAAATACTAACGATCCTATTATAATATATTAATCACTCTCTAAATAGCTAAAACCTACTTCCTATTTTCTAACTTATTTAATAACTCTAAAATATCCTTTTTAGTCTCTTTAAACCTCTTATTCTATTATTATAATACTAAGGTATTAATTATATTTTATAATAAATTAGGTATTTTATCAAGGTTATATTATATTAGTTAGGTACTAATAAAAGTAATACTTATATTAATATACGTATTTTAGATTTTTAAGTTAATAGTATCTAATTTGTATTTCTAAAAACGACTTTATTATAGTTCGGGGTCTTTTAGTATAATATTAATAAGATTAAATTACTAAATATATCCCCTAAGGTATCCCTATAAGTCGACGAGTTATTAACGTCTCGGTATTTTAATAATATATATTTAAAAATAAAATATTGCCGTTAATAATATATCTAGCCGTAGATATAAACTTTACAAGAGGGAAAGTTAAAAAGTTAGAAAATGTAAAAAAAATAGTCTATCGAGATAGTAAGAGTATTTATTAATACTATATTAATACTATGTAATTAATATTAAGAATCGCCCGAGTAGTTAGTAAAGGCAAAAATAAAAAACAAATAGTTCGGGGTCCTTTAGTATAATACTTATAAAATCGAACTTCTAGCTATTAAAAAAGCCCTAGGGATTAATAATAACTATACGTCTTAGTATTTTAATAATATATAGTGTTCTTTTTTTTTTAACTTTATAAGTACAAAAGATCGACCTTAACGGGATTACGTTTTTAAAGGAAATTATATAATACGGTATATTTTTTAATTATATAATATACATAATATACCCTAAGTACGTACTTAACGTAATATAATAATTTTAACCCTTTAGGGTCCGGTACGCCTCATTAGGGGCCATCTTCGCCTTTATAAGTAAGCTAGTTTATTAGGGTTAATATTAAGTATTTTAATTACGTAATAAACTTTATAATTAATAATAGCTAGCTATAGCCGTTAATAAATATTAATAATCTTATTATAATATATTAATTACCCTCTAAATAGCTAAAAACTACCCCCTACTTTTTACTTTATTTAATAACTCTAAAATATCCTTTTTAGTTTTTTTAACCTACTTTTATACTACGTTTTTAGAGTATTAATAATATTTAAGAATTAGTTAAGTATTTTAAAGTTATTATATTATATAAACTAGGCGCTTATTAAGGTAATAGCTATATTAATATATATCTTTTTAATTTTTAAGTTAGTAATATTTAATCCGTATTTTTTAAAACGGCTATATTATAGTTCGGGGTCTTATAATATAATACTTATAAAATCGAACTTTGAGTTATTAAAGAAGCCCTAGGGGTTAATAATAACTACGTATCTTAGTATTTTAATAGTATATATTTAAAATAAACGATTTAATAATAATAATAATAATAGTAATAATAATAGGGCGATAGTAATAGGGCAATGGTAATAGGGCGATAGTAATAAATAGCGAGAGAAGTAGCGTTTTTTAATTTTAATAAAAGAAACGAAGTAATGAATATATATATATATATACGAGTTAAAGTTAAAAGCGTGTATTAATAAAGTTAGTATTATTCTTAATAATAGCGACGAGGGTATTTCTAATACTATACTATTATAAGCTACTATTACTTAGAGGGTAATATACTTAGCTAAGTAAGTAGTTTATAAAGTAGTAGTGTTGGGCGCTAAATATTACTATTAATAATCCGTAGTTATAAACTTTATAAGAAGGAAAGTTAAAAAGTTAAAAAATTTAAAAGAAAATAGTTTATTAAGATAATAGGAGTATTTATTAATACTATATATTAATACTATATAATTAATAAAGTTTTGCTATTAGGGTAGTACCGTTTGGCTATTAGGGCAGTAATCTACTTTTATCTAGCCCGTGTAGCTAACTAGAGGCTACTAATTTTTAATATACCTTCCCCGACCTACTTCTTATACTTACTACGCGGGCCTAAGCTTAAAATACTTATATTAATTTAGTATATACTACTACCTTAACTTTTAATTATATTTCTACCTACCTACTTCTACTTTTACTTACTTAATTACCTACTTACTTATTTTAACTTACTTTTATTTATAATATAATTACTACTTCTATTTCTAACCTCTATTATTATATCGTTACTATTACGTAGTTAATTAGTAATAGATTTATTACGACTTTTAATACTAACGGTCGATTTAGAAAACTCTTACGATACTACTAGTATTTTTCTACGTATTAAAAACTTATTAAAAAACTATATACCCATTAATTTAATTAACGATTTTATAGCTAATTTCTAATTATTTATTTATAATTATAGCTTTATAATTATTTATTATAACGGATCTAATTATATTAATAATAAGGCTACTTATTATACTCTATAATATAACTATAATATTATTTATTAAACCCGTACTATTAGCCTTTATTAATTAAAAATATAAAAAGTTGGCTACCCTTAGTAAAGTATAGCTACTACTTATACCTAAAACGGAAGGAAGTAGACGTTTAGAATTAAAATAAGAGAATATAATTACGGCCTATCCCTATACCTATCGGTCTACCCTACTTATTATTAGCTTTTTTTTAACTAAACCGCCCTTATTAATAACTTATCTAAGTATAATATTATTAAGCCTCATAAGATCTTTATAATAGTTTATAATTATATACTTAACGTATTATTATATTTTAAATTAAAAGACGTTTATAATATATAATAAAAATAGTACCTCGACTACTTAGTTAATAAGACCCTTATTTAAATAGTCTTTTATAATATTTAAACCCGTAGCTTTTATTATTACGTTTTATAAAATAAAAAAAACCCCGACTTACCTAAGGCTATACTATAAACCTATTTATAATATAAATACATATAAAAGCGCTTTTTATAAGTAGTTAGTTTTAGTAATATATATAAAATAAATAAGTTTAAAATACTTCTTTTTTAAGTTATTAATATTATAAATACTAACTTACTATTTAATTATACTTTTACTATTATCTTGTTAAAACGCTACGAAATATATAACTTCTTTATATAATTATTTAATATAATTCGATAGGAGGTAGGAGCCGAGGTACTACGTATAGCTATTACTAACTTCGAAAATACCCTGCGCTCGGCCCTACTTAAGGTCCTATTTACTATTTAATTTTAACTTTATATTTTCTATATTAATACAAATATAGACCTTAATATTAAATATAAATAGCTAAGTAATAGCGCTATAGAAGTTTAAAATAAGTTTAATATTAATAAGGATAAGGGATTTATTAAAGCTTTTATATTAGCCTATAAAAAATAAAAAACTACTATTACTACCCTCCTTTATAACTTATAAACTATAGTACTTAATAAGATTTTATATATTAATAAATTATTTACTACTTAATAACTCGAGGTTACTAAGTTTAAATATATATTTATAAGCTTTTATTAACTATAAATATACGTACTCTACGTAAATTTAGAGTTTAATTTTAATACTACCTAGGGAAAGCTATAAGCGGATTTCGCTAACTAGACTCTAGCTCTTTTATACTTAGTTAATATATATATTCCCCTCTATTATTAATAAGCCTAATACTTTATTAATAAGTATAAGAACTTCGGTATATATACGAACTTACTTACTAAGACTACTTATAAAAACCTAAAGTCTTATATTATTACTAATTATATAAACTTCTATACTATTTTTTAAATAGTTAACGAGATATTAACTAATAAAAAAAGGGGGTACGTCGAGGCTACTATTATAATAAAATCTCGTACTTATTACGAGTATTTTTATTAATTATAACTTAGTAACATAACTAAGTAAATAGGATATAAGGCTCTAGATTTTATAGCTTATTAATACTAAATTACCCTTATTACGATACTATTACTTATTAATAAGAACTTACTTAATCTCTAGCCTTACTATAGGCGCTTTATAAACTAATATAAACTACTTTATAACTAAAAAATTTTTAAAATCCTAAAAACGTTTAAAGGTTAATTAACGAAGTATAATATTTACTTATATTAATAACTTAAGTAGCCCTTAGTACGTTAATCTATCCTATTTATAAAATATATACTAACCTCTTTAAGATTTTAATAATACTTTAATACGAATTAAGGATCCCTATATTATAATTAGTTTATATAAGCGGCTATATAACTAAAAGATGTTAAATTTAATATTTATATTAATAAATAGTATTTTATTATTAAATAGCCTCTTATTAAGTAGCTTATGCTTATTAAATAAATAACTTAAATAGCCTTATAAAGCTACGAACCTAGCCCCGTAGCTAATAAGGGTAGGTATTTATTATAACTATTTAATATTTAAATATAATATAAAAGATAAATTAATAGCCGAGCTATTATAAGAGATTATTTAGAACTATATTATAGTTAAAAAAGACGTTTCGATATTAACGAGACGTAGTAAACGTCGTACTAAGTAGTTATTAGTATTTATAATACTAAGGAATTTCTAACCTAGTTAATTAATTAATAAAAGGCCGTAATTAAAGATAGTTTTAATAATTTTAAAAACAAATCGAGATTTAATAAGATCTCTCGATTACTATAATAAAAACTAAAATAATTTTTAAATTATATTACTTTATATAAGTAAGTAAAAGTAGTCTAAGTACTTAGGTAGAGTATAGGGTAATTATACTAGTTATAGCTAATACGGGACGCGCAGGCTAATAAAAAAACTCTAATAATCTAAATACTCTAATTAGCTAAAAAAGTAGATTACTACCCTAATAGCTAAATGGTACTACCCCAATAGCAAAACTTAATTAATATTAAGAACCACCTAAATAACTAATAAAGGTAGAATAAAAAAAAATAGTAATTTTAATACGAAAACCGCTATATAATTCGGGATAAATAAGCTACTTTTTATATAGTAGCGCTAGTTAGAAAGGTTAATAATAGAGGTTAGTTATAATAATTAGTTATAATAATTAGCTATAATAGTTAAAAATAGCCTTCTTTAACTATAGAGGTTCTAAACTTTAATAGCGATATAGAGGTTTTTTTAAAAAAAAAGGGCTAAATAGGCTAATATTTATTATTTATACTAGAGCTCGTAAAAATTCTTTTTATTCTTATCGCTTTTAATATTACCTAAACCTACTCTCTATTTAAACTAAATAAATTTAT
Organism: Colletotrichum abscissum; assembly: GCF_030869225.1. Classification (NCBI taxonomy): domain Eukaryota; kingdom Fungi; phylum Ascomycota; class Sordariomycetes; order Glomerellales; family Glomerellaceae; genus Colletotrichum; species Colletotrichum abscissum. The sequence goes on from NW_026850243.1 coordinate 278,187, forward strand.
TAAATAAATTTACTAAATAAACTTATTAATATATAAACTACTACTTAAATAGCTAGTTAAATAACTATTTAAAAAGTTAGCTAGTTAAAATACTACTTTAATAAGAACCTATTTTATTCTTAGTATATAATTAGTAATTAACCCCCCGACGGAGCAATCCGCCGGGGCCGTACCGTGTATTACGTATTGGGGAAAACTGGGTATATTGCGCTCTATGCTAACTATTACGGCCGACCTCTGCCGTCGACCTTTCCGGCCGGCGCCGCCGCGTGAAGGGCAGCTTGCCCATCCCGAATTGTATAGCGGTTTTTGTATCGAAATTACTATATTGCGTTAAGCGCGTACTTAGGGTATATTATGCGTATTATATAGTTAAAAAGTGTACTATATCGTATGATTTCCCTTAAAAGCGTGATCCCGTTAAGGTCGATCTTTTGCGCCTATAAAGCCGGAAAAAAAACCACTACATAATTAGTAATTAATAAGCTAAAAATGCCCGTTAATAAGTCTATTCCTCTTAAGCTAGGTACTCTTTTTAACTAACTTAATACTATAGCTATTATAATTAATATAAATATACTTAAGGATTAGTAAAGTACTTTTTAATAATATAGAATTTAGCTAAATAATAGTATAAACGCTATAAATAGCTAGGTTAATACGGACGTTAAGATTTAATATATTAATATTAATTTAGAAATTATACTTTATAAAATTAATAATCCCTTTAATACGAGCTATATTATAAATATAAGGGAATATATAAGGGGCTCCCTAACCCTTAATAAAAAAAAGTATATAATATAGAATTTAGCTACTTATATAGGCTAGTATTAAAAAGTTTTATATATATTAAAATAAGTATAGCTCGCTTTTTAAACGGGCGGGGGAAGGTTAGGAGCTATTTTAAGTAATAATTAGGTATAGAGCGCAATATACTTAGTTTTCCTTAATACGTAATATATAGTACGGCCCCGGCGGATTGCTCCGTTAGGGGGGTATTTTAATAATATATATTTAAAAATAAGTAAATAATTTAATAATAATAATAATAGGGTAATAGTAATTAATAGTAAAAAAGCGTGTTTCGATTTTAATAAAAAAAGCGAGGTAATAAATATATATATATATATATACGAGTCGAAGTTAAAAGCGTAGTAAATATTAATAAGGTCGGCGCTAACTATTTTTAATAATAATAATAATAATAGTATTTTTAATATTATTATTATAAGCTATTATTATATAAAGAGCCGCAAACTTAGCTAAGTAGACGGCTTATAAAGTAGTAGTATTATGCTTAATATTACTATTAATTCGTAATTATAAACTTTATAAGAGGGAAAGTTTAAAAAGGTAGAAGAATATTTAAAAAAAAATAGTCTAACGAGATAGTAGGAGTATTTACTAATACTATATATTAATATTATATAACTAATATTAAGAATCGCCCGAGCAGCTAGTAAAAGTAGAAATTAAAAAATAAAAAAAAACAAAGAATATTATAATATTAATCGTTTTAAGCTCCCTCTTTTTTAAGTTACTAAGTAGACTTATTTTAGATCTATTTATAATACTACGTTTAGTCTTATTAATAATAAAGAACTAAAGGGTTTTTAGTTTCTTTTAATAAGTATTTATTAACTTATAAACTAATACTTAGTCCGTTACCTTATTATTATTCTTATAAATTACGATAAGTAAATAAAGGCTATACTAAACGAGCAGTTCTTAAACGTTTAGTAATAACTTTATATTTATTATATTAACTTTAATATTATACTTAGAGCTAAGTAGAAGTAAGTTAAGGACCGTAGTTATAATAGTAATAATAATAAGTTTAATAATAAAAGATATTAGTTATTAATATAAGTAATAGCAATACTAAGTAATAAGAATAAAGCTTATATTAATATACTTATTAATAAGCCCCCTTTTAATACGTATTATAAGGTTTTTATAATATAAAAGCTTATTACTTTCGTTAAAACTAAGTATATTTTTAAAAAAGCTTAGACTAAGCTCTATAGAAGGTTTAATAACTAACGCTTAATTTTTAATACCTCTATATAATATACTTATTTTTAAGAGTATAATAAGCTCGTTATTTTATTTAAAAATATTATAACTTTAGTACTCGTATTATTTCTAATACTAAGTTAAGTAATAATAATATTAAAAGTTATTTTTTTAATAATCTTAGTTACTTATATTAGTTTATTAATATTATATAGGATATAATTAGTAATTAAGAGCTATATTTTTACTAAGTTTATATATAAGACGAGGTATTTATAAGCTAGGAGTATATAAGTACTCGCTTTAAGTACCTAAATAAACTTTAAATAATACTTTTTTAAAAGTATTTTACCTTAATTAAGACATAAGGCCGGCTTATAAAAAAGGTAATACTATTTAATAAAAGGCTATTATTAGAACCCTTTAGATTTTATAGTCTAAATTATACTACTTAAATTAAGTTAAGTATCCTATATTATTATAAAGTATATTTTAAAATATTAAATTTAGTTATTTTTAGTAAGTAAGAGGTATAACCTTAGTAACGTTTTTTAAAAACGTCTTTTTTAAATTTATATTACTAAATCCTTAATCCTAAGATTACTATATTCCTTTATAATAAGCTAAAGAATATAATATAGCTTATTTTATCCCTTTGTCCCTTTGGGGTCTGGTCTGCCTTATTAGGGGCCATTTTCGCTTTTATAGGTAAGCTAGTCTATTAGGGTTAATATTAAGTATCTTTATTACGTACTTTAATAAAACTTTATAACTAACTATAGCCGGCCGTAGCCGTTACTAAGATACTTACTAAACTTAAGATACTAGCGACCCCGCTATTATAATATATTAATCGCCCTTTTAATAACTAAATACTACCCCTTACTTTTTTTTTTTTTTTTTAATAATAATCTCTCCCTAATATTCTTATTTAATACGCTCACTTACGCTCTTTTTAAGCTCCTAATTACATTATTAAATTTAGGCTTATTTATATTTTATTATATTAAAAAGGTACTAATAAGGGTAACGCTTATAATAATATATCTATTTATTTTTTATAAGTTAATATTATTAATATAATATTTATTAAAGTAATCTCTCTATAACTCGGGGTTATTTAATATGATATTCGTAGAATCGAACTTTTAGTTATTAAGGAAACCCTAAGGGTTAATAAGCTATTAGTATCTTAGTATTTTAATAAAGTATACTTAATAATAAGTAAACGGTTAAATAGTAATAGTAATAGTAATAGCGAGGGAAGCGTTTTTAACTTTAATAAAAGAAACGAGGTAATAAATATATTTATATATATATATGATAAACATCGTACTTATAGAGGTTAGTATTATTTAATAACGGTAACGAGGGCATTTCTAATACTACCGTTATAAACTACTATACTTAAAAGGGCAGCCAACTTAGCTAGGTGCGCAGGCTTATAAAGTAGTAGCGTTAGGCGCCTAATATCGCCGTTTATTAATAATCCGTAGTTATAAACTTTATAAGAGGGAAAGTTAAAAAAGTAAAAAGTTTAAAAAAAAAAATAGTCTATTAAGATAGTATAAGTATTTATTAATACTATATATTAATACTATATAATCGATTTTAAGAACTGCCTAAGTAGCTAGCAAAAGTAAAATACAAAAACAAATAGCTTATTTTATTATAACTAGCCTTATTTAAAAAAAGCTAGTTAGCTATTTAAGCCCGTATTACTTATAGTAATTAAAGTATTAATAATAATAAACGAGGCTACTTATTTAAAAATAAGAATAAGTTAATACTAGCTAGGCTTATAAAAAGAGCTTTACTATCCGGGTAGTACCATTTAGCTAACCGGGCAGTACTCCATTTTAATATAGCCCGTATAACTAACTAAAGGCTAAGAAAATTTTAGTACACCTTTTTTAATTTACCTCTCGCACTTACTATAGGCCTAAGCTTAAAATCTCTACTTTCTAAGTACGTACTTCTATTACTACTTAATACGTATATTTCTAATTATACTTTTACTTACCTATTTCTATTTCTATTTAACTATTTACTTACCTACTTACTTACTTACTTCTATTTCTATTTAACTACTTCTATTTCTAACCTTTATTAATACGTTATTACTATTACGTAGTTAATTAATAATAAATTTATTATAACTTTTAATACTAAAAGTTAATTTAATAAGCCCTCGTAATAATACTACTCTTTTTCTATATATTAAAACCCCTCTTATAAATAGGGGCCTTATTAATTCGATTAACGCCCTTATAGCTACTCTCTAAGCCTTTACTTATAACTACGGCTTTATAATTATTTATTATAATAGTTCTAATTATATTAATAACTAAGCTATGTATTATATTTTATAATATAACTAAGACTTAGTCCGTTAAACTAAAAGTATTAGTTTTTATTAATTAAAAACGTAAAAAATTGGCTACTCTTAGTAAAATATAGCTACTACTTATACTTAAAACGAAAGAAAATAGATATTTAGAATTAAAATAGGAGATTATAACTTCGGCCCGCCCCCCAACGGAGTAATCTACCGGGGCCGTACCGTATATTACGTATTAAAGAAAACTAGGTATATTACGCTCTATACCTAATTACTAATTAAAATAGTAGTTAACTAACTTAACCGTTATCTTCTTTTTATTAACTCCCGACCTTCCCCTATATAAAGTCCTCTAAGTTCTAGCTATTTAGAGGGCGAGCTATACCTATTTTAATATATATAAAACCTCTTAATACTAGCCTACGTAAGTAACTAAATCCTATATTATATACTCCTTTTTATTAAGGGTTAGGGGGCCCCTTATATATTCCCTTATGTTTATAATTTAGCCCGTATTAAAAGGATTTTTAACTCCGTAAAATATAATTTCTAAGCTAGTATTAATATATTAAATTTTAATATCCGTATTAGCCCGGCTATTTATAATATTTACATTATTATTTAGCTAGATTCCGTATTATTAAAAAGTATTATATTACTTTTTAAGTATATTTATATTAGTTACGATAGCTAGGGCGTCGAGGGGGCCTAAGAATCTATCGAGCCTTAGAGGGGGGGACCTATCGAGGGGTATTTTTAATAAAATAAGTTCTTAATAAGTAGTAGTTTATATATTAATAAGTTCGTTTAATAAGTTTATTTAATAAGTTATTTAGTAAATTTATTTAGTTTAAATAAAAAGTAGCTTTAAGTAATATTAAAAATAATAAGGATAGAAAAATTTTTTATAAGCTTTAGTATAAGTAATTAAATATTAGCCCTTTTAGCCCTTTTTTTAAAAACCTCTATGTTATTATTAAAGTTTAGAACCTCTATAATTAAAAAAGGCCGCCTCTAACCTTTATAGCCGACCTTTACCGTCGACTTTTTTAACTAGTACTATTATAGGGCAGCTTACTTATCCTAAATTATATAGTAGTTTTTATATTAAAATTACTATATTACGTTAAGCGCGTACTTAGGGTATATTATATATATTATATAGTTAAAAAGTATACCGTATTATATACTTTCTTTTAAAAGCGTAATCCTGTTAAGGTCGATCTTTTATACTTATAAAGCTAGAAAAAAACTACTATATAACTTCGGCCCGTTTTTATACCTATCGGTTTACCCTACTTATTATTAGCTTTTTTCTAACTAAACTACCCTTATTAATAACTTATTAAAATATAATACTATTAAGTTTTATAAAATCTTTATAATAGTCCGTAACTATATAAATATACTATCGTATTTTAAATAAAAAGACGTTTATAATAAATAGTAAAAGTAATACTTTAATTACCTTACTAATAGGACTACTATTCAAATAGGTTTTTATAATATTTAGACCTATAGCCTCTATTATTACGTTTTATAAAAAAAAGAAAACCCCGACTTACCTAAGGCTATATTATAAACCTACTTATAATATAAATAAATATAAAAGCGCTTTTTATAAATAATTAGCTTTAATAATATACATAAAACTAATAAGTTTAAAATACCTCTTTTTTAAGTTATTAATATTATAAATACTAGCTCGCTATTTAATTACGCTTTAATTATTATCTTATTAAAACGCTATAAATCGTATAACTTCTTTATATAGTTATTTAATATAATTTAATAAGAAATAAGAGCCTAGGTATTATATATAGCTATTATTAACTACGAAAATACCCTATACTCGGCCCTACTTAAGGTCCTATTTACTACTTAATTCCAACTTTATATTTTTTATATTAATACGAATATTTATTTAACTATTCTACTTTTACTAGCTACTCGGGCGATTCTTAATATCGGTTATATAGTATTAGTATATAGTATTAATAAATACTTATACTATCTCGTTAGACTATTTTTTCGATTTTCTTCTACTTTTTAAACTTTCCCTCTTATAAAGTTTATTAATATAGATTAATAGTAATATTAAGTATAGGATACTACTACTTTATAAGCCTGCGTACTTAGCTAAGTTTATAGCCTATCTAAGTAACGGCCTTATAATAGTAATATTAAAAATGCCCTTATTACTATTATTAAGAATAATACCGACCTATATAAGTAGTAATTTTTTTAACTTTACTTTATAAATATATATATATATTCGTTACCTCGTTTCCTTTATTAAAGTTAAAACCGCTACTTATCTTACTATTTATTACTATTACTATTACTATTATTATTACTATTATTATTATTATTAAACCGTTTCCTTATTTAAAAATACTTAAAATACCGAGACGTTAATAACTTAATAACTCATAGGGATGCCTTAGGGGCTAGTATTTTAATCCTATTAGTATTATACTTAATAATCCCGATTTATAAAAGAATTACCTAGAGGAGTATAAACTAGTTATTATTAACTTAAAGATCTAAAATAATAATACCTTTATAAGAATTATTATTATTAGTACCGAACTTATATAATATTAATATAGCTCTAAAATACTTAGTTACCTCTAGAGTATAATTAATATTTTAATATTATAATAGTAAAATAGGAAGTCTAGAGAGATTAAAAAAAGAAATTTAGAGTTATTAAAAAAGGTAAAGAATAGAAAGTAGTTTTTAGCTATTTAAAAAGTAATTAATATATTATAACGGGGTAATTAGTATCTATCACTATTTATTATTAGTTATAAAGTTTACTACGTAATAAAAACTCGGTATTAGCCCTAATAAGACTAGCTTACCCGTAGGGCGAGAATGGCCCCTAATGAGGCGGGCCGTACCCTAAAGGGATTAATACGAATATAAACCTTAATATTAAACGTAAAAAGCTAACTAACGGCGCTATAAAAGTTTAAAATAAGTTTAATATTAATAAGGATAAGGAATTTATTAAAATATTTACGTAAGCTTATAAGGAATAAAAAGCTACTACTATTACTACCCTCTTATATAACTTATAAATTATATACTTAATAAGATCTTATATACTAATAAATTATTTATTACTTAATAACTCGAGGCTACTAAGTTCGAGTATATACCTACGGGCTTTTACTAGTTCTAAATATACGTACTTTATATAAATTTAAAAGTTAATTTTAATACTACTTAAAGAAAGCTCTAAGCGGATTTTATTAACTAAACTTTAGTTCTTATATAGTTAATTAATATATATTTATTTATTTTAATATTCTATTTTTACTAGTTATTCAGGCGGTTCTTAATATTATTTATATAATATTAATACATAGTATAAATAGATATTCCTATGTTCTTAATAGATTTTTTTTTTAAAATTTTCTACCTTTTTAACTTTCCCTTTTATAAAGTTTATAACTACGGATTATTAATAGTAATATTAGGCGCCCGACGCTACTACTTTATAAGCTACTTACTTAGCTAAATTTACGGCCCGCTAAGAAATAGTAGCTTATAATAGTAGTATTAGAAATACCCTCGTTACTGTTATTAAGTATAATACCGACCTCTATAAGCACAATATCTACCCTAGTACTTTTAACTTTATTTATATATATATATATTCGTTACTTCGTTTTTTTTATTAAAATTAAAGACGTTATTTCCCTCGCTATTACTATTATTATTACTATTTAACTATCTACTTTAAATATACTTTATTAAAATACTAAGATACCTAATACTCGTCGACCCTTAGGGCTTCCTTAATGGCTAGAAGTTATTTAATTTTATAAGTATTATATTAACTAACCCCGAGTTATAAAAAGACTGCCTTAATAAATACTATATTAGTAATATCGACTTATAAAAAATGGATAAATATATTATAATAAGTATTACCCTTATTAGCGCCCTTTTAATATAATAAAATATAAATAAGCCTAAACTTAATAGTATAATTAGGAGCTTAAAAAGAGCGTAAGCGAGCATATTAAATAGGAATATTAAGGAAAAGTTATTATTAAAAAAAAAAAAAGTAAGGGGTAGTATTTAGTTATTAAAAGGGCGATTAATATATTATAGCGGCGGGGTTATTAGTATTGAGTAACGGCTACGGCTAGCTATAGTTAGTTATAAAGTTTTATTATATAATAAAGATACTTAATATTAACCCTAATAGACTAGTTTGCTCGTAAAGGCGAAGATAGCCCCTAATGAGGCGGACCGGACCCCAAAGGGTTAATTAATATATATATTCCCTTTTATTATTATTAAGCCTAGTACTTTATTAATAAGTATAAGAACTTTAGTATATATACGAACTTACTTACTAAGACTACTTGTATAGTGGTTTTTTTTTAGCTTTATAAATATAAAAGATCGACCTTAATAGGATAACGCTTTTAAGGGAAATTATATAATATAATATACTTTTTAATTATATAATATACGTAATATATCTTAAGTACGTGCTTAACGTAATATAATAATTTTAATATAAAAACCGCTATTTAATTTAGGATAAGTAAGCTACCCTTTACGTAGTAATACTAATTAGAAGGGTTAATAATAGAAGTTAGCCGTAATAATTAGCTATAATAATTAGTTATAATAGTTAATTATAATAGTTAGAAGCAGCCCTTAACTATAGAGGTTTTAAACTTTAATAATAACGTAGAGGTTTTTTAAAAAAGGGCTAAATAGGCTAATATTTACTACTTTTTTACTATACTAAAGCTTATAAAGATTCTTTTTATCCTTATTACTTTTAATATTACCTAAAGTTACTCTTTATTTAAATTAAATAAATTTACTAAATAAATTTACTAAATAAACTTATTAAATAAACTTATTAATATATAAACTACTACCTAAATAGCTAATTAAATAACTAATTAAGAAGTTAGCTAATTAAAATATTATTTTAATAAGAACTTACTCTCTTAGTATATAGTTAGTAATTAATAAGCTAAAAATACTTATTAATAAGTTTACCCCTCTTAAGCTAGGCGCCCTCTTTAGCTAGTTTAATATTATAACTATTATAACTAACGTTAATATACTTAAGGATTAGTAAAATACTTTTTAATAATATAGAATTTAGGTAAGTAATATTATAAGTACTATAAATAGCTAAGCTTATATAAATATTAAGATTTAGTATATTAATATTAACTTAGTTATAATAGTTATAATAAATAGGCTAAAAGTATATAAAATTAGGATAATAAGCTAGCGCTTTAAATAGCTCCTATAAGACCCCTAGGATAATAATAATACTTATATAAAAAAATAGATTATACTAAACCTAACTATTTATATAAGCTAATATTAAGAGGTTTTATATATATTAAAATAAATAAAGCTCGTTTTATAAGCGGGTAATAAAAGATTAAGAGCTATTAATAAAAAGGAGATAATAGTCGAGTTAGTTAATTATTATTTTAGTTAATAGTTAGGTATAGAGCGTATTATACCTAGTTTTCCTTAATACGTAATATATAATACGGCCCCGGCGGATTGCTCCGTCGGGGGGCTAAGACTACTTATAAAAACCTAAAGTCTTATGTTATTACTAATAACGTAAACCTTTATATTATTTTCTAAGTAATTAACGAGATACTAATTAATAAAAAAGGGGGTACGTTAAAACTATTATTATTAAAAAATCTCGTACCTACTATAAGTATCTTTATTAGTCATGGTTTAGTAATATAACTAAGTAAATAGGATATAAAGCTCTAGATTTTATATAGTGGTTTTTTTCCGGCTTTATAAATACAAAAGATCGACCCTAACGGGATTACGCTTTTAAAAGAAATTATATAATACAATATACTTTTTAATTATATAATACGCGCAATATACCCTAAGTACGTACTTAACGTATTATAATAATTTTAATACGAAAACTACTATATAATTCGGAATAAGTAAGCTATTTTTTATTTAGTAGTGCTAGTTAAAAAGGTTAATAATAAAGGTCGGCTATAATAATTAGCTATAATAGTAGGCTATAATAGTTAAAGGCGGCCCTTAACTATAGAGGTTCTAAACTTTAATAGTAACGTAGAGGTTTTTAAAAAAAGGGCTAAATAGGCTAATATTTATTACTTATATTAAAACTTATAAAACTTCTTTTTATCCTCGCTTTTAATATTACTTAAAACTACTCTTTATTTAAATTAAATAAATTTATTAAATAAATTTACTAAATAAACTTACTAATATATAAACTACTACTTAAATAGCTAGTTAAATAACTAATTAAGAAGTTAGTTAGTTAAAATACTACTTTGACAAAAACCTAAAGATATTTATTAATAAGTCTGCCCCTCTCGGGCTAAGTACTCTTAGCTAGCTCGACGCTATAGCTATTATAGCTAATATAAATATACTTAAGGATTAGTAAAGTACCTTTTAGTAATATAGAATTTAGCTAGGTAATAGTATAAATACTATAAATAACTAGGTTAATATAGATATTAAGATTTAGTATATCGACGCTAGTTTAGAAATTATATTTTATAAAGCTAAAAGTCCCTTTAATATAAGTTATATTATCCCCCTAATAGAGTAATCCGCCGGGGCCGTACCGTATATTACGTATTAAGGAAAACTAGGTATATTGCGCTCTATACCTAACTACTAATTAAGATAGTTAACTAACTCGACCGTTATCTTCTTTTTATTAATAGCTCCTAACCTTTTACTACCCGCTTATAGGGCGAGCTTTATTTATTTTAATACGTATAAGACCTCTTAGTACTAGCTTATATAAATAACTAAGTCTAGTATAATCTATTCTTTTATATAAGTATTATTATTACTTAGGGGGTCTTATAAGAGTTATTTAAAATATTAACTTATTACTCTAATTTTATATACCTCCGGCCCGTTTATTATAGTTATTATAACTAAGTTAATATTAATATACTAAATTTTAATATCCGTACTAACCCGGCTATTTATAGTATTTATAATATTACTTAGCTAAATTCCGTACTATTAAAAAGTACTTTACTACTTTTTAAGCGTACTTATATTAGTTATAATAGTTATAGTATCGAGCTAGCTAAAAAAGGTGCCTAGCCCGAGAGGGGTAAATTTATTAATAAGTATTTTTAGAGTAGGTTCTTATTAAAATAGTATTTTAACTAGCTAACCTCTTAACTAGTTATTTAACTAGCTATCTAGGTAGTAGTTTATATATTAATAAGTTTATTTAGTAAATTTATTTAGTAAATTTATTTAGTAAATTTATTTAGTAAATTTATTTAGTAAATTTATTTAGTAAATTTATTTAGTAAATTTATTTAGTAAATTTATTTAGTAAATTTATTTAATAGATTTGTTTAGTATATTTATTTAGTTTAAATAGAGAGTAGCTTTAGGTAACATTAGAAGCGATAAAAATAAAAAATATCTTTATAAGCTCTAGTACGAAGAGTAGTAAATATTAGCTTATTTAGCCCTTTTTTTAAAAACCTTTACGTTACTATTAAAGTTTAGAACCTCTGCGGTTAAGGGCCGCTTCTAACTATTATAGCTAACTATAGCGGCCGATTATTATAGCTAATTATTATAACTAACCTCTATTATCTACCTTTTTAACTAGTACTACTACGTAAAAAGTAGCTTACTTATCCTAAATTAAATAGTAGTTTTTATATTAAAATTACTATATTATATTAAGCGCATACTTAGGATATATTGCGCATATTATATAGTTAAAAAGTATATTATATTATATAATTTTCTTTAAAAGTATAATTCCGTTAAGGTCGATCTTTTGTATTTATAAAGCTAGAAAAAAAACTACTATATAAGTTATATTATAAATATAAGGGAATATATAAGGGGCCCCCTAACCCTTAATAAAAAAAAGTATATAATACGGGATCTAGCTACTTATATAGGCTAGTATTAAGAGGTTTTATATATATTAAAGTAGGTATAGCTTACCCTCTAAATAGCTAGAAGTGGCGGATAGTTAAGAGTTAATAAAAAAAAATCGAGTTAATTAATTACTATTTTAATTAATAGTTAAGTATAGACCGTAATATACTTAGTTTTCTTTAATACGCAATATATAGTACGGCCCCGGCGGATTGCTCTGTCGGAGGGGCTCTAGATTTTATAGTTTATTAGTATTAAATTACTTTTATTACGATATTATTACTTAGTAATAAGAACTTACTTAGTCTTTAGCCTTATTATAAGCGCTTTACGAATTATTATAAACTATTTTATAATTATAAGATCCTTAAGATCTTAAAACCGTTTAGAAGTTAATTAATAAAATATAATACTTACTTATATTAGTAACTTAAGTAGCCCTTAGTATATTAATTTATTTTAGTTATAAAATATATACTAACTTCTCTAGGATCTTAATAATACTTTAATACGAATTAAAAATCCCTATATTATAATTAGTTTATATAAGTAGTTATATAACTAATAAATTCTAAATTTAATATTAATATTTATAAATAATATCTTATTATTAAGTAGCCTCTCGTTAAGTAGCTTATTATTATTAAGTAAATAGCTTAAACTACTTTATAAAACTACAAACCTAGCCCCATAGTTAATAAGAGTAAGTATTTATTATAACTATTTAATATTTAAATATAATATAGAGGATAAATTAGTAACTAAGCTACTATAAAAGATTATTTAGGACTATATTATAATTAAAAGAAACGTTTTAATATTTATGAGATATTATAAACGTCGTATTAAGTAGTTATTAATATTTATAGTACTAAGGAATCTCTAATTTACTTAATTAATTAATAAAAGGCCGTAATTAAGGGTAGTTTTATTAATTTTGAAAAATATCGAGATTTAATAAGATCTTTTAAGTATTATAATAAAAACTAAAATAATTTACGAATTATATTATTTTATATAAGTAATTAGAAATAATCTAAGCGCCTGGGTAAAATATAGGGAGATTATACTAGTTAAAGCTAATACGGGACGTATAAGTTAAAAAAAGACTTTAGTAATCTAGATATTATAATTAGTTAGAAAAGTGGAGTACTGCCCGGTTAGCTAAATAGTACTACCCGGATAGTAAAACTCTATAAAAAAGATAAGTTAGCTAAGTTAAAGCTAAATATCGAACTTATTTTAATAATAAATAAAGAGCTAGTTTAGTATTCTTAATAGGGGGAGGATAATAGGGAATTATATAAATAAATAGCCGATATAGCTTAGTATTTAAGAAAAATAGAGCTAATAAGAAGTAGTTTATAATAATAATAAATTATTATAACTACGTTAAAAGAGGTAGTTAAGTAGACGTTATTATGATTTATTTTTTATATATTTTAAGTATATATAAAAAAAAAGCTTTATTTATTTAAGAATTATAAAAACTTTAATTATTAGCTTATTAAAGATTTATATATTTTAAAGAGGTAATATAGTAAGTCTAAACGAGTACGTAGGTTATAATAATATTTTTATTTTTAGAAATTTTAAACTAAAGCTCAGGTTAGAGAGAATAGTAGGAATAGCTATATTAATATAATTACCCTTACCGCTTTTATAAGGAGGTACTAATTTTTTAAACTAATTAAAAAATAGAATAGCGATGCTTATATAAGAGCGACGCCCGTATATTAATTTCCTAAATAATCTAGCCTCGAGCTTTATATTTATTTTATTTTATAATATTAAATTTATTAGTCTTTATAAAAGAGTTTTGCTATCCGGGCAGTACTATTTGGCTATCCGGGTAGTAATCTACTTTTTAAACTAATTAGAGCTTATTATTTAAACTCTAGACTTTTTTACCCCGCTATACCTACCTACGGGCTACTTAGTATATATATACTATAATTATATAAAGTAGCCGCAATTACTTATAATTATAATTACCTATAGTCGTAATTATTTATTAAAATAAATAATTAAATAAGTAGTTAAATAGGTAATTAAATAAGTAATTAAGTAGGTAATTATTATTATAAGTAAATATAACCATAAGTAATTATAACTATAAGTAATTATAACTAAACGTACCTACGGCTATTTTATATAATTATGCCGGGTAGCCCATAGGTAAGTATAGTGGGTATAAGTATAGGGCTATAGCCCGAGCTCTGTAACTATAAGCCCTTATTAGTTTAAAAAGTAGATTACTACCCGGATAGCTAAATAGTACTACCCGGATAGTAAAACTCTTATAAAGTTATGAATTTAATTAAAGAAAGTATTATAAGTTTATTTTAAATTATTAAAAATTAATAAGTTTAAAATTTAAATTATAAAAAGAGAGGAGGATTAGTTATTAAGAGTATATAGTAGTTTTTTCTAGCTTTATAAGCGTAAAAAATCGACCTTAATAAGATTACGTTTTTAAAAGAAATTATATAATACGGTACTCTTTTTAATTATATAATATATATAATATGCCCTAAGTACGCGCTTAACGTAATATAGTAGTTTTAATATAAAAACCGCTATATAATTCGGAATAAATAAGCTATTTTATATAGTAGTACTAGTTAAAAAGGTTAATAATAGAGGTCGGCTATAAAAATTAAAAACGGCCTTTTTTAAGTATAAAGATTCTAAACTTTAATAGCAACGTAGAGGTTTTTAAAAAAAGGGCTAAAAGGGCTAATATCTAGCTATTTAGAGCTCGTAAAGATTGTTTTTATCTTTATTATTTTTAATATTACCTAAAGCTCTATTTAAACTAAATAAATTTATTAAATAAACTTATTAAATAAACTTATTAAATAAACTTATTAATATATATACTACTACTCGTTGAGAACTTATTTTAAAAATGCCCCTCGATAAGTCCCCCCCTTTAGGGCTTAATAAATTAGGCCCCCTCGACGCTCTAGTTATCGTAACTAATATAAGTATATTTAAAGAGTAATATAATACTTTTTAATAATATAAAATCTAGCTAAGTAATAATATAAATACCGTAAATAGCCTGGCTAATATAAATATTAAGATTTAATATATTAATATTAGCTTAAGAATTATATTTTATAAAGCTAAAAATCTTTTTAATACGGGCTATATTATAAATATAAAGGAATATATAAAGGGTTTTTTAATTTTTAATAAAAAAGAGTATATAATATAAGATCTAGTTATTTATATAAATTAATATTAAAAGGTTTAATATATATTAAAATAAATATAGCTCGCTCTTTAAATAGTTAGAACTTAAAGGATTATAATAAAAAGTTAGGAGCTATTTTAATTAGTAATTAGGTATAGAGCGTAATATACCTAGCTTTCCTTAATACGTAATATATAGTACGGCCCCGGTAGATTACTCCGTTAGAGAGGTTATTTAGAGTATATTAAGAGGCTATAATTTAAATAAACGCTTCGTTTTAAATAAAGAATAGTTATAGGGGTAAATAGAGTAATAAGTTAACTTAAACCCCTACATTTATTATTATTAATAAATATATTTTTATTATTAAAGTAGTACTATTATTAGTTATTAATTAGTTTTAATAACCTATTTAATAAGTTAAGAAGTATTACTAAACTATTTTATTATAAAATAAAAAGATCATTAAGATTATTTATTAAAAAAAGAGGGGTTATGTTTTAAAAAAAAGTTATAAAAAAGTAATTTACTAAGTTTTCATTATTCTTTTAGGGAAATAGTAAGTAAAATATAATATAAGCTTTATATTAGGGTAATTATTCATAAGAAGTTACGTATTTTATAATATACTGATGAAAAGCTTAATAATAAAGTTATACTATTTTTAAAGAGTATTAATTTTATAAAATTAATTATTACTAAAGTAATTATTTTTTAAAAAGGGGGATAATAATAATTAGTTAAATAATAATAAGAAGTTATAATTAATTAATAGTTATTTTTATAAAAAGGGAAGCTTTTTAGTAAGGGTATTATTTTAAAACTAGCCCTAAGGAACGTTTTTAATTCTAGTTCTAAAAGCTATTATAAATAAGTATTATAAATTAGATTTTAAGGTTTAATAATATAATTTAAGTATTAAAGAAGTAAAAGAATAAAGGTTTAGGATATTTTATAAGTATTTAGTAAAATTTAATTATATTAATATTCTTTTTTATAGTAATTAAAAAGTAAAATAGTAATACTAGTATAAGAGTAACGCCGGTATATTAATTTATAATACCGGTATATTAATCTTTTAAAAAATAGTTTATTAATCTATATAGTGGTTTCTTTCCGGCTTTATAGGCACAAAAAATCGACCTTAACGGGATTACGCTTTTAAAAGAAATTATATAATACGGTATACTTTTTAATTATATAATACGTATAATATACCCTAAGTACGTACTTAACGTAATATAATAATTTTAATACGAAAACCGTTATATAATTCGGGATAAGTAAGCTACTTTTTTTTAATAATAGCGCTAGTTAAAAAGGTTAATAATAGAGGTTAGCCATAATAGTTAGCCGTAATAGTTAGCTATAATAGTTAAAAACGGCCTTCTTTAACTATAGAAGTTCTAAACTTTAATAATAACGTAGAGGTTTTTAAAAAAAAGGGCTAAATAAGTTAATATTTATATACTAGAGCTTATAAAAATTCTTTTTATCTTTATCGCTTTTAATATTATTTAAAGCTATTCTCTATTTAAAGTAAATAAATTTATTAAATAAATTTATTAAATAAATTTATTAAATAAACTTATTAATATATAAATTATTATTTAGATAGCTAGTTAAATAACTAGTTAAAAAGTTAGCTAGTTAAAATACTACTTCGATAAGAACCTATTTTAAAAAATACTTATTGATAAGTCTATTCTTCTTAAGCTACGTACCCTCTTTAGCTAATTTAATACTATAACTATTATAAGTAACGTAAGTATACTTAAGGATTAATAAAGTACTTTTTAATAGTACGGAATTTAGCTAAGTAATAATACGAATATTATAAATAGCCGGGCTAATACGGATATTAAAGTTTAATATATTAATATTAACTTAAAAATTATATTTTATAAAGCTAAAAATCCCTTTAATACGGGCTATATTATAAATATAAAAGAATATATAAGGGCCCCGTAATTTTTAATAAAAAGGAGTATATAATATAAGATTTAGCTATTTATATAAGTTAGTATTAAGAGGTTTTATATATATTAAAATAGGTATAGCTCGCTCTCTAAATAGCTAGAACTTAGAGGACTTTATATAATAAAAAGTCGGGAGTTTTAATTAGTAATTAAGTATAGAGCGTAATATACTTAGTTTTTCTTAATATATAATATATAGTACGGCCCCGGCAAATTGCTCTATTAGGGGGGTTTATTAATTTATAATTATAAACTTTATAAGAGGGAAAGTTTAAAAAATAAAGTTATTTTAAAAAATAGTTTATTAAAGTAATAAGAGTATTTATTAATATTATATATTAATACTATATAGTAGTTTCTTTTTAGCTTTATAAGTATAAAAAATCGACTTTAATAGGATTACGCTTTTAAAAGAAATTATATAATACGGTATACTTTTTAACTATATAATACGTATAATATACCCTAAGTATATTTATTTATTTTTTATTTCTATTTTTATTAGCTACTCGGGCAGTTCTTAATATCGTTTTTATAATATTATTATACGGTATTAGTAAATACTTATACTATCTTACTAAACTATTTTTTTAGATTTTCCTTAATTTCACTCTTATAAAGTTTATAACTACGGATTATTACTTAGCTAAATTCTATATTATTAAAAAGTATTTTATTAATCTTTAGGTATATTTACATTAATTACGATAACTATAGTATTAAGCTAGTTAAGGGTACTTAGCTTAAGAGGGGTAGACTTATTAATATATATTTTTAAATAAGGTTCTTATTAAGGTAGTATTTTAACTAACTAACTTTTTAATTAATTATCTAACTAGCTATTTAAATAGTAGTTTATATAGTAGTTTTTTTCTGGCTTTATAAGTATAAAAAATCGACCTTAACGGGATTACGCTTTTAAAAGAAATTATATAATATAGTATACTTTTTAATTATATAATACGCATAATATACCCTAAGTACGTACTTAACGTAATATAGTAATTTTAATACGAAAAGCGCTATATAATTCGGGATAAATAAGCTATTTTATAGTAGTACTAGCTAGAAAAGTCGATAATAGAGGTCGGTTATTAAAATTAGAAGTAGCCCTTAATTATAAAAGTTCTAAACTTTAATAATAACGTAGAGGTTTTTAAAAAAAGGGTTAAAAGGGCTAATATTTAGCTACTTAGAGCTCATAAAAATTCTTTTTATCCTTATTACTTTTAATATTACCTAAAGCTACTCTCTATTTAAACTAAATAAATTTACTAAATAAACTTATTAAACAAACTTATTAATATATAAATTACTACTCTCTTAGTATATAGTTAATAACTAGCGGGCTAGGACTTTTTAAAAATGCCCCTTAATAAGTCCCCCCCTCTAGGGCTCGATAGATTAAGCCCCCTCGACGCCCTAACTATCGTAGTTAATATAAGTATACTTAAAGAGTAGTATAATACTTTTTAATAATATAAAATCTAGTTAAGTAATAGTACGAATACCGTAAATAGCTAGGCTAATATAGATATTAAAATTTAATATATTAATATTAGTTTAGAAATTATATTTTATAAAACTAAAAATCTTTTTAATATAAGTTATATTATAAGTATAAGGGAATATATAAGGGGTTTTTTAATTTTTAATAAAAAGAAGTATATAATATAAGATCTAGCTACTTATATAGGCTAGTACTAAGAGGTCTTATATATATTAAAATAAGTATAGCTTACTCTCTAAATAGTTAGAACTTAGAAGACTTTATATAATAAAAGGTTAAGAGTTATTAATAAAAAGGAAATAATAATTAAGTTAGTTAACTACTACTTTAATTAGTAATTAGGTATAGAGCGTAATATACTTAGTTTTCCTTAATACGTAATATATAGTACGGCCTTAGTAAATTACTCCGTTAGGGGGAAATAGTAGTTTATATATTAATAAGTTTATTTAATAAATTTATTTAATAAATTTATTTAGTTTAAATAAAAAGTAGCTTTAAGTAATATTAAAAATAATAAAAATAAAAAAAATCTTTATAAGCTTTAATATAAGTAATAAATATTAGCCCTTTTAGCCCTTTTTTAAAAACCCTCTATATAATTATTAAAGTTTAGAACCTTTATAATTAAGGGCCGCTTTTAATTATTATAGCTAATTATTATAATTAATTATTATAGCTAACTTCTATTATCGACCTTTTTAACTAATATTATTATAAAATAGCTTACTTATCCCGAATTATATAATAGTTTTTATATTAAAATTATTATATTATATTAAGCGCGTACTTAGGGTATATTACGTATATTATATAGTTAAAAAATATACTATATTATATAATTTCTTTTAAAAGCGTAATCCTATTAAGGTCGATTTTTTATACTTATAAAGCTAGAAAAAAACTATTATATAAACTATTACTTACCGTTAATAATCCGTAGTTATAAACTTTATAAGAGGGAAAGTTAAAAAGTTAGAAAATCTAAAAAAATAGTCTAGCGAGATAGTATAAGTATCTACTAATACTATATATTATTACCGTGTAAACGACATCGAGAATCGCCCGAGTAGCTAGTAAAAGTAGAAATAAAAAAAAATAAATAAACTATTACTTATTAAGAACCTACTTTACTAGAAATGCCCCTCGATAGGTCCCCCCCTCTAGGGCTCGATAAATCTTTTTAATAAACTAGGCCCCCTCGATACCCTAGTTATTATAACTAACATAAGTATATTTAAAAAGTAGTATAGTACTTTTTAATAATACGGAATTTAACTAAGTAATAGTATAAATATTATAAATAACTAGGCTAATATAAATATTAAAATCTAATATATTAATATTAATTTAGAAATTATACTTTATAAAACTAAAAATCCTTTTAATACGGGCTATATTATATATATAAGGGAATATATAAGAGGTTTTTTAATTTTTAATAAAAAGGAGTATATAATATAAAATTTAGTTATTTATACGGGCTAGTATTAAAAAGTCTTATATATATTAAAATAAATATAACTTAACCTCTAAATAAGTAATAAAAAGTTAAGAGCTATTTTAATTAATAATTAAGTATAGAGCGTAATATACTTAGTTTTCCTTAATACGTAATATATAATACGGCCCTAGCGGATTACTTTATTAAGGGAATATATTAATACTATATAATTAATATTAAGAACTACTTAAGTAGCTAATAAAAATAGAAAATATAAATAAATAGCGCTCATAAAATAAGTACGCCTTATTTTAAAAAATACTAAGTAAATAGAGTCTCCGGGCTAGTAATAAATACTACGGTAGTATAGTTATAGATAGCTAGCTATTTACTTTTATTAATACCTATATGCGTATAGGACATCCTAAAAAGTACGATAATAGATAATTGTTTTCTCTAAGTTTAATATGCGCTCTGCGCACGATACTAAGTATTTTTACTAATTATATAATAATATATTACGTTAGTGGGTGGGTTGGTGATATCTTCTTAACCCTTCGTATCGAAAGATTACTGCCTAACGATCCCCCGATTTCGCCCGCTGAGGCCGCCCGCCCCCTTCCGTGTTTGAATGATAATTTAGGGGCAGCTTATGAAGGTGCTGTTGATGAGTACGGCTATTCCGCACCTACACGAAGGCTATCCCGCACCTATACTAGGCTATATTTAATAAAAACTAGGGTAGCATAGCCTTAATATATATTTTAGTAGCAATACTACTACAGAAATTACTACGTTAATAATTACGAGTTTATAACTACTTAATATATAATTATTTACTAAATTAATTATTATAATATTAGAATTATTACTATTGCCTACTTAGGCTCGGGCTAGGCTAATTTTACTAGCTACCTCCCTATTAACTACCCCCCTATTATTTATTATATTATTAGCCTAATTACTTTAATTATAGCTATAGTAGAGGTATTAATAAGGTTATAAAATAATAATATTATTATTAATTTAATAAAAAAGGTACGTCGTAAAGGTAATAAAATTACTAAAAAGAGTATTATAGTAGTAGTTAAGGCTACTAAAGTCTCGCTATTTTAGTAGTTAACTTACTAAGCTATACATTAAATTAAGTATTAATAATAAAAATAATAATATCTTATAATATACTAACTAATTACTTATTAATAACCTTAATAATAGTCTTTTACTTTGTTTATAATTACGTAAGGGCTAGTATAGGGGTAAAAGTAGTATTTTAATAATGTAATAATAAGTCGTACTTAAAAATAGAGGGCTCTCTTAAAATAGAATTATTACGTAAACTAAAAGTAATATTCTAACTTTAAAAGGGTATAATAGGCCTACCGTAGAGGGTATCGTTGTTAATAATAATCGGAATAAATTATTAATAGTTAATATATAACCTAATTATTTCTAAGTTAGCCTTACGGGTTACTTTATAAAGAGTAATAATCGTAAGCTAAAATAGGGTAAAAAAGGTTAGTTAACGTTTTTTTAATAAAAAGATTAATACTAATGTACTAAATCTTAATTTAACTATTAGTAATAATTAATATCGTTTTTTATGAATAACCGAGCCGGGTTACTTAATTTTAAATAGTTAAGAAGGTCGTAGCGGTATAATAGGCCTTATTAACTTAAAAAGGTACTAGTATAAAGAGGTAAGCGCTTTATATAAAACTAGTTATAAAAAACCTTATTAATAATACGTAATTAATACTAGATTTAATTAAGTACTTAGAAAGAGATTATTAATAAAAGATTCTTTATTATAAGTATATTATTATAACTTACTTTAATATAATATTTTTATTTACTTACTTCTTTTTTAAATTGTACTTCTTTTATATAGACTATTTTAATAATAATAAGTTAAAGACCGTAAAAGTTAGAGAGCTAATTATATTATAAAAAAAAACTCGAGGTAGGTTAGAACGCTACTATATTAACCTAATTAACTAAAGACTTAACGTAAAAAGGAAAAAAATAAAATAATAAATAGAAGCTAGCGAGCTAGCCCTTTAGGCCTAGCGGTCTAGCTCGTTATATAACTACTAAGGGCTTAGCTTCGTAGCCTAAGGCTAAGCTACGGGGCCTATAGGGGCCCTAATACTTATTATTATAATATTACCCCCCCCTCTATACTAAAGGGCGCTATCCGTAGTACTAAAAAATAAACCTCCTAATTACCCCTTATTTAGTAAATCTATAGTTATAATTACTACTATTATATTATTATTATCCCTTAATAATAATAAATTACTAACTATAGTAGCTTTTATTTATATATTTAAGTTCCGTAGTAAACTTTTAGTAATTAGGTATTAATAATAGAACGTTTATAATATTATTAATATATACCTAAAGCTCTTTACGTCGTACTACGTTAGATCTATATTATATCTTTTTTAGTTTACTTAATACTAAAGCTTTCTCCTATATAAGTATAACTTAACTATTTTAAAAACCTCGTACTCTAACTCGCTATTATTATTAATAATTAATAATAATAGCTCTTAGTTCTACCTAAGTAATAAGTCGTTAGCGGCCTTTTTTAGCTTATTTAAATAAAAGACCGGGTATATTTAGCTACTTATTAATAATTTTATAACCTATATACCCCCCTATTTAGTACTAACGATAGGCTATAAGCCGGCTTATAGTTATTATAGTTTATTTACGTTAGTAAACTTTTAATACGAGGTATTAATAAAAACCTAGTCTCTTATCTTTAGGTTATTTAAGTACTAATAATAGTTAGTATACTTTTTATATTGTACTTAAGTAACCTTTATATTACCCCTAGCGATTTCCTAAGCCTCGTATATTCTCTAAACTATATATTACGTATTAATACGGTTTAGTTTTTTTTTTATAAAACTAAATTAGTAAGTTCGCTTAGATTAGTAAAAAAAAAGTCGTAGCTAGCAACCGAATTTTACTTCGTATAATAATAATCCTATAATTTTATTAAACTAAGTAATATAAATAAAATCGACTATAAGTAATATATTACTCTAGTTATCTTAGTATTAGTTAACTAGTAATCTTAATTACTATAAGATATATTAGTTTAGTACCTCTATTTAGCTATTTATTTATAAGTAATTCGCTATTAATAATTATAGCTTAATTTTATAAATTTTATAAAGCTCCCCCTAGAAATCGGAAATAAATTAGGGGCCTCGGTTTAATATAATAGTTTTTAATAAGCCGAAGATAGGTAGTACTTACTTATAGAATATTTAGCTTATATCTTTTATTATAATAGTCTTATAATAAGGAATAGATATTACCTTTTTATTTAAGTAGTTTATTATTACTTACATATTATTAAATCCTTTTTAATTAGTAAGAATAGTTATAAAGTTAATAAAAATGTACTATTATAAGTAGTTAGGTACTAGTAGCGGTCTTAGCTCCCCTAGGGGTTTATTACGCAGCTTTTATAATTAATAATAAATATAATAGTTTTAAACGTATTAATAAGTATTTATTATTAAGCCCGGTTAGTAATACTATTATTTAATTATTTTTATAACCTTATTATACCCTAAATAGGCGAGGAGTTTTTATTTATAAACTTTATAAATAACTATAGTATAGAAGTTCTCTTTTTTAGGTACTATAAGTTTTTTATTTATTATTAATAATCCGTTATTTTAAATAAACTAATACTTACGTCCTTTAGTTACTAGTACTTATATAAGCGCGAGAAACGCTATAATAAGGTCCTTATTAAGTTTTAGAATTTTTTTTATTAATAAGTACCCCTAGAGCTCGTTTTTTAATAAAAATAAGCTAATTATAAGCTATAATTAGCTAATAGTAGTATTTAATAATACCCGTAGCTTTATTATAATATTAAAAAATAGTAGTCTTAGTAATAAGAGGACTTATATCCTATTAGCCTTTTTTAATACTTACTAAGTACGGATATTTTCTATTTTTTATAAAAGGGTATTAGTTAGTACGTTTTCCTTCCCTAAGTAGTAATAGATTTAAAAATTAAAATCTACTAGTATACTAACTTAGTGGGCTTATTATAAGTTAAATAAGCGCTTAGTTATAAAATATAGTAATAGTTAATAGTTTATAATAATATCGAACTTATATTTATAATTTATAAGCTTTGCGCGCTATTTTTTTAAGTATAATATTATTATTAATATTTTTTTATTATAAATAGCGTAATTAAGCTCTACGCCGCTTATTATTTTTAAATAAAAAGTTATTAAGTACTATAACTTATTATCTTCTTATTATTATAATAGCGCCCTAGCGTATACTAAGTTAGAAACGTTTATTTTTAACTATATTAATAACTCTAGCTTAAAATAGTAAAGTATAAGTACTAATATTAGTACTAGTTTTATAACTTTAAAAGCCGTCTTATAATCGGTATTAAAGTTAAAAAGAACTCCTTTATTTATTAGCTTTGTAAAGGGCCTAGCTAAGTAGCTATAATTTTTTATAAACTTCTTATAAAAGTTATAAAACCTAAAAAAAGACTAAATACCCTTAAGTAATATAAATAGTTTTTAGTTTTTAATTATAAAAACTTTCTCTTTATTTAGCTATATATTTTTTATTAAAACTACGAAGCTTACGTATTTTATAAAAGTAATACTAAATTCGTACTTTTTAATATCCGCTTATAAGCCTATTTTTTATAAGCGGTTTAGTATTTTAGTAACGTATTCTTAGTACTAGAGGGGGTTATTAAAAAAGATTAGGATATTATTTATATATATTATATAAAAATTATCTAAGTATTTTATTAACATTTTATTTATATATTATCAATACGTAATAGGCCTATTATAAAGCTTAAAAAGTACTACCTTATACTTATATACCCCGTAATAAGTTTTAAACGTTATTAAATCCTTAGAAGCTAGGTCGAGTTAAATATAGTAAAAGGCCTATTTAATATTTAACTTAGTAAATACTTTTATTTTACTTAGCTATATAAGGGTCTTATTAATAAATAATAATAAGTAGCGGTTTTTTTTTATAACCTTATTAAGCTTATAAAAGTTAATATAAAAGCGCAAGCTACTATTATACTTTTTTATAAATAGCGTTAGTAATATAAAAAGAGTATTATTTAGTTTAATAAATCCTTTTTATAAGTATTTTAATAAATAAGCCCTTATAGCCTCTAGCTTAGGTACTAACTACTTATATAGAGGGTAACAAATTAGCTTCTTTTTATTACCCTTTAAGAGCTCGATCTTATAGTTATATAGCTTATAAAGCGTTAATATATTATTAATAGCCTTATTAAAAACGTTAATCTAGGGCCGTAAATACTCTAATAAGTTCGTTATTATAAAGTTATAAATAACCTAGTTATTATTATATAAGGGGTCTATTTCCTCCTTTTTATCCTTTATAATATAGTTAAGTTTATAGAGTAATATAGAGCCTATTTTAATATTATTCTACCTTAGGTTTTTTTTAAAAGTAGGAGCGCTAATAAAAGTAATATTTATTTATATTATTACTAAATATAGTTTTTATTACTTAGCCCATTTTATAGGGGTAATATTAATATTATTAAGGGCGCGTTCTATTTTTTTTATATTTTTAGCTTTATTTAATTATTATATTTAACGAGCTATTATTTTTAATAAGTATAGTAATATTCTAATTAGTATACCCTTTACCCGCTATTACTAAAGCTTTTAATTATAGCGGGTTATATTTATTTTAAATAGGTCTTGTTAATAGTTAGCGTTAATTTAGTATTATATATTAATAACTTCTAGGGTATATAGGTCCTCGATATCCCTAATAATAATAAAAGGCGTCTCTTATAATAATAGGTCCTTAGGCTATATTAAATACTAATAATAAATATTAGAGTTTATTTTATAATATTTAAACTACTTTTACCCTAAGATTAGGTCGTAACGGCCTATATTAAGCTAAAAAAGGGGTATTTTTAAAAAAACCTATTAATTAATATATAAGTTAGCGGTTTATATTACGCTAGTATTATTTAATTACTTTTTATTAAATTTAGTAATAGGGATTAGGTATTATAATTTATAAAATAGGGCTATATAGAACTATTATAATAAAGGGGTTATATAGTTATTTATAAATCCGTACTTATTAGCTCCCGTATTAAGTAAGGTTTTTAAGTAAATTTTATATTTATTAAATACTAATATAAGCTCTATTTTAAGGGGCTAGCCCCTTATAAAATTTTATAAATTTATTAAATTAATTACTAATTTTTTCTCCTTTTTATACGTATCCTCTAGCTAAGAATTTATTTTTACTAAGGGTTTTAGTTTTTTAAACCCGACTCTATTTTAATAGGGCCCTTAGTAATATTAATAGCGGCTATAGTAGTTTTTAGCTTTTTAAAGTAGTTTTTAGAGATATATTTAGTATTATTATAAATAAAGTAAGTATTACTATTTTTAAGCTTTTAATATAAGGCTTTAGGGATCGTTTTATAGGTAGAGGTATAACTTCGGTCTTATTTAGTACTTTTAATATTTTTATTATTTTTATTATTTTTATTACTTTTATTTAAAGTTTAGCGAGTCTAATTAAAAGCTTTAACTAGGTAGTCTTTTATAAAAAGGGGCTATATTATATTAATTAGCTAAGTAACGTACTTAGTATATTTCTAAAAAATAGCTATATTATTTAAGTATTTTAATATAGCCTAGTTATGAAAATATATAAATAGCTTATGATAAAAACGGCGCTTTTATTAAAACTTTAAAAACTTATTAATACGCGCGAGCTTAGTAAATATAAAGCGCTTTTAATAAATATTTTTAAGTATAATTATAAGTACGTTTAGTTTATAACTAGCGTTATTTATAGTAATTAGGCTAGTATAAGCTAATTTAAGCTCGTAAAGTAGCTACTTAGCTATAATAATCTCGTTAGAGGTTAATATTAAGTATATAAACTCCGTAGTACTACTTCTAATTTTATTAATAATATATTTTAAGTAGTACTTATTTATATTATAATTAGTATTTTTTAAATATTTTATAATATATTAAAGCTAGTAATTAAACTTAAAGTTAGTATTATTATTTATAAAAATAGGTATATTAAGTATTTTTTAAAAATTATAAATAACGGGATAGGACGAGGCTAAAGTAGTCTCGTAGTTACCTTACGTTTTTAAATATACTAGCCGTTATTTTAGCGCGCTAAGAGTAATAATATTTTAAATAAAGCTAGCTTAAGAGCCGTTCTTTAATTACTTTAGCTTTTTAGTTATAGCTATATTATTAATATAAGCTTAAGTAAGGGCTTTTTTTATAATACGGAGCTTTATAATAATAATATATATAAAGTCGAGGTTTTTATAAGTTATTATATATAAGTACTTAGTATTATTACTTAGCTAGTTAATAATAAAAGCTAGGACCTACTTTAATTAGTACTAAGTAATATATATTTTTAATTATTATTCGATTTATTTAAGTAAGGTTTTTTTATTATTTTTAAAATATAGTTTTTAAATAAGGTCGAGGTTAATATATTACTTAGTATTTTTTTTAAAAAAGATATTATTATAAATATAAATAGGTAAAGTAAGCTAGTTAGTTATATTATTAAAGTACGTTAAGTAATTAGCCTAAGTAATAGAGGGTAAGAAGCGCTTTATTAACTAGTTAAATAGTACGACTTTAAGGTTAATAACTAAAAACTTAGTACCTTTATTAGGGCTTATAATACTCTATTAGGATTCGTAAAAGTAGTAGTTTTACTAAAAGCCGTTAGTATAAAAAAAACCTAGCCTCTTTAGCTATATTTTCTAATTATTATATTTAATAAAGGGGGTATATATTTAAAAAATATTAATTACGCTACTTATATACGATTAATTTAGTTAGCTATTACTTAGCTCTTTTATATACTTTTTAATAAGGGTAGCTAGTTAGTATAATAAGTAGTTAATTAATTAAAATATTATCGTTCTATTTCTAAAAAATAGTTAATTAAGTAACGTTAAGTAATATTATAAAAAGAAACTTAAAGTAAGTTAGAACGTTATTATATTAACTTAATTAACTAAAGACTTAATATAAAAAAGGAAGAAATAGAATAATAAGTAAAAGTTAGCGAGCTAGCCCTTTAAGCCTAGCGGTTTAGCTCGTTACGTAATTATTAGGGGCTTAGCCTCGTAGCCTAAAGCTAAGCTACGGGGCCTATAGGGGCCCTAATGCCCACTATTATAATAATTATATAAATATAACTTTAATTCGTAATAAGTAAACTCTATATATAACGTAACTTTAAAACCGTAATTCTATAAATAACTAATATAATAAGTATAAAATTACTTATAAAAAGGTAAGTAAATAGCCTTGAGGTACGAGACTATTCGTAGCTACGTAAAATTAAAAATTTTATAAAATATAGCCTAATAGTAGTTAAAATCTTCTTTAGTCCTAGTATAAACGTATGCGTACTAAGTTTTAAAAATTCTATTAGGTGTTTATTTATATAAATTTAATAATAAAATTAGTATAATTAAGAGCCGTAGAGGTAATAAAATTAATAAATTAATTAAGGGTAAATAATTATTATTAACGGGCTACGTTAATTAAAGTAATTTATAAGTTAAAAATTAACTTAACGGGCTAGTTATAAGATTCTTATTTTTTATAATCTCTACTTAGTTAATTAACTCTTAAAAATTTACTAAATTTACGTTAGTAAAATTAAGCTAATTAGAGCTCTTTAATTACTCTAGTACCCTATTTTAAAAAGTAATTTTAATACTAAGTAATAGATTTTTTAATACTAATACGCAAAGTTAGAAAGTAGCCTCGTAAGAATTCTAAGTAGCTACGGATTCCTCCTTATATATACTATCCTACTTCTACTTAATATTTAATACTATATTTTTAAAAATATACTAGAGGTAGATTTATTATAGTATATTTAAAAATACCGCCCTTACTACTTTTTTTAATATATTATTAAAATCCGTAATAATTACTTTTAGTTACGGAATTTCTCTTTTTTTATATACTAATTTTAACTAGCTTAGTACCTATTTAAAAGTTTTCGTATTTTTACTTAATATAAAGTAAAAGGCTACGTTAAATATAATATAAATAAAAGTCGTATTATTAACTTAAAAAAGTAGTATATTAAAGCGGTTAACCTACTCTCTTAATAAGTCTTAATAATTTCTAACTATATAATTACTAACCTTATAAATATTATCTATTATAAATAATTTAGGGTTCCTTTTTTATATCTTAAGGTACTATATATACGTCTAAAATATATTATTAATCCTACCCGTTATAGGGCTACGGTAAATTATTAAAAATACTATATTATTATTATTATTAAGCGATTATAAAAAGATCTATATTAAAAAGAGCGGGCCGTACTTATCCCGCTATAGCTTTTATTAAGTATTCTTAACGTTATGCTATTTAATAAGTATACTTATAGAATCGTAGATTTAAATAGTAATATAAGTAGAGGTAAGTCTTTTAATTATTAATAATAACTTTACTATAACCCTAACCGTCTTTTTACTAAGCTCTTATTAACTTAGCTTATAAAAAACCTAGCTCGATAAATATAATTCCGTTATTAATAATTTATAATTATACTTATTATATATTATACTTACCCTATACTTATCCTATAGATTAAAGTATTAATATATATAAGCCCTCTATAAGTAGCCCGTTTTTAATATTATCGTTTACTACTACTTAATTATTAATTATTATAATTAATTACTATACTTATATATAAAATTTAAGTAAAATAAGGAGCTATTTTATTACTTCCTTAACTTTAGCTTATTTACTCTATAACCGAGGTCTTATTAATATAGCTAAACCCTTATAAAAAGGTTATTAATTAAATTATTTATTAAATTTATTAGAAAAAGCTTAAGGAAAATATTAAAAAATAGGAATTAAGTAATTAAATTAATATAAAAATATCCTAATATAGTTAATAAAAAAGTACTATAATAATTATATAATCGTATTACCTAGGCTAATATATAGGTAACTTAGCCGCTAGAATTAGCTAGAGCTACTTAGTATAGCTACTACCTAATTCTACTTACTATTTCCCCGAGCGGGCCTAGTATGGGTGCGGGATAGCCTTCGTGTGGGTGCGGAATAGCCGTACTCGCTGTTGATACGGAGAGCAGTCCATACATCGAATATTTGAGCCTCCCTGCTATTTGGTCGGAAAGGGTGGTCGTTGGTCGACGCCTGTTGTACGATGTCAACGAGCAGGCTTTGGCTGAAGGCCTGCCAACCGTACAACTGGCAACCTCTGCCTTGACATTCGGTAACAGATGCCCCTCCTACCTAGCCACAATCCGCTTTGTCATCTTCCAAAACTGCGACGCGTAGACTAAAGACCGCGCCAGGTGGAGTCGCGTTGTGACGCGAAGATGCATCTTGTACCTGCGTACTGTGTCAAGTTACCCAGATGTACCGGTCGAGTAACTTCGCACCCGGCCACCACGAAATTGACAGCTATGCTGCTCTTCATCATTGACCCCTGCAATGCCATCGGCCACAACTTCGACAGCTCCGTGTCTCCACGGCCTTGTGGCACTTCCCTGATCAGCGTGCCTTGTCCACCATTCTCGGACTGGCATGCACGCGTTGAGCAACGGATGGCGACCTCGTTTCCACCTCGTTCGAGAGAGAACCACTAGATACAGCTTCTTTGGATAACCCTCCCTACTCCCGCCATAACACTATGTGTTTGCGCTGCAACACGCACACCACGGTCAATCGACCCACGTTACTCTCATTCCGTTGCATGGCCTAACATCACCAGAAGCCGTACTTCGGCTGCCCACCAGGGTCCGTCCTGACCGGGGGCTCAGGTCAATTGGCCACAGATGCTGCGTCTCAGCCTCGCGTTTAACTGTGCTGTTCTCTCCTCGACAGGCGGCTTCGGGCGAAGGGGATATGTACTGTTGTGGACATGAAACATCAGCTCATGGCTGCCCTGCAATACCATTAGGCGGCGTCACACCTCCTTCGTAGCCGTGCAATTCTCGACCTTGATTTGGTATTGTGAAGTCTTCATCGACTCGACTTTGGGGACCTCGGGAGACCCAAGAGATGATATCTCATCAACTGCGGAATGGCGTCAGTACATACGTTCTCCAGCTTTCTCCATTTCTGCTCTTACATGAACCTTTTGATTGAAGGAAATAAGGGAAATAGGGTCGGTCCAAGTACGTACAGTGTACTGACGCCATTCCGCAATTGATGGGACCGGCATAACGTTGTGCATGCCAGCGTCTTCACTCATGCCACATCCATCCACGGCCGTAGATGCTGTGAAGGCTGAGGAAACCTTGCATACGATACCATCTCTAGCCGCATGCCTGGCCGAGTATGGTTTGGAGAGGCTCCTCGGTGCTAGACAGTATGAGGTCATTGAGTGACGAAGTACCCCGATGAGACGTTTGCTCTGGTCTCGGACGTTGGCGTCCATGATTGAGTCCTTGCATCGATTGAAGCTGAGGTTGAGGCCTGTCACACCGTCACGAGGATGGCGTGTCGTCCTGCCGTCTCGGGGCACCGTTCCTTCCGGGCAACCGAATTACTAATCATGCCCACTCGAACGTCAGCGATGTTTCCCATGTTAGCCACCTGCCTCTGATATTCATAGTCTCCCTGTCATGAGTTCCACAACTCTGTTGGCTTGTCTAGTAACACTCCATGCTAGAGCCTTGTATGCTCGATGGATCTTGGCTACAGCCATGTGGAGGATGAAGTGTTGTTCGAGGTCGTAAGCAAGACATGTCAACGTGCAACACGTCTTTCACTGATATGCGCTGACCACCTCGATGCCGATAGTTGTGACAGGGGGCCAGCGGGATGGCGGCCACTGGGCGGTTTCGTCTGGGCGACTGGCGAATCTCATGCGTCGGGAGTGGGTGATAGTGGCGCCAATCCGGCGGCGTTCGCGCCTCTGCTACTAGTGGGGGGTTGTCTCTGACTCCTATCGGTTGAGGCTCACGGCGACGGATTAGCCTAGGAGAGTCCACTGAGGCGCAAGTCGAAGACATCCATCGTAATGCTGTCCGGTGCCCTTTTGACTTCACCAGGCTTGAGTCCTGGCGTTGCTGGAGGGCGCAATCTGTGACGTCTGTCATCTTCGGGATTGTGTTCTGAATGCTGAAACTCGCGTTAGCCGACGTCTTGGGAAATGAGGGAATGACTGACTGGCGACTCGAGGCATTTTTGCATGTGAAGAGTACCTTCCTACCCCTACAGAGTCAAAGTGCATGTCCTGAAGATGACCGTTTCTGATCTCAGGCCACTGACCTTTTGCTCGTTCTGCCGCGGATGCCTTGCTTGACTTTGCAAGGCAGCATGCCTCCGAAGCTCATTGCGCTGCATCCCGATTAGAATTCGAAGATTGAACCCCACGAATGCAGAACAGGGGTAATTTATAACGGATTCGTCACCAATAAAGCTTTTGCCGGCCCACAACAAGATGAGGAAGATGTCCAGTAGCTCTGCGCTTGATCACTAGGATGCTGCCAATCGTCCCTACGTCAAAACTTCTGCGCTGCTGCATACCTCACTCGTCAGCTCCTCCTTGGATTTTGTCGACGATCCTCGTTCGATTTCCGAAGGTCTCCGCCACGCACATATTGCCGTGAATGAAGATCGTGGTGCATTAGGGGAAGACACCTGCATCGATGACGTCGTGGTAGTCTCCGTTTACCGTGTTCTAAACCACCCTCTGTGACAAGAGGCAGATATGGACAGCTAC
The DNA here is from genome assembly GCF_030869225.1 of Colletotrichum abscissum. Classification (NCBI taxonomy): domain Eukaryota; kingdom Fungi; phylum Ascomycota; class Sordariomycetes; order Glomerellales; family Glomerellaceae; genus Colletotrichum; species Colletotrichum abscissum. The sequence goes on from NW_026850243.1 coordinate 311,448, forward strand.
CTTCGTATGCGGTATTGAGCGAGCCGACGAATTCGTCATGTCGGTTAACAGCACCGTTCCCAGTCGCTTCGGGTTCTGTGCCCCTATGGACATCTGAGCTCGGATGTGTTAGCCCGTTGAATCTGAGATTTGATAACTTTGATCACACCAAAGGTTCAGATAGCTTCCAATGCCAGGTTTTGACGGCTTGGTCTCTGGAAGCAGATGCAAGAAAGCTCCCATCCTTGGAAAATACCATTGAGGTTACACGTTCACAGTGGCCCCTGATCATACGTTTGTTTAGATCAGAGTCAAGTCCAAAAGATGTCTACTGCTATGAACGTCGCTAGCTGCAAGATGGGAGCTGTCGCACGCGACTGCGATGGTGTCCGCTGTCTCGACGAGCTGATCTGCTACTTGACCAGTACAATCACCTACAAGAACAATGCGCGTCTAGCCTTCGGTTCGAGTGATAGATGTAAGTTGACGGCCATGATCTGAGACTGCGACTAGCCTGACCGAAAGCTGATTGATGATCTTGATGCAGTCCCCTGTAGCCCCCTGTCAGAGCTCTCGTTCTGAGAGGATGAAAAAGGAAGGCAACCGTATCTTAAGGAAAAAACATGGGTAGATGGAGCTGCTATTGTCTTTAGCTTTACGAAGGCAGGAACCGCTCACAGTGTTCTATAACTCAATAACGCTCGCTATCGAGAATGACGCCAATGTGCTGCTGTCATATGAAAAGCAGACGAAAGAGGATTGCCACGAGTACAGACTTTTTGAACGCACCTGCCGGTTCTAGTATCCCGCAGCTCAGCATTACCCTGAAGCTGATGCGAGTGTGGCTCCATCGATGAAAAAAGCCGTGGAGCAGACCGGATCGCCGGTGCTGAGCATTCTTGGACAAGAGTCTGTCGCAATGTCCCATAGCTTTACTATGCAATCAGAGGATGCGGAAGTCAGTACAGTCATATCAGAGGAGAGATGCACTGGATTGACGCGGTCCTGATGTTCTTCGAGGGTTCGTAAACGTGGACACCAGGTGTCTGGTACTATAGATGTCAAGGACCATCTTGGCTCATTAGCCATAGCATGTTGCCTCGCGGGACTGCTGACTACCAATGCCGAGATGTAGGCTGACATGGGATCAACCTTGGTGAGGTCCAGGAGTAAGGCATAAATCTGATTGCGTCTCGGTCTGTTGGACCTTGCGACCCGACGGGCTTTCCGAGGTCTGTGAGAAATTAGTGCAAGCACGCAGCGACGATGCCTTATCCACTGACATCAAAGATTTGGAGTATCGATAACATCAAAGGCACCCCTTGAGACGTCCTTCACAGCAGGCCCAAGTCTCCAAGCCAATGGAGAAAGTCTCACCTGATCAATGCATGGAATTGTTCGAAATGCAGCTGTCGAAATTATCGCCAGTAACATGATCAACCCAGTGTACAAATACACAACGGATCTGTACTTACGCTTGTTTTAATGGCACATCGTAACTGAAAACTGCCAGCGGATCAGGATGCGAAACGCGGATATGTTTGGCGGACCCCAGGTCCATCGAGGCGATACTCGGGCCGCAGCGTCCTTGATATGGTTAGTTCAAGCTTCAACAGAACCAAATTCTTGTAATGCTCGATTCCTGATGGCATAGACTTGTCTGGTCGCCCGAATAAGAACTCCTTAACCGATTGGTGTATGAAGTCACTAGCACCTCCGCTTATGTTCGTGACCCTAGTGACGACGGCGACCTGCTCTTCTATAGATCTGATAAGGGTTTGGGCTAGTATCTCGTCTTGGACCGGGTTCTCATTCGGGTTCGGTGACTCGGGCGCTAGGCTTTGCGGATCGGAGCTGTGTCGGGGCGGCAGTGATAACGTCGCCTTCGCCAAATTCCGCTTTAGCGATTATACGTAGACCGCCGGGGGTTCTCGGGGGAGCGGCGGTCATGGGGAGAGAATTCTTGAGGGAGAGGCGTTGGAGCTCAGAGGGGAGGAGGGAGAGGCATCGTTGGAGGAAGTGTGGTCGGAGGAGGTGTGGTCGGAGGAGGGAGGTGTGGTCGGAGGAGGTATGGTCGGCGGAGGTATGGTCGGCGGAGGTATCGTCGGCGGAATCGGGCTTGATGAGGGGTTTGTTTCAACGCCGAATGAGGCATGGGTTCAGGAGGGATATGAAAAAGGGATCGCATGGTCCAAAAGTTATCGCGACTTTCTGGCATAGTCGACGATGGTCAGCCAGCTCGGCCGAATCAAGCGGGCGAGAGGTAACAAACACGGCCGCCAAAACTGACCTTCCATAATCTGCATCCAAACATTCACGGATGTTGGTCAAAATTCCTTCATAATGAGCCCAGAGCGAATTGTGGTTGTGCAGGGCCTTTCTGCGTGTGTCTTCTGTGAAAGCGAGTCGGCTGATGACAAACTGAAGCAACCTAGAGGAATGTGTTTTTTGTGTAAGAGGCGAAATGACCGTGACACTGAGCTCAAGGCTGTAGCCTCTCAGGACCCTTAACTTGTCTTCTTCGTGGTTGATGTAGACGTTTGCAGCCGCCGAATCAACCTCCTGGTTTGGTAGTTCAGAGACAAGACACTTATATCCTCTCTGGCGGCGGCGGCGAAACCTATGTCAATTCTAAACTCAGGACAAACTAGAACAATGACTTTGACGTGCATTCCCAGAACGAGAAGAAAGCTGGTGAGCTGCCCCAGACCTGAGGCTTACTGACCAGTGGCTTCGATGAGTAGCATAGTGCTGTACGGGCATTCATGGTTGACAGCATATACAATCATCCTGCCTAGAGCATCGCAGCTGCTGACGTGTTGAAAGAACGTCTTCCCAGCCCCTGAGTACTCGTGACTGTTGCGAAGAAGTTGAAGAAAAGATGACTCCTGGTTGAGAATCATGAGAAGAAGGCCACAGAGAACGGAAGTTACGTTATTCAGTCGGTCGTCGGTTGCCTGGTAGAAAGAGTAGAAGATCGAGTCGCTTCGACCTTTGAATCCGTCAGTCGAGCCACATAGCAGAATCGCCTTCCCTCTACCGGAGGCGTCTTTGATCTACAGCAGACACTCTCTGTTGCCAAATGAGGGAAGTCATCAGGGTCGAGTGTCTTGCGCCAGGAGCTTGGGAGTTCGCCGCCCTTGGTACGCTGAATGCGTATCTTGTCGTACAGTGGGCCGGTGACTCGTAGTTCAGCCAGGAATCGTAAGTCTTGAGAGGAGCGGCTATGGACGCCTGTTCAGTTTGTTAGCAGTCATCCTCGTGAAGTCTGATGAATCCCTACTAAGATTTACATCTTCAGTGACGTGCAAGTCCCCGAAAACTGAGTGTCGAACGCCGGTGCCACAGAACTCTGATGGTTGATCAGCCCGTGCCAAATGTGACTGTCGTATAGAAGTGTTAGTGGGCAGACCGAGAGATCACTGACCGCTCCATCCTTTTCCCCTTCTCACCTTGAGTCGCGGGAGTAAATTTCTGAACCGCGCTGCGTCGTTCACACCCTCGTTGCGCAAACTCATCGCAACATGGCCTTCTCGCTACTCGATCCTACGGCTCAAATGGTAGCAATGAATCAATGAACCGGACAAAAGTCGCATTCGCTCAGTCCTCCCGACCAAGAGGTTCCCCAACAGGATTCTGACGCAGACTCACCGCGAGCTAGCCTGACTGTACGAAGCTCATGGTGAGACCGTTGTCATCTACTGGAAACCCGTGATTCCTGCGTTTGGTGTAAAGGTGGAAGGGCCGTTTGCAACTGGATAGACCAGCCGCAAGAGCTGAACGATAGACTTGAGAACCACCTATGTCAGGCAGCTCTCTCGCAGCCATGGCTTCAGCATCGCCCATTCAGTCTCTACGAGCGCCATCGTCTTTAATTGTCGGACTCCTATTCTGTGAGGTAGATGTGAAAACATACCTCGATAGGGGCTGAGAGCCCCGGTATTCTCCACGTTGACAGGAGCGCGGCGAGCACGCGGCGACCACCTTCCGAATTCCATTTCCTGCCTACTACTGGCAGTGTCAAATTTGTGGACAGAAAAGAGGTGAATTAGGCTTACATCGTGGCTTCGAACGGCCGTCAAATCTCCATCCATACTGCCAAAGGTCAATTACTATTCCGGTGTGATTGTCGTACTAAGACTCGAAAATCCCATCGACCTCAATATCTCCTAATCCTCCAACTTGTATATTTTTATCGCCCGAACTCCTCGGAAATCGATCGATCTAGCGTAAATGAGAAGGAGCTTTCATTCGGTCTGACTGTGGCCTAACAACGTGCGTTTCTCCCCAAGCCGAAGCCCGAGAGGCGTATCCAATCTACTGCGAACGAATGTCAGTATATGAGCCTGCAATTGCGATGAGGGGAGGTAGCAGATCACGTACTATTCATCACTTATCCGTCTTGTCCCCGTCTTCATCCCGGCCGATGTACCCAATTAAACAGTTTCCGTGTCGCAGAAAACTGGGAGTGTATGTACTGAAGTTGACTCGCAGTCGATGGGATACGTTGGCTGGGCGACTTGTTGCTTGTAGTATGCTGCTGCTTCAACCACGCGTGGGTGTCTTGGCTTCTGCCCGTTGGAGCGGCAGAACGAGGTAAGCTGCCGTCGAACTGGCTGGAGGAAGAGGAAGTGCCGTCGATGTGGCTGGAGGGGAAGGAATTACCGTCGACATGGCTGGAGGAAGAGACTGCCGTCGACGTGGCTGGAGGTAGTGAGAGTGCTGTTGACGTGGTTAGAAGAGAGTGTTGAAGTGAACAGCAGAAAACGTGATCAGGTGATTGCAAACGGCCCTTCCACCTACTTACATTTGACGAAGGAATCGTGGACTCTACCCAATAACTTTCTCCTTTCCTATATAGATATATGTAGCTCAACACGAGAAGCTGAGCTTCGAACCGGCCGAAAGGATTGCCCTGTAACTTCCTCCTTCTATATATATATAGCTAAATATGAGATACTGAGCTTCGTATCGACCGAAAGGATTGCACTGTTCCTTCCTCCTCCCTTATATATACGTAGCTCAATACGGTGTATTGAGCTTCGTATCGGCCGAAAGGCTTGCTCTGCTGGCATGTATACCAACAGAGAGAGCTTGCCGTCGAGTTGGCTACAGGAGGTGCCGTTGAAGTGGCTGATGGGGGAGCTGAGTGGAGGAAGTAGGAGTGCCGTCGACGTGGGCTAGAGGAAATGGAAGTGCCGTCGATGTGGCTAGAGAAAGTGGAGCTACTGTTGAATCAGTCAGAGGTGGAATTGAAATAACAGTATCACTAACGTAGCTAGAGGAAGTTGAAGTGCCATTGACTGTGTCGTTGACGTGGTTAGAGGTAGAATTGACATGGCCACCGACGTAGCCGGAGAGAGTGGAAGTGCCTGGAAACAAGCGTTAGCCATCCTGGCGAAAATACTGGCACTTGTCTGCTTGTCGAGGCGCCAGGCAGACGGGGGGACATCGAGGATCTGAGCTGATCGCAAGTACGCGGAAAACGGAAGATGCCCGCAATGGGCAAGAGTCTTTGTTCAATTCGTATAGATGCTCTGGAAGAGATCTTTACTAATGGAAGTTTGAGATTCAGGCGAATGTTGGATCTGGGAGGTGTAAGGAGGATAAGAACCTTCCGCCACGAGCTCGGGGGAGGAATCGAGGTAAGGTAGGCAACCTGAGACGCCCCGTCCCAGCGGCCAGCGGTCGGGTGGTCGAGAGCTTGTAGAAGGAGCTCTTTCCGTAAAGAGATTTGGAAGAAAGGGGTGGAAGGTTGCGGAAGTGACTCCTCCGCGTGAGGTCAACTTCTGGCGGAAGGAGGTGCACGTGATGAAACGCACTCTCGAAGCTTCCGTCTGGTTTCCGCAGTTAAGAGGAAAGTAGCACAGAGTCGGTCGTGTTCCTGCCAGTGATCTCTCCCCAAATGTTGACGCACCTTCCTCTTCTGTTGAGTCCCCTTCTGCCTGACCTGCGACGGAACCTGCCACTACACGAGGTAGGCGTATTCCAAGCACTGATAAATAAGGTAGGAGGCAGAGCATCCTTGCAGTCGGTACGAAGCCCAATAACCGCATATTGGACTGCGTTTTGGTATGTTTGTGACGTGCGTCCCAACAGTAGGTGTGTGGATGCGAGTTGGGAGGTGCAGATGGTGCTGTCCCTCATGATGAGGCACCCAGTCCGCTCCCATGATCAACGGTTTGCGTCTCTCCATTTATCTCTCAACAGGTCTGGTAGGTCTCAGCCATCGCGTTGCGAGAGGTACCGTTAATCAACATGTGATCATCCCGCAACAAGTTCGACATGCCTTGCTTCGAGATAGACGGGAGGTGACACATTTGAGCGGATACTGAGACTAGCTCACAGTGGAAACCGTCCAAACGCTGAAAATTTACATTAGCCTAAGAGTCGCAAGGAATAATTTCGATTCCAAAACTCAGGATGCCAGCTTCACACAAATTTGGCAACGATTCGCCTGCAAACTGCGGGAGCCTCAGGTATGACCTCACTGGAGCCTTCTATGACCGAGGGTGTAGTTTAAAACCCTAGCGACTATCACCTGAAGGAGGGAGATGTATGGATCATGGAAGATAAGAGAGGATTCCTATGGCTTTTTGAGGCGTATGAATCATACCACAGGGAGGTTGTCGTCATGCTGGCACTAGTGGTGGTATGTTTCAATGGCTGCAAATGCCAGGAAAAATGGCGCGCCGATCAATATTCAGCTCACACTGGCTACGTAGACTTGTATATGAAGCACCAAGTCTAAAAACTCGATCGAACGGTATTGGAATTCTGACTTTGCGGGACGGGGGGGGGGGGGGGGGGTATAAGAGGGGAACGCATTTGTCGATCCAGTCATATTGCTTCCCAAGTGGCTTGCACTTGCGGTAGCGTTGTCTGGTGGCTCCATTCCCGATGTGTTTTTATTAGTATCCCTATTATAAAGTAGTTAGTTCGAACTATAGTTAATAAAGAGATTAATTAAACTATATAAATATTTACGTAATAAGTATAAAAAGGGGGTTCTAACTATAAGTTAAGCTAGTTATAATAATCGTAAATAGGGCCTCTAATTAGCCCTTATATAGTTAGCTATTTATCGTAGTTAAATTAAATTTCTAATTTAATACTAACTTTCTCTTTTTTTTATTAATTTAATTATTATAATTAAAAATATAATTTAACCTTAGGCCTGTTTATTAAGTTATTTCCTTTTCTCCTTTTTTTTTATTCTTTTTATATAACTTATTTTTTTATTTATATATTAACTTTTTTATTATTTACGAATTATTCTAATTTTCTATTAAATATTATTTTTATAAAAGCGTTAATAAGGTTATTATTATTATTAATCTAACGGATTTTAAATATTTCGTACTTTTTATACGATTACTTAAGGGTTATAATATTAATTATAAGCTTCTTTTCCTTTATTATCCTTAATTTAACGAGGTATTTATATAGTAAGTAGGAATTAATATAAATAATTATTAAGATAAGTAAAAAACTAAGTTAATTAGTAATCTTTTTTAGTATTATTAAAATTATATAAGAAAAGTTAACGCCGTTAACTATATTATAGACTTTTAATACTAATATACTTTTTATTAAGTTATTTACTTATTTTTAATTAATAAATAGTAAATTATATTATTATATATAGTAAATTCGCTCTTATTTATACTCTTATTAACTAGGATAATAATATACCCTAATTATAAAATAAGGTTATTATTATTTATAAATAACTTATTAATAAAAATATAGAGCTTATTAATTATAAAGTTAATTAGGTAGTAAACGAGGCTTTAATTAAGATTCGTTTATTATTATTTAAGCTACTTATTAAGTATTTTAATATCTTATTTAGTTAGATTTATAACCTATACTACCTTAGCGTAGTTAAAAATTACTTTAGGCTAATAAATATTTATAATATATACCTTTTATATAAGCTTAGCTTTATATTACTTCTTAATATTAGTTATATTTAAATTAACGAGGTTAATCTTTTTATCCTATCCCTTTTATTAAAAAATAATAGTTTCTTTTTTAATAATAAGAATCCTATTATTAAATACTAAGGGAGTATTTATTATAAGAACCTCTTTTAGTTTTATTATAAAGCCCGCTTTTTAGAGCTTCTTATTTTTTTTTATAAAGTTAATATTAAATAAACCTAATATATTATTAGTTTATATTCTAACGATTTTAAATTAATTACTTTTATATTTAAAAATTAGTAAGTACGGGTCGTACGTAAATATAATTATTAATATTTAATTAATATAAAAATCGTAATCCCCTTAACGAAGTAATCCGCCGGGGCCGTACTATATATTACGTATTAAGGAAAACTAAATATATTACGCTCTATACTTAATTACTAATTAAAATAGCTCCTGACCTTCCCCCGTAGTCCTTTAAGTTTTAATTATTTAGAGAGCGAGCTATACTTATTTTAATATATATAAAACTTTTTAATATTAGCTCATATAAGTAACTAGATTTTATATTATATACTTCTTTTTATTAAGAGTTAAGGGGCCCCTTATATATTTTTTTATATTTATAATATAACCTATATTAAAGTAACTTCTAGCTCCGTAGAGTATAATTTTTAAATTAGTATTAATATATTAAATTTTAATATCCGTATTAACTTAGCTATTTATAATATTTATATTATTACTTAGCTAAATTCCGTATTATTAAAAAGTATTTTACTAATCCTTAGGCGTATTTATATTAGTTATAATAGCTATAGTATCGAGCTAGCTAAGGGTACTTAGCTCGAGAGGGGTAGACTTATTAATAAGCATTTTTAGCTTATTAATTACTAATTATATACTAAGAGGTTCTTGTTAAAATAGTAGTTTATATAGTAGTTTTTTTTCCGGCTTTATAAGTATAAAAAATCGACCTTAACGGGATTACGCTTTTAAAATAAATTATATAATATAATATACTTTTTAATTATATAATATATATATTATATCCTAAATATATACTTAACGTAATATAGTAATTTCGATATAAAAACTGCTATTTAATTCGGGATAAGTAAGTTATTATAGCGGCGCTAGTTAGAAAGGTTAATAGTAAAGGTCGGCCGTAATAATTAGCTATAATAGTCGGCTACTATAATTAGCTATAATAATTAAAAGCGGCCCTTAATTATAAAGGTTTTAAACTTTAATAATAACATAGAGGTTTCTAAAAAAAAGGCTAAATAGGTTAATATTTACTACTTTTTAGAGCTCGTAAAGATTCTTTTTATCCTTATCGTTTTTAATATTATTTAAAACTACTCTCTATTTAAACTAAATAAATTTACTAAACGAATTTACTAAATAAATCTACTAAATAAACTTATTAATATATAAACTATTACTTTAATAAGAACTTATTTTACTCTTAGTATATAGTTAGTAATTAGTAGGCTAGAACTCTAAAAATACCCGTTAATAAGTCTGCCCCTCTCGGGCTAGGCGCCCTTAGCTAGCTTAACGTTATAGCTATTATAGTTAATATAAGTATATTTAAAAAGTAGTAAAGTACTTTTTAATAATACGGAATTTAGTTAGGTAATATTATAAGTACTATAAATAGCTAGGCTAATATAAATATTAAGATTTAGTATATTAATACTAATTTAGTTATAATAATTATAATAAATAAGCTAGAGGTATATAAAGTTAGGGTAATAAACTAGCGCCTTAAATAGTTCTTATAGAACCCCCTAAGTAATAATAATACTTATATAAAAAAATAGATTATATTAAACCTAGCTATTTATATAGGCTAATATTAAGAGGTCTTATATATATTAAAATAAGTAAAGCTCGCCCTATAAGCGGGTAGTAAAAAGTTAGGAGCTATTTTAATTAATAATTAAGTATAGAGCGTAATATACTTAGTTTTCTTTAATATATAATATATAGTACGGCCCTAGTAGATTGCTCCGTTAGGGGGAAAGTAGTAGTTTATATATTAATAAGTTTATTTAGTAAATTTATTTAGTAAATTTATTTAATTTAAATAGAGCTTTAGGCAATATTAAAAATAATAAAAATAAAAAGAATTTTTACAAGCTCTAGTATAAGTAGTAAATATTAGTTTATTTAGCCCTTTTTTAAAAAACCTCTATGTTATTATTAAAATTTAGAACTTCTATAGTTAAGGGCTACCTCTAACTATTATAGCTAACTATTATAACTAACTATTATAACTAACCTCTATTATTAACCTTTTTAATTAGTACTATTATAAAGTAGCTTACTTATCCTAAATTATATAGCGGTTTTTATATTAAAATTATTATATTATATTAAGCGCGTACTTAGGGTATATTATACGTATTATATAGTTAAAAAGTATACTATATTATATAATTTCTTTTAAAAGCGTAATCCCGTTAAGGTCGATCTTTTGCGCTTATAAAGCTAGAAAAAAAACTATTATATAAAAATCGTAATAAATAATTTATTAATAAGTGCCCGATTTTATAAGCTTATATAATAGCTTAAGTACTTTAATAATCGTACTTTCTAAGTACTTATTAACTATTTCCTTTAGTAAATAGGCTAGGATTTTTTTTATAAGCCCTATAGCTAATTAGGTATAGGCCTAAGTAATATTATAACTCTAAATCTCGTATCCTTTTTTCTATAATAATATTATTAATACTATTATTAACTATTAGTTATAATACTATATAATAAATAATTATATAAGTAGCGTTATTTTTTTAACGTTGCCGTACCCTTAAATTATATACTTAAACTTCTTATATAGCTAAGGTATTCTTTTCTTTTTAATTTTATAAACTATTTACAATTTAAATATATAGAGGTTTATATACTTCTTTAAATTATAGAGGATAAATTAATAGACCCCTCGATTATTAAAAGTATTTACTTTAATAAGATGTAATCTCTTATATAACTTTTTAATAGTTATAGTTATACTTTTTTTACGTAGTTTAATTACTAACTTAAAATTAGCTTTTTTTTATTATATAAAAAGTATTAATTACCTCGTTATTAATAATAAATTATTATATTAGGGCTTATTATTATAGTTTTTTATAACGTTTTATTAATAATATTAGTACCTTTTTAATAATTTCCTTTTCCTCGTTATTTATTAATATTATTATAATAATTTCGTTAAGAATAATTTCCTATACTTTTATTCCGGGTTATATAGTTTCCCTTAGCTTATTCTTTTTTATAAGTTAGAAATTACCTTACTAAGATTTATATAATATAATCTAATTACCGTAATTAATACCTCGAGGGGCTACTTATAATTCTTTATAATTACGTAAAAGCGCTCGTTAATAAAAATTAATTTATATAGCCTAGCTTATTATTAAGTAATTTTATATTATATTCGTATATTTAAATTTAGTAATATATTTAAATTAACCTTTATATTAGGCTTATTATATATAATAAGTACTTTATTAACTTACTTTTTTACGTTTACTTTACGTAATATTTATATTACTTTTTTAATTACTCGGGCTTATTAATTTATATTTAGTAATAATAGCGAGGCTAAGGTTATTCTTAAATATATTTTAAATATTAATAGCGTTAATATAAGCCCGTTAGGCCCTATAATATCGTTATAGTATTTAAGTACTATTTAAAAATATTCGTTATTAATAAAATCCGGATTTTTCTTTTTAATAATTCTAAACGCCCTTTTTAACTATTAATATACCCTTTTTACTTTTTTAATACTATAATACGCTTTAATAAATATAACTTTTAGTTATATACTATAAGTCGTCGTATTTTTTTTAAATTTTACTAACTTAAAACTAATATTAGCGTCGGTTTTAATATTATTTAGTAGTCCTTACTATATATTAATTTATTCTCTTTATAAAGCTATTTATACTATTTTTATTTATAAATCCTAAAGGAATTATCTTATTTAAAAAGATATAGTTATATCGATTATATATAAAACTAGTTAACTATTTAAATAAAAAATATTAACGACGATTTCTTAATTAAAATTAAGCTTATTACGTAATTTAAATTTAAATCTGCATAAGCTTTACGTATTTATTTAGTATTAATAATATACTTTTATTAACTACTTTAGCGCCCCTATTTTAATATTATTATTACTTAATTACTTTAAGAAGTTATATAGTTTTATAACTAATAAGTACCTAAATCTTTAGTATAGTTATTTAAGCTCACTTTTTATTAAGTAATTAATTAACTTTGTATTATTAATAAGCCTTATAAACGTATATCCTTATTATTATTTAACTATTTCGAAGTAATTATTACTAAAGATTCTATTTTTCGTATTATTAAATATAATACTTAGTTAATTTATATTTTTTAGATATAAGAGAAATAGGGTATTAATAAGTAAAATATAAAAAGTTATCGTTCTAAAGTACGTCTCTATTTTTATTTTACTTAAGGTAATAATTTCCTTATCTAAATTAAAACTAATTTTTATAATACCTATTATTAACGTATTAAGTATTATTAGCGCGATTTTTTATAATACTTAGAATTACTTTTTTCTTTTTATTAACTATTATAATACCCTAGTATTTAAAATAATCCTATAGAAATTATCTAAGCCGTACTTTTTATTTATATAAAATACTTATATAAACTTAGTATTTAAGTAATTTAAGTAATATAAATAAGACCCCTCTAACTACCCCTAGATTTACTTAGTATTTTTTCTTTTTTTTTAAATATTAAAAAGGTAGTATCTTTTTTTTAAATATTAAAAAAATAGGCTTTAGCCTTATTAAATTCGCTCTTTTAACTATTTTTATATCCGTTATCTAAGGGACCTTCCCTTACTATTTATAAATAAAAGCCTACTTATTAAGAGCTTTTATTATTTTTTATTTATTTAGCTTCGTATATTTTTTAAAAATTAATAAGGCAAAAAAAGAGTAGTTAACCTCGTCGATTTTATTATAATTTAATTTATTAGTATAGGGGGTAAGACTTTTTTTATTTTCCGAATTTCTTATAGAAAATAAATACTTTAGGCCGTTATTTTAACTATTTTTACTAAGTTCTATACCCCCGGATTTACCTTTATATATAATAAAGAATTAGCTAAACTAACGAGGGCTAGTTTTATTATTTATTACCCTTAACTTTTTATATTATTTATATAATTTAGTACGCTCTTTTTTAGAGTAATTATTTAACTAATATCTATTTATTTTATAAATATAATATTACTTTTTTTATTACTTTATTCTCGAGTTAAATCTTTACTTATTTAATAAATCTAGGCCTCTTTATTAATAATTATTATATCTAGCCTCTTTTCTTTTCTTATTATATATTTAATTAACTTAATATTATTAATAAGGGCTATTATATACTTAGAAATAAGTTTAGTACGGTATTTTTACTTTAATATTAAAGCTAAATCTTAGTTTTAAATAAAGCGTTTTATAGTTTTTAAGTACTTAATATAAGGTTATTTTTATTTTTAATACGCGCTAGATTATAATATAAAAATATCTAACTTTTTATTTATTAATTTAGCTAGGTTTTTGTTAGCTTATTAATTCGATTAATAAGCGTTTTAAGGATTTTTATTTATAATTTACTTTTTATTATTTTAGTTATAAATATAAAGAAAATCGCTTATAGCTTAAATAAGAGCTCTAGGTTTTTATTATAAGTCTTAAAGCGGCTTTAAATTACGTTAATAATACTAAGAAAATCGTTTTAATCGAAATTACGTACTACTTTATAATAATAATTAGAGGCTTTATTTACGAATATAATATTAATTACTAAATAATATTAGTATTCCCTAATTTTAACTTTTTTATAATAATTATAAAATATTATTAGGGTTTTTTATAAGACCTTATACTTCCCCTTAAAATATAATTTCTTTTTTAAAAAGATCTTTTTAAAGTTTATAAATTACCTCGTATTTATTACTATATTTTTAAGATTTATATATAATCCTTACGTCGCTACGTATTATTAGTAATTTTAAGTCGTTTATTTTTTTTATTAGCTAATTAGTACCGAATTTCGTATTAATAATAATAACGAACTATAAATCGAAATAAATAGAATCGTCGATTATTATACTTTTAGTACTATATTTTACTTCTATATATCTTTTTATAATAATAGATTATTATTAGTAATTATAAAAAGGAAATCTATATTATTTACCCTTTTTTTAAATTTATTAAAACGATTATATACCCTATTAACTTATATTTAGTTCTATAATACGAATTCCTCTTCTATAATTATCGTTATTAATATTTTATATAGTTTTTATAATTATAATTACGCTAATAATACCCTTTACTTATAAAAGAATTTATTAACTACTTTTATAATTTTTAAACTTATACTTATAAACTATTTATTTAGTTAGTAACTAAGGTCGTTTACGATTTTATAAAATAGAAGTTATTTTTATAACCCCTTTTTTTAATAAACCTTAGTTAAATAAATTAAATTATATTAATTTACTTACTATTAAGCTAATTTATAATTTTATATATTTACGTCCCTTAATAATCCGGGTTAATATTTACTTATTTATAAGGGATTAGGATTCTATTTTAAATTAAGTTTTATCCTCTTTTTTTTTACCTTAACTTATTAAAGGTTATACTCTAACTTATACTTATATTAATAATTATTAATATATTTAATTTTAATAAGGATATATTTAATCTACGTATTAGCTATAATAAATCCGTACTTTTCTTACTTAATAAATTTATTAAAGTTTAAGAAATTCCCGCTTCTTTTTATTATCTTATTATTACTTTTATTTTTACTATTTTTAGTAATTACTATTACTTTTTTTAATTATTAACTATTGTATTTATTAAGATCCCCTTTTTTATTTAGTATAAAAAAATAAGTTTTAATAGTTCCGTTTCTCAATAATAATAATAATAAACGTTTATATTATTATAAAACAATATAATAATTAATCTCGAGATTTTTATTAATTACTAATTTTTACTATTTCGTATATTTCTAACTTCTTAAGCCTCGTACTCTTTATAATTTCTAAATAGCTTCCTTTTTTAACTTTTTTTTTTTAAAATAGTATTTTATAAAAATAATTAAATACAAATACTAAGTAGCTCGTAAAAGAGCTAAATAGGTTATTAAGTACGGTTAGTAAAGTTAAGCCCTCTTTTTTATAAAATCGCAGGTTTTAAAAACTTATTCAAAATATTATTTATTATTTATACTTAGTAAGGGTAAATACTTTAGAAATTTCTTTTTTATAACTTCTTAATACCCTATTTTATATCTTTTTAAGTAATTTCTTTTATAACTTAATTATAATTAAGTAATTATTACTTATTAATAATCCCTTTTATTATTTAGTTAATTTTTTAAAATTAATAATTATATACTAGGAGCTTAATATAAAAAAGAACTTTTTAATAGCTTTTTAAAAGATTTTTTTTTCTCTTTAGAGCCGTATTTTCTTAGCCTTTTTTTAAGCTAATTATAACTTTAATAAGAGGTTATAAAACTACTTTAAAATAGCTACTTTTGTTTTAAGTTAATTTCTAAGATTCGTAATATTCTTAACTTAATACTATTAAAATTTCTAAATCCCCCTTTTTTTTATTAAACCGTCTTTTGTATTATATTTTTAAATAATACTCGGGGGGTAGTTAAGGGGGCTATAAAGAGATTATTTAAATTATAAGTTTTAAAGTTATATTTATAAAATCTTTGTAATATTAAGCTTTTTTATATACTATAAATCTCTTAGTTTTATAACTCTTATACGGGTTTTTATTATATTTATTAAAAATATTTATATTTAAAGATCCTTTTTTTTAATTACGTAGTACTTTTTTATATTATATTATTAAGTTTATTTATTATACTAATTAATTAAGTAAATAATTACTATATAGTAGTTTTTTTTCTAGCTTTATAAATATAAAAGATCGACTTTAACGGGGTTACGCTTTTAAAAAAAATTATATAATATAATAAGAATTAATATACCGGCGTCACAAATTAATATATTAGCGTTGCTCTTATACCGGCGTCGCTATTCTACTTTTTAATTAGTTTAAAAAAATAGTACCTCCCTATAAAGGCAGTAAGGGTAATTATATTAATATAGCTATTCCTACTATTCTCTCTAACCTAAGCTCTAGTTTAAGATTTCTAAAAATAAGAATACTACTATAACTTACGTACTCGTTTAGAACTATTATATTACCTATTTAAGATTTATAAATTTTAAATTAGTTAGTAATATAAGCTTTTATAAATTTTAAATAAGTAAGGCTTTTTTTTACTATATACTTAAAATATATAAAAAGTAAATTATAGTAACGTCCGCCTAACTACCTTTTTTAACGTAGTTATAATAATTTATTATTACTATAAACTACTTCTTATTAGCTCTATTTTTTCTAAATACTAAGCTATATTAGCTATTTATTTATATAATTCCCTATTATCCTCCCCTTACTAAGAACGCTAAATTAGCTCCTTATTTATTACTAAGATAAGCTTAATATCTAGCTTTAACTTAGCTAACTTATCTTTTTTATAAGCCTAGCTAGCGTCGACTTATTCTTATTCCTAAATAAGTAGCCTCGCTTTTTATTACTTATACCTTAACTATTATAAGTAATATAAGCTTAACTAACTAACTAGCTTTTTTTAAATAAAGTTAGTTATAATAAAATAGGCTATACTATATTCTTTAGCTTATTATAAAAGGATATAGTAATCTTAGGGTTAAGGATTTAGTAATATAAATCTAAAAAAAACGTTTTTTAAAAACGTTACTAAGAGTATACCTCTTACTTATTAAAAATAGTTAAATTTAATATTTTAAAATAGATCTTATAATAGTATAGGATACTTAGCTTAATTAAAATAGTATAATTTAAATTATAAAATCCGAGGGGGTTTAAAAATAGCCTCTTACTAAATAGTATTACCTTTTTTATAAACTAGCTTTATATCCTAATTAAAGTAAGATATTTTAAAGAAAATATTATTTAAAGTTTATTTAAGTACTTAAAATAAGTACCTATATACTCCCGGCTTATAAATACCTTATTTTCTATATAAGCTTAGTAAAAGCGTAGCTCCTAATTGCTAATTATATCTTATATAACGTCGATAAGCTAATATAAATAACTAAGACTATTTAAAAAATAACCCTTAATATTATTATTACTTAACTTAGTACTAAAAGTAATGCGAGTATTAAAGTTCTAGTATTTTTAAATAAAATAACGGGCTTATTATACTCTTAAAAATAGGTATATTACGTAGAAGTACTAGAGGATTAGGCGTTAGTTATTAAACTTTTTATAAAACTTAGTTTAAGCTTTTTTAAAAATATACTTAGTCTTAGTAAAAATAATAAGCTTTTATATTATAAAGACCCTATAATACATATAAAAGGGGGGCTTATTAATAAGCGTATTAATATAAGCCTTATTTTTATTACTTAGCATAACTATTACTTATATTAATAACTAATAACCCTCGTTATTAAACCTATTACTATTATTACTATAGCTACGGTCCTTAACTTATTTTTACTTAGCCCTAAGCATAACGTTAGAGTTAATATAGTAGATATAGAGTTATTACTAAACGTCCGGGAACTACTCGTTTAGTATAGCCTTTATTTATTTATTATAGTTTATAATAATAATAATAAGGTAACGGATTAAGTATTAGTTTATAAATTAGTAAATACTTACTAAGAAAAACTAAAAACCCTCTAGTCTCTTATTATTAATAAAACTGAACACGGTATTATAAATAGATTTAAAATAGGTCTACTTAGTAACCTAAAAAAGAGGGAGCTTAAAGCGATTAGTATTATAAGTATTATTAAAATTAATTACCTTAGGGAATCGCTTTTATATTTAAAAATAATAAGGAAAGGTCTAAATAAGGTTAATAAAGTAGTTTAGCTCGTTATCTACCTATTTTACTATATATAAAATATCTCGCTTATTAAATAACTTAATTAATACTATAATTAGCGAATATTTAACTAATTTCTTTTAGTTTATACGAGCCCTAACGTTATAAATATCTTACTAAGTAAATAAGGACTCTAAAAACTACTCTTAGATAATAATACGCATATCGCGAGCCCGAATCCTAACTCGTTAGCTTATAATTTTAATAATATCCTTAACTACCTTAATAAGCTTATAATATAAAAAGTACGTAAAGGCTTTAAAGCTAGGGCTATAATTATACTAATTATACTAAGGGTTTAAATAATAACGTAATAGCTACTTATCCTCTTTTTAAGCCTCGGTAATAACTTACTATTTATAACTATATTTATAAAACTTATATTATTAAATACTAATACCTTATATAAGCCTAAGCTCGTTAAAACGATTATATTAAAAAGTATATTAAATAATTCGGCCTCGAGCTTTATACTTATTCCGCTTTATAATACTAAATTTACTAGCTCTTATAAAGTTATTAACTTAGTTAAAAAAGGTATTATAAATTTATTCTAAATTATTAAGAATTAGTAAGTTTAAGATTTTAGTTATAAAAAAAGAGGAGGATCGGTTACTTAGAGTATAATAAGAGGCTATAATTTAAAAAAATATTTCGCTTTAAGTAAAAAATAGCTATAAAAATAAATAAGGGAATAAGTTAACTTAAGGACCCTATATTTATTACTATTAATAGATATATTCTTATTATTAAAATAATACCGTTATTAACTATTAATTAATCTTAATGACCTATTTAATAAGCTAAAAAGTATTACTAAACTACTTTATTATAAAATAAGAAGGTTACTAAGACTATTTACTAAAAAAAGAGGGGTTATACTCTAAAAAAAGTTATAAAAGGGTAGTCCGCTAGGTTTTCGTTATTCCCTTAGAGAAATAATAAATAAAATATAATATAAGCTCTATACTAAGGTAATCGTTTATAAAAAGTCGTATATTTTATAATATACTAACTAAGAGCTTAGTAATAAAGTCGTATTACCCTTTAAAATTACTAACTTTATAAAATTAACTAATACTAGGGCGGCTACTTTTTAAAAAGGGAGATAATAGTAGTTAGCTAAATAATAATAAGAAGTTATAATTAATTAATAATCGCTCTTATAAAGAGAAAAGTCTCTTAGTAAGGATATTACTTTAAAATTAGCCCTAGGGAACGTCTCTAACTCTAATTATAAAAGCTATTATAAATAAATACTATAAATTAGATTTCGAGGCTTAATAATATAACCTAAGTATAAAGGGAGTAAAGGAATAAAGGCTTAGGATACTTTATAAGTATTTAGTAAAATTTAACTATACTAATAATTTTTTTTTAAACTAATTAAAAAGTAGAATAGCGACGCCGGTATAAAAGCAACGCCGGTATATTAATTTACGACGTTAGTATATTAATTCCTAATATAATATACTTTTTAATTATATAATATACGTAATATATCCTAAATACGCGCTTAACGTAATATAATAATTTTAATATAAAAACCGCTATTTAATTCGGGATAAGTAAGCTACTTTTTTTAGCTATTTATTAATAATAAGCTAAGTAATATACTTACGTAGCGGCGCTAGTTAAAAAGGTTAATAATAGAGGTCGGCCGTAATAATTAGCTATAATAATTAGTTATAATAATTGAAAACGGCCCTTAACTATAAAAGTTCTAAACTTTAATAGCGACGTAGAGGTTTTTAAAAAAAGGGCTAAATAAGCTAATATTTACTACTTTTTAAAGCTTATAAAATTTTTTTTATCCTTATCGCTTTTAATATTACTTAAAGCTACTCTCTATTTAAATTAAATAAATTTACTAAATAAATTTACTAAATAAATTTACTAAATAAATTTACTAAATAAATCTATTAAATAAATTTATTAAATAAATTTATTAATATATAAATTATTACCTTAATAAGAACTTATTCTATTCTTAATATATAATTAGTAATTAATAGGCTAAAAATACTTATTAATAAGTTTATCCCTCTTAAACTAAGCGCCCTCTTTAGTTAGCTCGATATTATAACTATTATAATTAATATAAATATATCTAAGAATTAATAAAGTATTTTTTAATAATATAGAATTTAGCTAAGTAATAGTACGAACGCTATAAATAGCCGGGTTAATATAAATATTAAAATTTAGTATATTAATATTAATTTAATTATAATAATTATAATAAATAAGCTAGAGGTATATAGGGTTAGGGTAATAAGCTAGTACTTTAAATAGCTCTTATAGGACTTCTTAAGTAATAATAATACTTATATAAAAAAATAAATTATATTAAACCTAGCTATTTATATAGGCTAATACTAAGAGGTTTTATATATATTAAAATAGGTAAAGCTTATTTTATAAATAAGTAGTAAAAAGTTAAGAGCTATTAATAAAAAGGAAATAATAATTAAGTTAGTTAACTATTTTAGTTAGTAGTTAAGTATAGAGTATATTATACTTAGTTTTCTTTAATACGTAATATACGGTACGGCCCCGGCGGATTGTTCTATCGGGGGGAAATAATTACTATATAAGTATTATTTTTTTTTTACTAATTTAACTAATTAATTTTTAATTACGGGCTAGTTATAAAAAAGTTATTTAATAAAAAAGCTATTTAAAATAATAATAAAAGGCTAGTTACTTAAATAGTTTTATTAATTAACGTAATTTAATATAGTAAACGTCGACCTTTTATAAGTAATAAAAGGCTATAATTACTTAATTCTATATAATATTCGAAAATTACCTTTTTTTTTTATTTATTTTTATAAAGTTAATTAATACGAATTTCCTATCCTATATAGTATTAAAAAAATTATCTTTTTTATATAATAAAATACCTTATTAATTTATAATAATAGAATTTAATTACTAATTAGTATTAGTATCCTTATTATAAAATAATTAGCCCCCTAACGGAGCAATCCGCCAGGGCCGTACCGTATATTACGTATTAAGGAAAACTAGGTATATTGCGCTCTATACTTAATTACTAATTAAAATAGTAGTTAACTAACTTAACTATTATCTTCTTTTTATTAATAGCTCCCGACCTTCCCCCGCTTTTAGTTATCTAGAGGGTAAGTTATATTTACTCTAATATATATAAGACCTCTTAATACTAGCCCGCGTAAGTAGCTAAATCCTATATTATATACTCCTTCTTATTAAGGGTTAAGGGGCCCTTTATATATTCCTTTACGTTTATAATATAACTTATATTAAAGGGATTTCTAACTCCGTAAAGTATAATTTCTAAGCTAGCGTCGATATATTAGATTTTAATATTTATATTAGCCCGGCTATTTATAGCGTTCGTACTATTACTTAGTTAGATTCCGTATTATTAAAAAGTACTTTGCTACTTCTTAAGTATACTTACGTTAACTATAATAGTTATAATATTAAACTAGCCGAGGGCGCTTAGTTTAAAAGGGGCAGACTTATTAACAAGCATTTTTAAAAAGTTCTAGCTTACTAATTACTAACTATATACTAAAAATAAAGTAGGTTCTTATTAAAATAATAGTTTATATATTAATGAGTTTATTTAGTAAATTTATTTAGTAAATTTATTTAGTTTAAATAGAGCTTTAGGTAATATTAAAAACGATAAAAATAAAAAGAATCTTTACGAGCTCTAAAGAGTAATAAATATTAGCCTATTTAGCCCTTTTTTTAAAAACCTCTACGTCGTTATTAAAATTTAGAACCTCTATAGTTAAAGAAGGCTACTTCTGACTATTATAGCTAACTATTATAACTAACTATTATGGCTAACTTTTATTATTAACCTTTTTAGCTAGCGCCGCTACGTAAAGAGTAGCTTACTTATCCTAAATTATATAGTAGTTTTCGTATTAAAATTACTATATTACGTTAAGTACGTACTTAGGGCACATTACGCATATTATATAATTAAAAAATATACCGTATTATATAATTTCCCTTAAAAGCGTAATCCCGTTAAAGTCGATCTTTTGCGCTTATAAAGCTAAAAAAAAACCACTATATAAAATAGTTAGTTCGAACCGTAATTAATAAAAAAATTAATTAAACTATATAAATATTTACGTAATAAGTATAAAAAGGAAGTTCTAATTATAAGTTAGGCTAGCTATAATAATCGTAAATAGGGCCCTTAATTAGCCCCTATACAGTCGGCCGTCTACCGCAGTCGAATTAAACTTCCAATCCAACAGTTTTCCTACATTCTAACTAAACAAAACACCTTCGCCAGCGGCTTTATACCCCAACAATTCGAGAGAACGAGTGCCAGAAGATATTCTCGTATAAGATAAGTTAAGTTGAAAACCAGACCATAGCAAAGTGCCCGGGAGGGTCTAGACTCATCCTTATCTATCGGCAAGGACGCCTGTGAGTGTTTTAGGTCTGAGGCAACGTAAAGTAGAAGGTACGTTTTCACAAGGATATGTGGGAGTCAACGATATCTTACTAAAGATAGCCAGAGCGGAAGGCACATCAGCGTGCGGCCGGAAACATAACGACAAGTACAATAAACGCAAACGTTAGGAATATCAGACAAAGCGACACCGTGCAGATCCTGCTCCAATCCTCCCGTGAAGTTGAGACTTTCTCCCAACCTGAGTATTGTACGTACCTGCTGGTCTAGCAGTGGTAAGAAGATTCTTACTATTCGGCGACGAAGATGCCCACTGCCAGCATCGCGACAAACGTTGCCAGATACCAGAAAAGGCGGGGGGGGGGGGGGAGTGGAGTGGGCATCCGTGGACCACTTCATCAGCCGGCAGTGAACATGCTCGAAGGATCATGCCCTCGAGGTTAGAAGAAGATTTTGAGAGACCTGCCCGGCGTGAATCTCTTACATGTCTGTGGGGCCTGTCACCATAAGGTAAGGTAAGGTAGGTACGAAGTGAGCAACGCCGGCGACTGTGCGGACCACAAGCAAGGGAAGGCACGAGCAAAGTCTAAGGGCAGGCAACCCCTATCGCAGCTACCCCACCAGTCAGTGCTTACGCATGCCCAGGTCGCGCATTCCCATCCCTCCCATTGCCGAGAAAACCGTGCCTGCCACTCCTGTAGAAGGCAAAAACTACCTAACCCAGACATGACGTGATACATACATCACGCGGAACGATGTAGCTGCCTAAGGTGACATGAGGACGGAGCAGATTATTCGTGTTGGGTTGGGTTACCAAGATAAAAGGCAAAAAGGGCGCATTGGGTAGGTGGAGCATGGTGGGTAGGCAGATGGTTTGAGCCCATGCAGATGGGCCCTTACACCCGCTTACACCTACACAGAAATTGCGGGCTCTGCCCACCAACTTCCTCCTCCCACTGCGCGCAATAGACCAGTACAGAATTATTGAATTCGTCACGATCAAAAATGTTGCCCTGTCGACGGGTATATCAATAGTGTGGCACAGGGCGGATGTGCTCGGGCCCGATCAGCCCAGTATGTGCCAATCGGGCTCCAGCGCAACTCGCCAGACCTCACCCTTACAATCAGCCTCCCGCGCCTTCTCACAGCAATTTTTCCTATCCGGGAAGTAACTCATGTCTCTACCCAATGAGAGCCCGCCGCCACAACCTTAAAGCACTTAAGGTACGCCCCGCTGCGCCTGCCCACAAAAGCAAGTAGTGCCCACGGGCCACCGAGAACACTTACCAGCCGTATCCAGCCGTACCGGGGGAACGTCGGATGAACCTGCCCTGTGCTGGTGACTGGAAGACTGGACGTTGCAAAAATACCCAATGTCTCGGGAGAATTTCCGTGTGAGGCCGAGCGGGCAGTCGCCAGGAACGGTGGATCTGGAAGGCGGTCAGAGCCATACAAACGGGCCCTCCACTTACAAACTACCTCCAGAGGAGTCATGGGCTTCGCCCACTTCCATTCCTCCTCCTTCCACCTCCACACGTAGCAATGAACACCACTTCATTGACTCTTCGTCTCAACCGTACTGTTGCCCTACTGACGTGTATTCAACACTTCGCTGCCCGGCCTGGAGAAGCTGTCCAGAGCCGGGTTCTGTGAGATTGGAAGTCCAGTTCAACTACCAGTCAAGGGCAGCACAGAGGCCGATTCGACCCTCGACTAAACCCTAATTGCCCCTCCCACCTGCGGTTGGAATCCATATCCCTTTCCCATCGCCACGCAGAATCAATTGATAGACAGCAATTGATCCTTCATCCCACAGAACCGGACGGTTCAAACCAATAGGTTCAAGAGGCGCGGATAATGCCTTGCCTCGGACGCTATGTAATGCAATACGTAGCTTGCCAGAGCCCGTGCGTGATTGTTATCCTGAGACATGAATGTGGTATGGAGTCATTTTGATCGGCCCTGGTAGCGGCGTCTCGTGAATATGCCCCTTCATGAAGCTTCAGCATGGCCCGCTAACTGGCGGATATCGTCTCAGAGCGAGCTGTTTGGCCTTCTCTATCTGTGATATGGATATCTGCCCCGGAATGAAGTAAAAGCTTGAATGTCTCCTGACATTCATGCTACGCTACGCGATGGGGAGGGCATCCAATCACGCTGGTATGGAATATCCGTATCTGCGCCGCATTTGAGAAGAGCTTTGACCATGGCTTTAAGTGCAACACCTCATGCTGGGTAGAGGGGTCAGAACAGCCATAGCGAAAGAGGGTATCACGGTCAGTTGGTTGAATAAAAACGCTGGCTCCGTTGCCAGCAAGCCACTTGAACTCACTATCTTGGCCCACGAAAGCTGCATGTCAATTCTCGTTGGCATCGCGGCGTTCTAGATCGGCTTCTAGGCCCGCGACATCGCCAGGCTCGTCGTTCGCCGCCGCCACTCCCACAGCACTACCAGCGACTACGAGGCTAGCCACCACGTTATCGGCGCGGACGTCGGAGCGCAGCGTGCCGTCGGGAACGCCTGCCACTGAGAAAGCTTCGACGGCGCTGACGATGTTGTGTCGGGTAGCGCCCAGCTTGACGATGTCCTCGGTGAACTTCGTTAGCAGCGACTCGGCCACGCTATTCGGCCGCGAGCTATGACCACTTCTTTAAGATGGCCTACGCCGCGCCGCCGAACAACGGCGTGATGATGCTGCACACGATCATAAAGCCCAGCGAGAAGGATTTCGCCGGGCGCGGCCGGCCGTTGATGATGAGCAGGATCATCCGGGGGAGTGGCCCCGCCTCTTGGTGCTCTCCATCCACCCGGCCGGGGTGCGCACGCCGAATAAGGCAATCGCATTACCGGTTCCGTCCATGCTTGTCCCTTTGCTAAGAGGTAGTCTCATTGCCGCGTCTTGGCGATATTTTGCTGCTTCTTCGAGGACCTCGGCTCTGTTATCGCCTGCGTCAAGAGAAAAGCTTTCTGTTGGTGTACACGTTAGCAGGGCAAACCTTCCAACCGGTCCGAAGATCAATTATCATAATGTCAAACTGCGTATGTGTAAGGAAGATGGAGGTTGGTGAGCAGAGTCCATGATTCCTCCGTAGGGTGTAAGTTGGTGGAAGGGCCGTTTGCACCAGCCCGACAACCTTATGAAACCCCTTTCTCTGTCATCAAAACTCCAATACTGGTATAGTGTCTACACTGTGGGCAGAAAAGGCAGCGGATTCGGGTGAACTCGTGGCTTCGCATGGTCATCGAATTCAGAAGTGGGATCCCCTTCCTTGTACCCTATAACTGAAGCTTCCGAATGCCCCTCTTCTATTCTGATAGCATTCTTGGGTCGTTGCCGTGCATGAGAAATTTAAAGTCCCCCACTCCTTACTTCAAACATGTATATTCATGTATATTGACCCTGGATAAGGAAACGATCTCTTTTTCGGTCAGACTGCGCCCCGAATACGTGCGTGTCTCTCTAAGCCGGAGCCCAAGAGGCGTATACGTTCGCTGGGAGACTTGCTGCGTGTGCGTGCTGCTTTTTCAACCACGCATACTTGCCATTGAGTCGGCCAGAGGAGGTGTCGTCGAAGTGGCTGACGATGGAGTTGACTGGAGGAAGTGGAAGTGCCCGGAAACCCGCGTTCGCCGTACTGATAGAGAACTCTCCCACTTTTTTGTTCATCATGGCACTTGCTGTGCTCGCCGTACTCGTCGTTCTGTCTGACGAGAACTGGAGCCACAAAGACAGAGACAAGTTGATGATCCGGGCTGCCCGCAAGTACGCAGCAAACGGAAGATGCCCGCAGTGGGTAGAACCTTCGTTCAACCCGTAAGATTGCCTAGAAGAGATGGTGCAGTCGAAGGTTCTGCTGTTGGATCTTGGCAGTGGTGTATAAGGGCGAGAGCCTTTCGCTATGAGCTCAGGCGGACAAAATCGAAATAGGCGTTCTGAGACGCCCTGATTCAGCTGCCAGCGACCTGAGCCAGCGATCTGGCGGCGGATGCTTGTCGAGAAAGCTCTTTCCGCGGATAATTGTGGCAGATATAAGCTTGTCGAACTGACTCTTTCACGGCCAGGTCGACGCCCGGCAGAGCGAAGTCGGTATGGGCGTGTTGGAATGCCTTCTCTCAGCGGACAGTGGCCTGGCGGACCGCGGGCTTTTTAGAAGGAGCTATTTCCGCAGGGAATAAGTCTGACTGGAAAAGAGCTTGTTGTAGTGACTCTCCCTCAGCGGACTTCTTGCGGAAGAAATCGAGCGTAGTTGAGGCTGGAGGAATTGTCAAAGTGATCCTTTCGCAGTAGATCTCTAGCGGAAGGAGGTTGTACGGCGTACTGAGCTGCCGTCTTCTCAGCGGCTAGCGGTCTGACGGGCTGAGAGATTGTTGGAGGAGCTCTTTCCGCAGCAAATAAATTGCGCTTCCACTCTCCGCAAGTTTCTGATGATATGTCTGAGATCATGGCGCGCAGCGATGATAGATATCGTCTACTGAGTCACTAAGCTCTCACCAATGAAGAAATTTGCAATACTATTGCTCATCTTTCTGGGAGCTGAGGGTTCAGGGTCTCCAATATGCTGAGGGTTCTGGTTTGAATCTGCTCCCATTGCAAGAAGTCGTCTGATGATCTTTGCTTGGAAGTTTTGGACGGCAAGCAGAAGAGGCGTCGATTCAGTGGAATCTTTGATGCTGATATAGTCGAAATTGCTCTTGAAACAGCTAGGTCTGGCCTCTTTTCTGGTTGTTCGATCTCTGTGACGGTCCTGATAGCATAAGTCAGGTTTCCGGGGGAAAAGCACAACCTGTTCAATCAATGTTGTCATAAGCGGTTCATGACCGGTGATGTCTGCCGAGTGGATAGGCCAACGAACAAGGTTGTCTCTATCTGGGTCAACGAGGTTCAAGTAGTCTGAAGTTATGAACAGGTTGGCGAGTTTTATGTGGTCATTTTCAACAATTCAATGGATCAAATGGGACATACATAGTGTTTTGTGTGAATCCGAGGCGCCGGAAACGATCATCTCATAGGGGAAAGTCTTCGTGCGGTCTGTTGTCCATAAGCGTACGACGGAGGGTGGAAGCTCCCAGAGGCCAGCTGCCGTTAGAGTCGAAAGGGCGATTTACTGAAATCTTCCTCCTCAACGGGACGTGTACTCCCTGATTAATAATGTATCAGGACTGCTGCTTTGTTGCTTGTGCCCTTAAAATTCCTTGTCAACCTCATTCCGGGAGGGTTCTGACATTTCTCAAGGACACATGGTCCAAGACATGCTTCAGCCGTGTCCTTCAGCCAACGCAGCGGGAAACGGTTGGCCATACTTTTCTTCCCCCTTATGGTCGGAAGCCGTGTTGGCAACGGATAAGGCAGCTAAGAAGGTTTCCATATTTGTTGTCTATAAGAACACACAACAAGGCAATGTCTTCTGGATATTCGCACAAGTGAAATCTCTCAGAGATAAGTACCCAGTTGGTGATTGACAAGTCGTCAACAAGCCACGATGAGAAATCTGCTTTTTTGCCTTATCAGAATGGTGAAGGTCGTATCTGGCTGCATATTTGATGAGAAGGCACGTCTCCGACATAGCTGAAAACCTGGCGATGCCCCTCCCCTTGATGTCGCGCAGCCTTCTTCAAGGTTTCCGTGGCTCAGAGCCTGAAAATCCCCTCTTTCGTCGGAATGGATATGTTGAAGACCCATTTTGTCTCTTTTCTTTTGTTTCAAGGCTTGTATCACACATAATCGCGAATGAATTGGACGCAGAGGTTCGCGGATTCAGTGAGTTTGGAGAGTCCCTTTGGGAAGCCGCTCACCCGGCGGCCTATGGATTTCGTCGTAACTTTCCCTGCACTCTTTAGAATTGAATCTGAAGCGTCTTCTTGTATCCCAGAGAGCAAGGCAAAATGGAATTCCTGTGGGCTGAGAGACCGCTCCACAAAGAGGATATGTTGACAACATAGGAGAAACTCGTCCAAATCTTCATCTTCTGTTGCAAAATGTCTGTGAAGCGCTCAATGTCTATGGAGAGCACACTGATACTTGCGGATATTTCTTACAATCTCTGCTCGAGTCTCTCGCCTGCCACGAGCGAACTCTCTGTTCAGAATTTGACTACAAGTATCATCCACATGAAGATGCCACTGTCATTCTGGAGGATCTCATTCTGGATTCATTCGGCGGCCGTATCGTATTCATTCGGCGCAACAACTGCTTCTGCATTGTAGGATTACGGGCTGTTTCATCTTCGTCTACTGGTAGGTGATCTTCGACGTAGCGCTGAAGACTCTGTCTATGGCCAAGCGGATTTCAGAGCGCAAGCTTCAGCCCGTGCTCGTCACTATTATGAGGATTGTGGCGGATTGAGAGACAAGCCTTGAGACATATCCATTCATGTGAACCACTTGATGAAGTGTCCTGAGGTATGTTGCCGGTTTTCGGAATTCTACCTCATCACATATGACAAGTACATCGATACAGCAAGTAAGCTACAAATTACCCAATACCACTGCGACTTCTCGGAAGAGCTCCTGGAGCGTGGTAATAGAGGGTACATATTCTGCTTGAGTGAGATGAGGCTTAGATCGACGAGAACGACTTCTATGGTTAAGAACCGTCCAAAGAGTTAAGAAAAGAACCAATATAAACCAGGTGTATGCTTTTCTAGTTCATCTCCTCAGGCACTAAAGAAGAACGACGTGATAGCAGCATGGTCATTGGAATTTCTCATCCTATCGTTAAACAAGAAACTCATCATCGTTGGAATCCCATACCAAGGCTCGCCACTGATCTACAGAAACCTACGATGCTATTGCAATCTTGGCGGGTTGAGCCATTTTTGACACAAATGGTGTGTTGTTAAGAAGCTATATGCATGTCTCTTGATGATCTTTACCAATAGTTTCACGGCAATTATTGCTTTGATCAAATCAGAGGAGCTGTAGCAAAGAATCTCTATGAGTCTGAAACCGTTCTCTCACTACAAACTTATTAGTCTTGCTCAAAACCACAGATTTCGGTATGAATACCCGCTGGAACTGGGATAGATGTGTTGTTATGTCGACTCGGTATCGGGAAAAGGATAAGCTTCTTGTATAGGAAGTCGCAGTCGCTACAGCGTACCTTTACCGTTTCTCATTTTCATACGAGTCTGAGTAGTGAGTCTGAGTAGTAATAATATGTCTCTCGGATGGTGATGTAAGAGAAAGCGTCTCTGAAACCAATGCCCTCCAACACAAAGCCCAAAAAACCATGCTCCGTTGCCAGTTGGTCTCAAACCCGCCCGGACTGAATTACATGAATGCCCGACGCGAGAGCCGCGAGAGTGAATCTGCGGGTCTATCGTGGCTCGTAACTCTCGATATAACTGCTCTGATGAGCTGCACTTACTGCAGTCAGACTTGCAGCTGGGGGGTCATATGTGGCTGAAGACAGCCGATCGTCACTATCGTCACCTCGAATCAAGGAGCCGTACTCTTTCCGTTTCAGGCCTTGAAACCTCTTCAACGTATCACCGAGTATCCAAGGCACCAGGCTAGAAGATCTTCCATGACCCGTTTTCAGCTTGGAAAAGGCGTTGCGGAGGATTTGTAGCGGCAATCGTCTAGCTCCCGTTGAACGGAACTTTCACAAGCTTCTGTTTTTCCGATGTCGTGCTGAACAACATGGATAGCAATCATAACATCGGCGAGACTGATTCCAGTGTTGCCAGGACCGCCGCCACCGCTACTGACCATAACATCAGATTGGCTTCAATGAATTGGGTTCCAGAAATGGAGGAAACTCGGGAGATCCCGCTCGCAACTATCTGTCTCAACCTAGGTGTGTCTCGCAGCTGGAAGTCTTCCGCATTTGAAAGAAAACATAAAGCAATGTTCAATATTTGGCTAGAGCATCTTGCGAGGTTTCGGTAGGAAATGTATCATGCGCTCTCAGATGGAAGCGCGTAACCTGATACAGGGTAGAGTCAAGTTTGGAGGTTACTTGAAACATCTTGGACACCTCAAAACGAGCATGGGGTATGATTTGGATTAGAGGAAGCTGAGCGGTTATACTTCGGCTCTCACATTATTTTGCAATAAGAGTTAGTTGTAGGGAACTCACAGTTCTAGTCCATATTCCACCGGATTCATTGAGGCTTCATGTTCTGATGACAGCTTTCTTTTTATCTTTCTCTTCCAGCTCTGTCCTGAAGAGTTGCGTGTTCTCCAGACTTGACATTGACAGAATTGGTGAACATGGAGCAATAGACTTCATTCAAAGAGCGCTGCAGAGACCCACAGCAAAGCTCAGCTTTTCAACTTGAACCTATGATGAGATACATCAATGTAGATTAAAGGCTATTCTCTCAAGCATCTTATGCTTATGTTGCGCATTCGACTCATTCTTGCATGACCTCACACGTCATCGTTTCTGACCAATTGATGAAATAGTAGCAAAGGATCCAGATATCCAATAGTTTAAGTAATGAAGACATGGATATATCCTGCGGAAATGCTATTTGTCTTGCTCACGGCTGAGAGAGATAACGAACGAGTAGATCGGGCTTCCCGTAGCTCTTGAAACTAGAATAACCTGCTAGTACCGTCTTCTGGTGCTTCCACGGACCACAGCCGTGCGTACCAAGTAACATACAATACCTATAGACGAATGCTTCAATTCATCGACAGCGCTTTCGTGAGCACCAACACCCTAGCCACTGCATCAGAATACCGCGGCTTCTAGATGATGCTCACATCGAGGCTATGATCGCGGCGTAGGCAATTACCATGAGTGAGCCATGAAAAATGATGTAAGTTCTGAGAGGGAGTGTGTCGCTGGGAAAACCGGGATGTTGCTTCTGGAAGTAGCTTGGCTGGAAATGATCGTCCCTAAGACCATAAAGACGCGGGACATCGAAGATGGGACGTATATTCATCAATTGTCATGATATAGAAAGAGGCTGAGTATCAGTATCTCCACCGCAGGGCAGTTGGTTTGAATCCCCGTGGGTGACGAAGGGTCAACTGCTGTCTATTGGTAGAAAAGGGAGTATTTTGACTTTTAAACCCGGCTTCTGAACTCTTGGGTAGCAGCAATTGAAGCTGGTTAGGGCAAGTCGCAGTGAAGGCATACCTCTTTTGTCCGCGGTAAGGTGCCTCTATGGTCCTTTTTGCCTCGTACACCTACGCGTCTTCATAACCGCGGGAATCTTCTAGTAGCCTTCTCCCTTCTTAAACAGTTACTACTAACGGCGTATTCAACTAGTAATACTCGGGGGCCAGCGGAGAGTTTTCGTAGATGGGAAGATTCGATTGAAATCTCGAGTTGGAGTCGCCGACAATAAGGTGAGAGGTACCATTCACCTCAGCAGTGGAGCAGAAGGATTCACAGATGACCGATACCAAGATTGAGGGCAGCAAAGTTGGCTGGAACTGCTGGCAAAGTTGACGGCTCTGCCAACGTACAGGAGCGGTAACAGCAGCACGAGAAACCTCGTCGCCTCATAAAGCCTCGTCCTCAGCAAGCAAGCTCCCTCGAGACCGCAGAAGATCGCGAGTATGATGACTGCTATGACTTGTACTAGGAGGATCCGCCGGCCAAGGACGACAAAGCGGTTGAGGAGGACTTTATCATCACGAGAACCCTTTCTTCTCCCAAACTTAGTGCTCACGTTGGAGTCTCGAGCCGAAGATCAATTCCTAGTCCGCGTCGACATCAGGCCCGTTCAAGTCAAACTTGGCCCACGCGTCAGTCAGGAAGTCCGAAATCATGAATAGGGTCCTGCGCTGGATCTGTTTCGGCTTGAGATTAGTCCAAGTTGGGAGGCCGAACATGAGCTACATCGCAATCGTGTCGCATTCCCAGAAAAATTGATTGTTGCTCCCTCGCGGGCGTACTTCGCGGGGCGCGTAAACGGATTCGATTGTCGCTCGGGCCAGACGCGGTCGGTGTAATAGAGGGATCTTAAGTCGCTTTCTCGCCGCTGGAGGTTTGGAGAAGTAGGAGTGGAAATTCCTCCGCTCGTCGTCGGGCTCTCGAGGCTAGTGGCCGGTAGACCGTTGAATTGTCCACAAAAGCTCAATGATAGGCTCAAATCCGCCAAATACAACGCGCAGTCTCACTCATTGCTCCACAGGCACCTGGAAATCAAAGGCCGCCAACCATTAGCTTCAGTCTAGCAGAAACAAGCAGGAAGAACACCTGGGCGCTGATCAAGGTCAGAATCCTCGAAAGCTTCATAGGAAGCCCAACAAAACAATCCCATCTTTGCCATACGATTATAATGGCTGCTCAAGATCATTCAGAGACGGGGTGAATGAAGTAGAACGAGGCATCTGGTAGGGCTGGATTACTGACGCTCCTTTGCTGCGGATTTCACTAAGGAATGTGCTATAGCGTGGTGGCGACGGCCATTGATATGCCTGCCCAAGAGGCTTGCAGTATTCGCGAAAGTTGGTTTCTGCATCATACGGCTGAGAATAGGGGCCCAGAACTTGACTCCGCACCAAGATCTCCTACTATGAGATATGGTGATTAAGAAGACCAGGCCATTGACGCTGCTGGAAATGCATTGATAGACTATTTGACTAGCTACCGGCAGTAACGAGGCCAGCCGGCTGTCTTGGTCGACCTGGTGGGGTCTGAAGCCTCAAGGTCCGCGACATCTCTGCACCTAGTATTAGTAATTGCACTTCCATTCCATGTAAGACAGCCCAAGTTGGAGATGGGGGGATCAAGACCCCATCTAGACTCGATGAGGGAGTATCCCATGGTCCTGAATCGGGTAACTCGTCGTCTAACTCGGCATCCATGAACAGGTTGTTCTGCTTGACCTCGATTTTCTCTTCAGCGGCCAGAGTAGACGTCTCGGACTCCGCTGTTAGGAAACGAGTAATCCGAATCCGAGTTCCTGAAGGGTTATTCGGCCAGACAAGCTTGAATAGGTGAGGCGACGGCAGTCAACGGGCTCGCCTCAGTGTACTCCTTCTCTTGCTCAGCCGGGTCGACCCAGTTGTAGTAAAGATATCACGGTAGACGGGCTTGAACCCCAGGTTACCTGCCAGCTTTCCTCCTTCAACTTTAAGTGAACGAAATCCATTCCCCAAGTGAGAAACGTGACCAAAGTCCTATGGTGGACAAATGGTGCCCTGGTATTGCCATTTGCCACAATTCTCCAGCGTATTAGTCCTGAATGAAGCAACACAGAGTAATCCGCGGGCGACGGCGGCCAGGGTCGCGGTTCACTGGTTAACTCGAGAAAATACAAGAAATGATGGTTGAAGTCATCATCGTTTTGTGATATAGAACAAGCAAACAGCTCAGCAAGCCCAGCCCAGCCCAGAAGAGCCGGCCCGGCTAAGTATAGCGAAATCGGCTCTCTCGACCAGTTGAAGCTCGATAATGGTGAGACCAGTCTTGGCCCTGACGGAGAGCTCGCGGCTCACACCGACGAGGAGTACGCCAGCATTCAGAGTAGCCTCCGAGCCCGATCGCCTGGGGTAGTCAAAACAAACCGGGAGACGAAGTAAAGCTCGAAGTCAAAGAGTGGTTGGGACGCGAGAACATCGTGAGGTTTTGGAATATTGACGGTAAACAAGAAGATTCGGAAGGTGGTCGGGCCGTTACTTGCAACGGTCTTTCCACCTACCTACGTACACCCAACGGAGGAATCGTAGGCTCTGCCCACTAAAATCCCCCTTTGACAACTTCTTGGCCCGCTAGACTGACCGCCAGATCGCTAGCCACTGCGAGGTGGCGTTCCGATACGTCCCTACCAACCCTCTTCCACCAAAGGTCGACTTCGAACCTCGCCTCGGAAGGATCATTTCGACAGACCTTCCTCCAGCGTCAATTACGCTTGGTTTCTTCCGCCCACTTGCTGCGGAAGAAATCCACCTTCGCCACCTCCTTCCACCAGAAGTCAACCCCGCCGCAGAAGGGTCACTTCAACAAGCTCTTTCTCTACTAGAGTTGTTCCACAAGGAAAGGCGCGAGCTCTTTCGGTAGGTCCTTCAGCCGGTTAGACCGCTAGCCGTTAGGAAAGGGCATTCCGACACGCCAACTTCCACTCCCTTCCGCCAAAGCCTTGCAGATGAAGGATCTTTCTATTGGATTCTCGGCAGTCTGCAGGAAAGATGGATCTGGAAGGCGGCTTGGGCCATACAAACGGCCCTTCCACCTACACCACACCTGCGGAGGAATCACAGATTCTCGCAAATTCGTCCTCCTTCCACCTTCATACGCAGCCGCAAACACCACTTGATTGATCCTTCGTGCCAACTATACGGTTGCCCTGCTGACGTGTATACAAACACTTACCTTCCTACACCACCCCGGAGACCTTGAGGCCGGCGACCCCACCTCCGACTCGGACGACGAGCGTGAGCCCCTTCTTGGCCTCAGCAACAGCGAGATCATGGCCTATGGCGATCAGCAGGGCGTCGCCACTTGTGATTGAAGTTGTACTATTGCCGGCCAGAGCAGCATTCAGAACCGTATGTGGTCCAGATCTCATCTAGAGCACCGTACTAGTTAAGCAAAGTTCCTACCTAGTACGGGCATCTTCCGTTTACTACGTACTTACGGTTAGCCTAGATTATCGATTTTTCCCATCTAGACGGCGGACGCGAGTTGCCGGGCACTGCTACTTGCTTACTTCCTCCAGCCACTTCGACGGCTCTTCAGCACTTCCTCCGGGAAATAACACCCACCCCCAGCCAGTTCGACGGCAAGGGCAAAGGCAAGAGAGTCATTCGCCTGGCTTAAATAGCAGCACACTACAGGCGTAAAGTCGTTCAGCGCATCCTGCATCTTCGCAAGCTTCATATGCTAGTGGCACTGGGCCTACTCTAGCTTCTGCATTTCCATCTCGAAGCGACGCCTCTACTCGCACAGTCTCGCGCTCCCCCGCTCCCAAACGACAATGCAGCAGGTCCAATTTGGCTTCGCGTCGCCGCCAGCACTGCATGCTGTTGTCAGGTCTGATCTCGACCCTGAAAATGCGGCGACCGGACTCTTCGGAAAGGGCGGGCGATGCGCGTTGCCAGTTGTCTGGTACAAAGGGCATTAAAACCAGGAGGACACATATGTGCTACTGTCCGTACTCAGAGGCATTTCAAAGAGTTCCTCTGGCTCAGGGCGAACAAGCTCATGCCCTTGACATGTGGCGGCAGCGAGAGAAAGCCCGGAAACAAGAGACGAGTAACCACACACGAGCAATAAGCAGCGAGAGGTCACAGAAAGACGTAGTAGGAAGGAAGAAACAAGGATTAACAAACCTTCATCCCATCAATTGCCAGATGGCGATATCTACGGTTTCCAATCCTATTTTCCTCATATCTGTCTACGAATAGGTCAGAAATAAAGAGAAACTTCGAGACAGACTGGGATTGAATGTACTGACGCCTTCTAGCAGCGCCGATGCCTCGACGCGTAGAACAGGATTCCGCCACACCTTTCTCCTCCGTTTTTTTTGCCTTCTCTCCTTGCGTTGAAAGTCTTATTCCCCTCCAACAATCTCGGCCGCCCAACTGTTGTGGATGTTCAGCTCCGTGAGCTCGGGCGTCTTCTCGATGACGAGACCCTTCTCGTCTAAGGGACGCAGCAGTTGGTGAGAGCTACCCCGACCGACAACACCGAATTCCGAAGCCCCCCCCCCCCCCCCCCCCCCCCCGAAACCCGCCACACCAAAACCCACACCAAACGGAAACACCCAACCCCAACCCCCCCACCCCCCCACCCCCACCCCCCCCCTCCCCCCCCCCCCCCCACACCCCCACCACCCCCCCCCCCCAGTCCCTCACGGAAAACCGACAACAGAAATCACCAAGATGGCTGAACCATCAATCACAAACTTCCTCATCCGCTCCCTCCTACCCCCCGATGCCGCCGACTTTATCCACAAAAGCACCCTCTATCCGTGCTCGACCGTTCAATAGATAGAAAGCCACGCCCTGTCCGCCGCTTCTCGCGGCTTCGACATGCTGTACCCGTACCTCACGCTCGCCGTCGACGCAGAGCCCCAGTCAGAAACGTGGAGGCACAGAGCTGACAAATGTAGTGGGTTTACAAGACCTCGGAAGAGCTCCGGGGGGTGGCACTTCTCAGGGAAGGCAGCGGGGATTGACGAGATTGTGGTAGAACGTGCGGATAAACAAGGACAATGAAGGAAGTCAGTGTGTCCTTCAGGCCATGATGAGTTTACACAATCAGAGCTTCCCAGATGAAATTCAAGTCTCTTGTATCGGCGCAGTTCTCAAAGACGACGTATTCTTAACCGACGCCTCGTGGTCCAGGATGGGCTTGACAGTCTCAGGGCTGGTGCATCCTCACGAGGAATGCGTGCATTCAGCTTAGATTCGCAGATAGACCCCCCCCTCCCCCTCAACAACATGCAACGAGTGAAAAGAGAAGTCGCTCAAGTGTTGTTTAAGATAATAGGCATCACCCAAGCAAATTGCATCTTGTATGGGGGCGATGGGCGTGGTGCAGCGCGTCGCGTGTCCACACAGAGCAAAGCGTGGCAAAATCCGGGCAGCTTTCGAGAAGCGGAAGGAAGAAGGGGAAACCCCCCCCATGGCCCTCAACATGGAGCACCGCTGAGTACAGCAGTCACAAGCTTTCGAATCCGCCTGCCTGCCTTTGTGCATCGTGCACGCCCGCACCAGCGCACGAATTCCTCCTCAGAACACCATTTTTTCCTGCCAAAAATGCACGTTCTCCCCTGGACTTCTCGAATAGAAAAGGTACCATTCCGATTAATAAGATTTTTGCTCAAGTGTCGTATTGCTCAAGAGACTGTTGCAGGCGTAAAAGGTATTCGATAAGGAGGGAGTTGGAAGGGCAGACGCACCCTCCTCCCTTCCTTCTGTTAAGGTACCTTATCAAAGGGTTCCTGCCCTCGTGCCTGCCGCCCAAGCGGAGGCCGCCACAACAGGCCACACCGCCCAGCCACAGCTGATTTCTACTGCTGCAATCCGGTGGCTTCGTGCCAGTGGAGAGCGTTTCAGCGCCTCCCTCCACCGAGGCCCTCGATGTGAAGGTTCCCCTTTCCATAAAGGCGGATGCCTTCGATCAAGAGCTCTTCTCTCGCTCAGGTTCTATCGCTGCTCTCAGAGCCGGTGTCGTCGTCATCTTTTACTGCTGTGACGGGCGAGGCCTGAAGCTTTGGCTAGGTACCTTAAGTAACCAAATCTACCTTCAGGTTCCTAGATAGTGCAAGGTTCGTCCCCTTCCTAATAGCCAGTTTCCGCTCGCAACCTAACGTGTCTTGCTTCGAATATACCTGTTGTGAGGACCAATCATAAAGAGCAGAGCGAAAAGGGAATTCGGGATGAAGGTCATCCCTCTTCGCTCATCTCAATTTAACTTGAATGCTCTCGTACAAGGAGAGACTCAATCGGAGGCGCGTTATCTGCAGACCATTATGTTCCCAGGCAGACTAAGAAGATGGGCACCAACCACCCACCCACAATGTCTAATATTCTACAGTTATAGCAGTACCTAGCACTGTGTGCCAGGCATACTATACATTTAGAGAAACCAAGCATCCATCAGCACCACTTTCTAGGTTCGAAATTCCTCTTCGTAGCCGGCGCCTCGTGACCCGCGCGCGGAGGTGGCTGTGGTGGCTTGGTCAGCCCATTAGGTGTCTGCTTGAAGTGCCGTGGTCAAATGGGGTGTCCCTGATCGATATCTGGGTGGCCCGCGTGGTTGTCTGCGAGAAAGTAACGTGCAACTATTGCGACTCTCAACGTTAACGAGAGCCGCGCAGGACCATCGCTCGATTGAGGCAGGTCCATGGACACCACTTTTGGAACTCCATCGATCGTAGCGCAGTTTGTCATATTCGGCTTCTTCCCTGAGATGGGTGCAGTGCAAATGCCGTCATGTGCGGGAGATGTCCGGTACGCCCCACAAGTAGCTGACTGCCCGCTGACCTGACCACGGCGGGGACAGAGAAATTCACCTGTCTTTCGAGCATCGAGCCTGGGAAAGCCGTCCAATTCTTCCTGGCCCCCGCATGCTGACATAAGGTGCCCGACCCCTTGCTGACCTAACGTGTGTGGACATACCCGCTTTCGGGTCTGGCATGACTAAGCATTCCCTTTGGCGTGAAGGTCCACTATACCTACGTGACTGCAGTCACGGTGTTTGGGGCGACAGTTGACAAGATGATAAATGGGGATTTGAACAATCATGTGACCATGCCTTGATCATACACTCTGGCGTTACCTCAATTGGACATCAAGTTTCTCATGAAGTTAATGATGACGCATGTAGAATGTGCACGTAAGAAGCCGTGGCGTGTGCTAAGAAGAGGCTATAAGGAAAGCTTTTGCATTCTGGCATCCATACGACCGTACAGAGCACGTGAATTACTCAAGGCAGTTCGAAAGAGTGTGTGGCCATATTCACATCATCAGGCCTTGTTTCGCATCTCTCCTCATTCTCGGGTCTTTCCTCCAGGTACCTTAAGATACTTTATCGTTCAGCTTATCACTTATCGATATCGAAAGAAAGTTGTGGGAGGTGCCCCGTCCGCACGGTCCGATTGAACACCCCCTCAATCCCCATTCTTTTCTTATCGATAAACGACCGATAAGACCCAGGGACGATTGCGAACTAAGACGAGCCCGGCTACCTTATTTTGACTGCGTGCCACTTTGTTGTTCAGGCGCATCTGGATTACCCGACGCCCAGAGACTGCGTGATTAGCACGACTACCCAGGCGAGCAGATTTCAAGGTGCGATAATCCTAGGATAATGCCTACCCTTCTGCGCCTTCCTGGGACTTGGGAGGTGTTACGTAACAGGGATAGTAATCGCACCTTACGAAGTGCCCATCACGTGCTAAATCACGTATCTATCTTAAATATTATATATATAAACCTTTTTTTTTTATCTATTTCTATTTTAATAATTAAGCTATTTTTATTAT
The DNA here is from genome assembly GCF_030869225.1 of Colletotrichum abscissum. Taxonomy (NCBI): domain Eukaryota; kingdom Fungi; phylum Ascomycota; class Sordariomycetes; order Glomerellales; family Glomerellaceae; genus Colletotrichum; species Colletotrichum abscissum. The sequence continues at coordinate 350,736 of NW_026850243.1, forward strand.
ACTCCGTATACTTATTACTACGTATTATAACTCGTAATAATTATAAACCTAGCTCTTAATTAAGACCCTATATTATAATAACGTACTTATTAATACGATTTTTACGATTTTTTTTAAAATAACTAACTTACTTATACTTATTTTAGCTTAAGCTAAATTAACTAGCTATAATAATTAAATTAAATAGTTTAATATACTTTATATTATAAATAAGAGCGTCGGGGTTTAGAAGTACGTTAATTTAAACGCTCTAGACTTTAATATATTCCTTAACCACTTTATAATACTTACTTCGCTCTTTAAATTTAGATAATTAGTTATAACTCGTAATAAAAAAGAACTATAAGCTTACTAAGCTTATTATAAAGCGTTTAAAAACGACTAAAAAAACTAAGAAATCCTTTATTAATAGTTTCTAAATATAACTCTTAATACGAACCTTTTAACTTCTTTAAGTATAAGTAACTTATAGGACTAAGCTAGGTTTCTTTTTATAAAACTAGCTATATTACTTACTTTATATAAATAAATCTATTTTTATACTATACTTATAAAGAGGATCTATATATTTAAAAATATTTAAAAATAATAAGAGCTTAATGCTAAATATAAGTAACTTATAGCTTATAAACGTAATATTATTAATATATATATTAAAGTCTTTGCTTAGTAATTAGTAAAATTAGTTAATATTATATTATATAAATACGTATTTTAAAAAGCTATTAAGAACGGTACTAAGTTTAGTATATAATAAATCGTTAAATATTTAAAATAAGAATTTACGCCCCCCGAATTAGTAATAAAAAATATAGTTCGAGAGGAATATTAATAAGTTTTTAATAAAGCGAGGACCGGAATTAACTTTTAATATTAATATAAAGAGTAATAGTTTACTTATTTCCGAGCTAAGACGTACGATATTTTAGAAATTAATAAAAAAATCGTTATACTTAACTTCTTAGTTATAGTTAAGTCTAGACTTAACCCTATATAGGGCTAACGTATATATAAAACCTTTAGTAAATTAATAACTTTCGGAACGTATATAAGGACCCTCGAAGAGATTACGTATATATTTAGCTTAGTAACTTAAGACGTATATATTAAACGATTTTTAAATTAAAAAGGGGCTTATTTTACTTTTACTAAACGCTCTAACTTAGTTAATAATATAAATAATAAGAGTAACGTTATATACTTTTATAATTATATATACCCGTAGCGCCCTATAGTATACTAAAAATTAAAATAGGTATTTATAAGCTAAAACGCTAGTAAGTTATTAATACGAATATTAAGGAGCTATATAAAAGAAGTTTTTACTATTATTAAATTAAATAAATAAAAATTACTTTACGGTAAGCTTAAGAAAGCTAGTTAGTTAAGGAATAATAGTATTCTTAAGAAACCTAGGTTTTTAAAAAGATCCTCTAACTAACTTATAATAAACTTATTAATAAACTAGGACGAGGGCTACGTAATTACTATATTTATAAAAAATTAGGACTTAAAAATAAACGTAATCTTTAGTACCCCTATAGGTAGTACTTATCCCCTTTTTTAGAATATAATAATAAATAGCTATAGAATAATATATTTAGTTAATAATAAGAGCCTATTTAAACCCGAGAGTTACGTATTATTAAGTAATAATAACTACGTTAAATTAGGAATTATTATATTACTTATTACTATACGTAGTACTCGTATTATAAAAAGCGTTTTAAATAGACTTAAAGAAAAGGGAACTTATAATTTAAAGCTCTAAAACGTTACTTATATCGAGGGATTTTATATTAATATAGTTTTAAAGACTTTACTAAATAGAAGCGCACTTTAATACTACGGTTTAAATTATACTTTATAATAAGGAACGTTTTATAAAAATATTATTAAAAAGTAGCTTATTTAAAAGAATAATCTAATCTTCTTCGAATATAAGCTCTTTTAATCCTATCCTTTTTTTATAAACTTTAAGTATATCCTATAAAGCCTAGTTAATATTATATTACTAATTAGCTATAGAAAATTCTATTACTTATATTAACGTACTTATAAAAGGTTTAATAGCGCGCTCTTTTAATACTTTAAAACAGGTTATTTAGGACTTAATACTTTTTATTAATTATTATATAAGACTCGAAATATGCGTATTAAACCTTTATTATAAGTTAAGTATAAAGTATATATATTATCTAAAGCTAAGATAATAATTTTAAAGAGGTTACCCTCGAGAAAAGCTTTATAACTATAGTACTATATATACTAAGATCTTTTTTATTTTAAACTATTTTTAAATAAATAATAATATATATTTATAGCTTTTAATAAATATAATAGGTAGCTTAGGGGGTTCTTTTTAAGGACTAAAATAGAAAAGGAAGTGTTTTTTATATTATAGAGCCTCGAAATAGCGATTTATTATTAAAAAGAACTTTAATTTATTTTTTTAAAAGTAATAATAAGACCGCCCTCTTAATTATAAACGTTAAATACGTATATAAGACGTAGTATAGCGAGCTAAGAATTAGAATAAAACTTTTATTTCTATATACGAAGGAACCTATAGATAATATTAAAAGAGTAGGTTAATTTATAATTATTAAAGCTCGTAAAATGCGCCTTTTTACGAACCTTTTTACGAATTTATAGAACGAAATAGTACTAATAATAATTTTTATTTATAATATTACCCTATAGGAGGCTAATAAAGGAGATTTGCTTATTATAATAAAAATTAATTAGTAAAAGCGGTATTAATATTAGTAATAAACGGGTTACTAAGTACGGGATTTTAAACTAGTTACCCCGTATTTCGGTGGTTTTTATATATATAGCTATTAAGTATACCCTCTTTATAAGGATCGTAAGAGGGGTATATATTAAAAAGAGTTTAAAATACTTCCCCGTGGGTATATAAGATATTTAGTTAAATATATATTAAAAATATATAACTTATATAAGGTTTAAGTACTTATACTTAAATAAGTATTTATTATAAAGAATATTAGGTTTAATAAAGAAGTTTTTTATAATCTTATATATAAAGAGTAAGCTATTATAAGTAAATAAGTAAATTTAGTAATTTAAAAAATATAAGAACTCTTTAATACTAATAATAAGCTAGTTTGAGTACTTAGGGAAGTAGATCTAGACTTTAGAAATACTAGTATTTAAAATAACTTTATAATTAAAGATAGTATTATTATTAGATTTTTAATTATTTAGGACGCTAAGTAACTAATAAACGTACTCTAGGGTATAGTTAATAAGGCTAAAGAGGCTAATATAGTCTTATTATTATTATTAACTTTTAAAATAACCCCCTTATACGAGCTTAGGGGTAGGGGTAAAAAAGGGGATATAATAACTAAGTTATAAATAGCTTTACATAGTTTATAATCCTTTTTACGAGCGCTTATATATATTACGGAAGTTCTTAAGCTTTTAATTTTTAATAGCTCTTAATAAAACGTTAAAATACGTAGTAAACGAGGTACTAATTATAAAAAAGTAGTTCTTAATATTAAAGTCGACGTTAATAAGGAACCCTTATAATAAACCTCTATTATTATATAAAAATAGAGCTTATAAAAACTACCTTATTAAGTACTAAGTAAAGCTCTATTAGGTCCTAGATACTTAAACCGGGCCCGTAGACCTCTATAACGCTTTAATAATAATATTTTTATAACGCTCTTATATTTAAATATAAAAAATAGTGATTATTATAACCGTCTCTAGCCCCCCGATAGAGTAATCCGCCGGGGCCGTATTATATATTACGTATTAAAGAAAACTAAGTATATTGCGCTCTATACCTAATTACTAATTAAAACTCCCGACTTTCCCCCGTAATCCTCTAAGTTCTAGCTATTTAGAGGGCGAGCTATACTTATTCTAACATATATAAAACCTCTTAGTACTAGCCTATATAAATAGCTAGATCTTATATTATATACTCTTTTTTATTAAGGGTTAGGGGGCCCCTTATATATTCCTTTACGTTTATAATATAGCCTATATCGGAGGGATTTCTAGCTCTATAGAGTATAATTTCTAAACTAACGTTAATATATTAAATCTTAACGTTTATATTAACCCGGCTATTTATAGTATTTATACTATTACTTAGCTGAATTCCGTATTACTAAAAAGTACTTTACTATTTTTTAAATATATTTATATTAGTTATAATAACTATAGCGTCGAACTAGCTAAGGGCGCCTAGCTTAAAAAAAATAAACTTATTAACGGGTATTTTTAGAGAGTTCTAGCTTATTAATTACTAATTATATACTAAGAAAGTAGGTTCTTATTAAGGTAGTAGTTTATATATTAATAAGTTTATTTAGTAAATTTATTTAGTAAATTTATTTAGTTTAAATAGAATAGCTTTAGGTAATATTAAAAGCGATAAGAATAAAAAAAATCTTTACGAGCTCTAAAAAGTAGTAAATATTAGCCTATTTAGCCCTTTTTTTAAAAACCTCTACGTTACTATTAAAGTTTAGAACCTCTATAGTTAAGGGCCGCTTTTAACTATTATAACTAACTATTATAGCTAATTATTATAGCCGACCTCTACTATTAACCTTTCTAACTAGCGCTACCGCAGGGTAGCTTATTTATCCCGAATTATATAGTAGTTTTCGTATTAAAATTATTATATTATATTAAGCGTATACTTAAAGTACATTGTACATATTATATAATTAAAAAATATACTATATTATATAATTTCCTTTAAAAGCGTAATCCCGTTAAGGTCGATCTTTTATACTTATAAAGCTAGAAAAAAACCACTACATAACCGTTTCTAAGACTACTTTTTTTTTACTTTTATACTTAATTAATAAAAAGCTATAAAAAAAAGTAATATAAGATATATAATATTTTATTAAATAATAAAAAGAGTAGTTTATAGGACCTATTTAGAGCGCTCTAAAGGAGTTTAGAAACTACGACTTACTAAAGTTAACTTTTAGAGCTTACTAAAGAAGTTTAATAATATTAAATATCTCCTACTATAATTATAAAAACTACTTAAGGATACTATAAATATAAAAATAAAAAAGTTAAGGGATATTAGTATATAAAAAGAGGTCGATTATAATCCTAAATAAGAAATCCTACTTTTATTAAAATAAGTATATACTTATAAATACGACGTTAATAACGAGGTTAGCGAGGTAAAGGTACGTATATATATAAGGGGGAATATATAACTACTTAACTTTTTATAAAATACGTACGCTTCGACGCTTATTATAAAAGCTTTTAGGCTTATAATAGTAATAACTACTTAATTCGACCTTAAAGTAGACTAGTATAATATTATTAACGCATTTCTTAATGCGCCTTTTAAAAATAAAAAGCTAATAATTATTAAACTTTTAGAGAGATATAAGGTTACTAATAAAGTAAGTAAGCTCTAACGCACTCTATATAGCCTCTAAAACTTACTAATTCTCTAGTTCTAAACTTTTACCTCTATACTTCGTAATATAAATATAATATATAGCTACGAAGAGATTTATATTTACTAAACCGTAAATAAGAAAGTAATACTAATATTTTACGTTAACGACTTTATTATTTTATATTATTAAGATAACTAAAAAGCGGCTTAGAGGATCGTTAATAATATAAAAAAATATATTAACTTTAAAAAGAATAAACCGATTAATTACTTTCTTAGAGTACGGATTTTATAAAACCGTACTACTCGTAAGGTTTATTTTATTTATAATATATATATTAAGCGAGTTACTAAGCGCTTCGACTTTATAAATTTATTATATTTAACTACCCCTCTTTTTTAAAAAGAGTTTAAACTAAACGAGGGGTAAGTAATAAAAAAGGAAATAAAGAGCTACTAAGAGAAGGTCGGGAGTATACTTTATATAACTATTATAATTAAACTAAATGTCGCTTTTACTTATTTATAATTATCACAGTTCTTAACTAACCTAAGCGCAACTTATATTAAAATAATTAACTACTATATCTAATATCTTTATATAACGAAATATCTTATACTTTACTATAGTAGCGTACTAAGTACGTAATTATTATTTTTAACTAAAAATACTAGTTTTATAAATAACGAGGTAATACGACGATTACTTTAAAAATATATAATATTCCTTTTTAGTAGCCTAATTTAATAAAAATTAGTATACTAAGTAATAGTTACGACGTTAATTACTAAAGCTAAGCTTTTTTACCTTAAGAAAATTATAAAAAAGACTATAGCTCTAAAACGCTTTTTTAAAAATATTACCCTTAACCTAAGAAAAGTATAGTTAATTAATTATAATAATTAGTAAACGATTTAACTCGTCGTAGGGGAAAGAGAAAGAATAACTATTTAACTTTATTATATTAATATATAAAATATATAGCTAAGATAAGAGCACGCTAGAGGTAGCTTCGAAGTTATTTATATATTAATAAAAGATATATTAATAAATAAACTTATTAAAAACCTTTTACGAGCTAAGTTTAAATATTTTTATATACTTCTTAACCTTTACGATGCGTAAGAAGCTATTATAAATAGTTAAAATAGTTAAAAATAATTAATTTAGGCTATACTTAGAAAAACTTAATACCTAAAAATAAATAATAAATAGAACTTAAAGTGCGGCCCGGAGGCTTAAAATAAATAAAATAAAAACCTTTTATAGCTTAAAAGCCTAAACTCTTAAAATAACCTTACCCCGTAGGGTATACGTATATAAAAATAAGACCTAGGTTTATATTTATTATTTAAATTCTTAGTTTATAAAGTATATAATTACTAGGAGTATAGCGTTACTAAAGAGGAGGGTTAGTATACGTACTAAAAAACGTATTTTATATATTTTAAAATTTATAAAACTAGGAGTAACGGGGGTAGTAGGGGGTATAGGAACTAAAATAACCGTTAGGTTAATAACTTAGGGTATAAAAATAAGTAGTATAATAAGAAGTTAGTTATAAATAATTACAATAAGTATAAAAAAAGACTAGGGGCGCGGGTTAAAGAAGTTTTTTATATAAAAACTAATATAGTTTTTATATATCTTTTAGTTATTTTATATTTAATAAACGATATTACAGAGCTTAGTAATATTTTATTAAAATTATAATTAAAAGTACATTTTTTAATAATAAAAAAAGATAATATACTTATAAAAGAGGGAGCGCTATTTATAATAACCTTAATAAGAGCCTAGGCTATTAGCTATAAAATAACTAAAATATTAATATACCCTTTAGCTAAACGGCCGTTAAAATAGCGCGTATATTAGCTATTACTTTTTATAAAATAACGATTACTATTTTTAAAGTTAGTAAACTAGAGGGCTATTTTAAAATAGGGTAAGTACTAAATTTCCCGTTCTTTAAGAACTTCTTTTTTAAGCTTCTTAGGGACTAAGTATATATTAAATAGGCCTAGAATAGTAAAAAAAACTATACTTATTATAGGGGGTACTTTTATTTCTTAGCGTTCTTTTTTATTTCTTATTATTTTTTTAAAAAGAGCTAGCCTTATATTTTTTAAATTTTAAAATAATATTAAATATAAACTCCTAAGATAATTAATATATAATATACCCTTTTTAAAGGGCTTATTATCTAAACTAGTTTTATTTTTATTTTTAAACTCCGAGGGGGAGATAAGTAAAAGCTTATTAGAGCTCTTATTATTATTATTTATTTTATTATTGCCCTTATTATAGTTATTAAAAAGAGCTTTAAACTTAATAAAGTTCTTAGCGTTTTAATTAGTAGCTTTAATATCTCCTTAGCTAAAAAGGGAGAGCTTAGTAACTAAGCTTTAATAAGTAAATAAAAAGTTATAGGGGGGGGAAATAACTTAAAGGGGCTCGTTAGTATTATTACCTATCTAAACTTTTAATAAACTATATAATACGTATATAAGAAGTATTATAAAAATTATACGAAATTTATTATTATTTCTAAATATATTAAATATTTATATTTAGAATAAAATTAATAAACGATTTAATAATATAAGCGTATATACGTAATAAACGGGGGTATTTATAATAATTACGAAAAGTTAAAAAAAAAAAAAAATAATAGCTAAGTAACGCTATAAGAATTTAAATATATATAAAGTAGCTAAGTAGCCTCGCCCTTAGTAATTTATATATTAAAAGTAATATAATACGCACTATTTTAAGTTAAGATTCTATTTATTTTAAATAAAAAGATATATTTATAATAAACGTAGTTTAAAAAACGTATATCCCTTATACTTATTTTTCTTTTATTTATATTTAACTAAATTAGGCCTTTATAAAAGTATTTAGAGATTCTATTTTAGGTATAATAGCTCCTTAGTAATAGTAATTAGGGGGTATATTACGTAATAAGGATAGTAATCGTACTTTACAAAGTACCCGTTACGTACTAAATTACGTATTTTTTTTAGATATTATATATGTAGACCTTTTCCTTTTGTTTATTTTTATTTTAATAGTTAAGCTACTTTTATTATACTCCGTATGCCTATTACTGCGTGCTATAACTCGTGACAGGAGGGAACTAAGAGGGAGCGATGTGCTGATTATAGGATTAGGGGTTGCCGAAATGCTGATAATTAAAGGTTTTAGAATTGATGCCGAACTCAGCTCACAATTCCGAGGATTGGAAGTGAGGAGCGGGGTTCTAGTCTAGCGATCCTAGGATTCAGGACGGGAGCAGTCTTGCCTTCGTAGGATTTCTCATCGCCTGTTGGTATCCCTATCACAGGGTCATTGATTCGTCCGGCTTTGTGGGTGCGCTGCCGTATGTGCGCTGCCCTTGACGCGCAGTCAGATTGGACTTCAAAGCCGACATCGCCTCAACATTGAGCGAGCCGCACCTATACGGAACTGATGACAAGAATGTGCGGCACTCCAGGGCATGCACAACCTACTGCGAATATCAGGGACAACGCAAACGTTCACAGAACTTGCTATAGAGCAACTACTTTGAGTTTACTTGCCGAGGCATGCGATGTACCGCATACACTACTTACTGTGGTGGAACGGAGGACCGTCACGCAGCACTGGGCTGGGCGCTTTCAGGACCCCTTTGAATGCAGCACGATAACAATACAACCCATCATGACTTGGTCCCACCCTCTCCTTGGCCCTCCATATGCCATAACCATCGATTAACACAAAGGAAACCTCGGTTGCCGCCAAAGCAACATACGATTCGCCATATTCGCTCATCAGACGCCACCAGAACCTGGCTGTCCCCTTTGAGGTTATCAGCAGGATGGGAGTGAGCAAAGACGATATCTGTTGGTATACACAGCAAGGCAACCGTATAGTTGGCACGGAGGGTCAATAAAGTGGTGTCAGCTGCTGCGTATGGAGGTGGAAGGACGAGGAATTCTTTCCCGTCGGTCGACTAAACGGAAGTAATCTCTCGCTTGATGGAACGCGCTTTCTAAGTTTCCGTCCAGCTCCTGTAGTCGAGAGTAGGCAGCACAAAGTCGGCAGTGATCCTGCCAGTGAGTCTCGGTCACCTAAAGTAAGTCAATAGGCAGAAGAGCCGGCTGCCCGTTCAAGACTGTCTCCTGTGTGACTTGTTGCCCTTGCTGATCTGAGATAACGGAATTCGACTACCGATCAGTGTTGGTGTGTACTGCGCACTTCAATACACGATTATTGAGTTCGTCCCGGCCGAAATGCGTGTCTGCCCTGCTAACGTGTATTACCAACACTGATCAGTGGTTGAAGTCCACCACAGATCAGCAAGGGCCCACGGTCTACAGAAGAGACAGTTACGAACGGGCAGCCAGCTCTTTCTCCCATTAACTTAGGTGACTTAGGTCCACTGGCAGGATCACGATCGACTTTGTGCTAAAACCAACTCTCGACTGCGGAAGCTTGATGGAAGCTTCGAGAGGAGCTCCATCACGCAGACCTCCTTCCGCCAGAAAACCACCGCGGAAAGGTTACTTCACTTCTGCAAGCCCTCAGCCTGCTAGAGCGCTAGCCACCATAGAAAAGCTCCCTTCAATAACTCCTCAGGCCGCCAGACCGACCGCCAGACCGCTGGTCGCTGAGCACTGAGAAGACGGCAGTTCATTACGCCGTACGACCTCCCGCCGCCAAAGATTCACCGCGGTAGAGTCACTTCGACAAGCCTTCTAGCATCGACTGCGCTCGATTCCTTACGCCGGTCGTCGACCTCGCCGCAGAAGAGTCACTTCAACAAGTTCTTTTCCTGCCAAACCTGTTCCCTGCCGCAAGAGCCCCGCCGACAAGTCACCCAGCACACTATACAGCTGATTCAGGCCACTGAACGCTGAGGATTCTTCCCAACCCGCCTACTTCCACCTCCTTCCGCCAGAAGCTCTCTGCGGAATGATCCCGCCGTCCTACACCACCGCCGAGACCCAACAGCCAACAATCGCCCGGATCTCCAGCTTCCAACAGACCAGATCTCTTCAAGGTATCCACGGGTTCAACGAAGGCTCTATTCGCTGTGAGTGTCTTCTGTTTGCTGTGTACTTGCGGTCAGCCCGCATGCTCAATTTCCCCTTCCTTTGTGGCTTCTCTCGACAAACGGAACAAGTACGACAACTGCGGCAAATACCTCGACAAACAAGGAAGTCCCAGAATATCCGTCAGTACGGCAAACGGTCACTTCCACTAGCCCACTTCCCCCCGCCACGTCGACGGCACTTCCACTTCCTCCGGCTAGTTCGACGGTGAGCTCCTCCTTTAGCCAATTCGACGGCACCTCTTCCAGCCAACCCGACGGCAAACACGCGTATTTGGGACAACAGCATACTACAAGCAGCAAGTCGCCTAGCGAACACATACGTCTCTTGGGCTTCGGCTTGGAGAGAAACGCACGTGCGCGGGGCATAGTCAGACCGGCAGGAAGTTCTTTCTGACTACGCTGGATTCGACGATTTCTAGCGGGCCTGGACGCGTCTTGTCACGAAGACTTTGGGCATTGGAATCATACGAGTTGATGGATCAGGATACAAATTTGGGGAGGACCAGGACAACAGTGTTTGGGAAACTTGGTACGGCAATTACAGCAGAAGCTATGCTAAATATCTGGTAGTTGACTTTCAGCATTTCTGAGCAAAGATTTCATCACTGTATTCGACGGCCGTATGAAGCCATGAATCTCTCGCTCAAATCCGCTGCCTTTTCTGCCAACAATTTGGACACTGCTTATGTGGAATATTGAAGGATTTGCAAGGCGATCGGATCGTTATAAGCGGCCCTTCCACACCCATTTACAACCAATGGAGGATTCGTGGGCTATGCCCATTAACTTCCTCCTTCCATATGCGCAGTTCAATGCACACTTATTGAGCTTCGTCCTAGCTGAAAGGCCTGCCTATACTGATGGTGTGTATTAAAAACAGTATCAAGAACGAGTGGAATTCTTCCTTCGTTACCTACATTTCCGACGGGCTGGTCTCACGTCAAGGTTTGCCTTGGTTCGAGACAACAAACATCCATCTCGACGTTTATCTCGCGGCGAAGACCCTGATCCAGAGCCAGAGCTCAACGAAATTATTAGCAGCGATTTTTAGGAACACGCCATACATTGCAATGCTGATCTCACTCAGACCAAAGTTAAGTGAGAACAGCGAATGGAATGTTGGATGGCTCGGATTCGATCCTTAGCAGAAACCACCGATCACTAGGCGCAATCTTCCTTTACTTTTTGCCGCGAGGACACTCCCAGAAAAAGACGCGCTCGCTTTCTTACGGTCACTCATTCAAGACGGCGTTCTAGAACAATCTCCTCTTCAGGCTCTTGATGATTGTGGGAACACTATTCTTGATACTGCTGCCAAAGCCTCCAAGCCTAGTTGTGTGGCGTGGCGCCTTCAACAACCAATTATGGCAGCATTTCAGGGAGCTCATGATTACGCAGGATATACGCCACTGGAAGCGCTAGAGGCGCAGCTTGAGATGAGCCGAGCTCAGAAGCTTTGTGGGCTTAGTCGCATGCGACTGATGGGAGATGAGTTCAGTGGCTTTGTCAAAGGTTCAACCACATGCCTTTCTCTGCTTCAGGGTATTGAGGCGCCGCCCCAAGAGCAACGCGCGAGGGTCATTTCTGGCTGCACGTGTAACATATGCCTCGATGGTTTCTTGAGCCCGCGCATGGTAATGAAAATCAGTGAATAGGCCTCGATGCAGCACGTTTTCTTGACCAGTTCCACTGCTCCCGGCCGAAAGGGCTGTTTCAGACGATGAAAGGACTTCCTCACACATTTCTCGAAACATTACGCTCACAGATTAGAGACTCAAAAGGTCCTTCAAACAGCCGTTGTCTTGATCATGGGCGCTGTGGCGGACTGTCTATCCTTGAGCTATATTAAGGAGGTATGGTCGATGCTGTTGACAGTGCCATTTTGATACTGCGAGGCTGTCATTGAAATGGGTGAGGGTGTGTTAGGCCAGGATCCGGAAGAACACCAAAATCACCTCTCAAAGTGCTAAAACGATTTGGGCTTCGAGCGTGTGGTTCGACATTGTGTCGAAGAAGTCATTCAAGAAGACACATTCAAACAGAGCCTGCCGTGAGTACTGCCTACTCATTTCAAAACCAATGGCATGCTTAACCAACCGTGTGTTTCACAGGGTGCAAATACGACGGGCCACAGAGTCTCACCAGTCGCTCAAGGGCAAGATCTTGGGCAAAGCAATGTGAATGATTAGGTTGCATGAGTGGTTGCTTCAACTTCCCCAACTTGTGTAACAGAAACTGGTCCACGTTCTCAAATCCGCAGACAAGAGTACGGTGTTGCTGGAGAAAGAGAAAATGCCCCTCATCAGGGTTTTTAGCGCCATACGTCGGGAAGAGTGTATCAATCTTGAGACAGTCAGATGACAATGGTGTTAGCTTTATCATTCACAGATTGACACGAATTAAAAAAGAGAATCCATACTTTCTAGTTTAGTTCAGTACCATATGCTCTCCACGGCATCCGCCAGTTTGTATTTTTCCTCAGTTTGCCACATAAGCAACGCAGAACAGTCTGCCATCAGACCTTCGCTATCTGTGGCGAGTGGCAGGTCGAAAACAACCATGGTAAACCGCACTGCTATTCCACTCTACTTCCTCGCCTCTCGAACCCAATCTGTTCTTCTTTCTCATGATACTCTGCAATATCAACACAAAAAATCCATGGGAGTCTTCCATTCGCAGGATTGAACATCGACGTTGATTCCGAGCTGCTGTACCAACCATTCAACGACAGCAAAGTTACCACCAGACGACTCATTGCAAGATGTAATGCTACATACCCCGCTCCTTTGGATGAACAATGAGTACTTAGCTGGGAACTTTCGGTTCTCTGAAGTGCTTAATAGTTGTATGGAATACTTCGGGACTCTTGAGTTGCTTCTCGGTTAGTACGTGGGCAGCGAATCGGAGGGCCGCCAAACCGACATCGTCTTCGTGGCTAATGGTCGTAAGTAAGGGATCCTCATTCCCAGAGAGAGAACAAGAATGAAGGAGATCTGGGACTCAATGTCTTGGAAGCTGTTGAAGAAAGGAATAAGGTTTCAGGGGAAGGTGTTTCCACCTCTCCGCTGGGCCAGGTTGGTACTTTGAGTTTCCCAAACTTGCGTCACAACTTGAGAGCGGCCCTGAATTTCAGAAAATATTAGAAGAAAGTGTGAACCTGTCGGAGAAAGCATCATGCCTGGCCTCTGAACCACTTGAAGAGCGCTAATAATGAAATACAAAACATTCGTTTTTGGTAAGAGTTTTCGAACGACTGGTACGTTACGGCTGACATCTGCGTCCATATTGTCTCGACGGTGAATCAAAAAGAGACTGACCTGTGGCCCTCAAAGACTTAATAGACACAGAGAGCCGACCCAAGTTCTTGACCTGGACCTAAGGTCTCGATCTTGGTAGTCTCACAAATAATGTAAGGTGGCAGTGCTGTTAGATGTGCAGTCATTCGGGATTGGGTGACTGCAAGTGTTGAACCGGAAGCATCAAATCCACACCGGACTCAGAGAGGAATCTCACGCATGAAGATGCCGCGAGTTGACTCTGCCGTCCGTGGAGGATATCCTCACGGATTCGGCTGGCTGGATCACAATCCATGGCTCGGAAGAATGCCTAGTAGCCCTGTATGTGAAAGCTGACGCACTCGGCAATGAAGCATCTGCAAGAATATAAACTGAGGTTGCCAATGATCGTTTTGAGCAGGTAAATTGAATGGAAATGTGGCTGCCTAGGTGATTTGTGAGTCTCCAAACTGTGGCTCAGCTCCATGAGCTAGAAGGGCTTGCAAAGCGCAGTGATTTCCGGCTGCTACCGCTCAGACTAGAGACGAATTGGTCGAATAAGCTATGGAAAGGTTTCTTGTGAGTGATCCCTGGCTCGCAGATGTTGTCAATGTGGAGGCCGTGTTGGAGCAAAGTTGACCCAATTCTGGGCACATCACCGTCTTGAAAAGCTGCGAGGAAGTGAAGAAAAGTAACTCCATGCGGTGTTGTGAGAGCAGCCTTCGCTCCAAGAGCAAGTAAATTTTCTCGTATAGACGTATGTTCTCCTCAAAACGACATCATCAGACAGGTTTCTCTGAATAAACTTTGGCATTTGTACCAGTCTGAAGGCAATTATTCTGGAATGTCAAGAAGGAGATCAATATTCCTGGTAATAGCTGATTTGTGAAGCTTGTTGAAGATAGTATCAGTTAGGCAATCTGCCACACCTGGCGGAAATTGATGAGAAGAGTTTGATTGAGCAAAGCGAAGATAGCGCCGGTGTTCTGCCTGCTTTGGAAGCAGGCACAGCCACTCCATCTCCTCATCCCGGAATACCGCAAGACTTCTTCTAAGGAATTCGCTGAGACGTCCGACAGAAGCTTGAGCCTCCATAAGTCCATGCCAGACTGCAAATGTCAAATATAAATAGCTCTAGAGCAACGTCGAACCGTTTCTAGGCGGGGTCGTTCGCGTTAAACACAACACCAGCATACTAGTATGCCGCATCCACTGGGCTCGTCACTGAATTTCAAACGTCCGTAGCATTTTTCAGTGACTTCTTTTCCAAGGTTTCTCTCGCAGGGCAAAGCAAAAGTCTCAAGTGGAGAACGAATCTAAGATAGCTCTGTAGAAGTTTTGTACTAGGGGCATATTATGTAACAATCTCCATCGACCATGTACCTTGAACAACGTCTTTTGCGAGGATATCATCTTCAAATCCATGAGCTGCCGAATTTTCATTTCAAAACCACGCAGAGTTGAAACTTTCTTGGAATTCGCACCAGGCAGAACAGTGCTTACGAAATTTCCACATGCCGCACCATCCTTCTTGTCAAGTCTCCAATATTTCTTCGGGCCACAGCACGACGGATTTGAGGTGTTTGTAGAGTGTTCGATAACGCCAAAGGTTCTGAGAACGATTTTATACAAAGTCACGGCCTTCTCTAGACCGAACTTTGTTTCTTTCAGACAACCCTTTGGCTGATGATAGCAGTGAGCAAGAATGCCGGCCTCAAACTCGCTTCTACTGATGGTGGAAGGAATCGTTTGCCCCGTAAACCTTCGCAACTTTGTCTTCCTCATAGTTTTGGGAGAAGCGATCTTAGCCAACAGGTCTGATTGGTTGTCACGTTGGGATAGTGTATGCAAATGCTGCCGTTGTATAAATCTGAGTTCTGTTGCTCGCGTCTTGATAGAATCGGGCGGATGACTAGCATTGGCGACCAACAACTCGTTGAAGATAAAGCAAGTATCAGTAACTGACTCCATGGTCGGCAAACCCAGAGCTTCCGACCCAATAAGAGTCTGTCACCCAATCGTTGCTCTCCGCTTGGACATCGCCACTGGTTGGAAGATGATGGTGATGAGCTATGGTCCAGGAGGCTAGGTTATCTGCTTCCTTGAGAGATTGCAGGTTTGACGCGAAGATAGCTTTCATGCTGTCAACAGTATGACTACTAGCTAGGAGAAATACCAGCGTAATACCAACAGAGAACAGGTCAGTCTGAACCAAACCAATTCATCCCATCCTGAGAGACTGGGCTGCACATTCTGGCCAGCCACAGGAAAAAGTCTCAGAGGGGGGAGACATGAAAACTTACTTCGCTTCGCCGCATTGTGGATCCAAAGTCAGTGAGATTGGCTATATATCCTTTACCTGATGATATCTTGAAGAGGAAGCCTCATCAAAACTCCAAGAAACATACCGGTGGTATGTAGCGTGTGAAGTCTCGAAGTTATATCCAAGAAAGGTCTGAGCCGCTCGCTCAGCGTCAAGAACTGTACACAACAAGATATCGCAAGGTTTCCGATTTAAGTGTCCTCCGGAAACAAAATAGGTCATGGTTTATGTTGGTATTCACGTCAGCAAGGCAAGCCTTTCGACCGGTACGAGGCTTAATAATCGTGATATTAAACGGCGCATGTATAAAAAGAGGAAGTCAGTGGACAGAGCCCACGATTCCTCCGTTGGGTGTAAGTAAGTAAAAGGGCCGTTTGCACCGGCCCAACCACCTTCTGAATCCCCTCTTCTGCCCTCGATATTACAACAGTTCAGAACTTCCTGATGATAGCGTCTGTGTCCGAACGCCCTAACAATGTTGTCATGTCTCGCTGGTGGCTGGGTCTGCAGAATTTGATGCTAAATTGCTGAATACAGGAGAAGCTTGAAGGCTTGAAAGAACCTGCTATTTGACTCGATACGAGATGCTTTGATAGACAGTGATCGCTGGAAGAGGCGGAGCTCGTCTAAGTCAACAGACTCATCCAGATCAGAGACAATCTGGCCAGCCAAGAACTTGCGCGAGACGAATGTGATGGAGAAGGGTGTGACTCCGAGAAGCTTTGTGGCCGAAGCATGTTCTACGGACCGAAGTGGATCGAGAGAAACACGAAGACATTCCCTGTCGTGCCTTGCTTGACGTTGGGTTGTCGTACTGCGTGGACGAAAGACAATAAGTTAAATGCATCCGCTCGAGTTGGGAAGACTGCACCTTTGCCTTCCGTTCTGTGGCTATAACCAAAACATTCCGAGTCCATTTGCCGAGTGATCATCCGCCTGTTGGAGAGAGGATGGACTGGGCGGATTCAGGCGTAAAAGGAGGAAGACAACCTCGCAAGGCACCCCACGGTGATAAAGGCGACTTGGGGTAGAAGGTTCGCTTGTAAGGGGGAGAAAGTGGCGTTGAAAGGCTTCGCAAGGCATTCAACGGTATCTAGTGTAGGTAATTGCAGGCGAAGCGGTCCAACGAGTCAAAAGATTTGCGGCTACGGGCGGATCAGCGTTGCACTCACTATGTCAAGGTGCAGTCAGCTCCCGAACAATGAAAAGACCCGAAATACTGCTTCAAATAAAGGGGGAGCAAGCCAAGATCTTGGAACGGTGTTAGGAAAAAGCCAACACCGTATTGCTCACATCCTGCATGGTTCAGTTCTCGACATTGTGTGCCGCTCAAAAAAAGCGCGATAACATCTTGCAGCGCCAATTGCGCTGGAGTTTCCCCACACGCTCGCCGTGGAAGAATTTCACCTTATCCACCTCTTTCAGCTATGAGTCGACCTCGCTATGAAAGGGTCACTTCGACAAACTTCTTTTCTGCCAGAATTACCTGCAGAAAGAGTATCCTCTGACACACCCTTTAGCGTTCCAATTCACCAAACGACCTCCTTCCGCCTGAAAACGAGCTCTCCGCAAAGTGTCATTTTGACAAGCCCTTTTCTTTTTCCTTTCCAGAATTGTTCCATGCGGAAATAGCTCCTTCGGCGAGTCTCTTGGTCCGTCAGACCAATGGTTGCTGAGAGAGAGCGTCCCGTTGCAAAACGCCTGCTTCGACTTCTTCCGCCCAAGCTCGCTGCGGAAGGGTTTCCCCCTTCTACACCACCGCCGAGATCCAACAGTCGCCCGTATCCTCAACTGCCTCGTCTTTTCCAGGGCAACACTCCGGTCTCAACGAAGTCCCTGCCCAACGCGCGTACCTTCTGCTTGCCGAGAAATTATGGGCAGCCTAGGCTCCTCGTTTTCCCGTTTTTATAGCCCCTCGCCAAACGGCAAGTATGGAAAGTGGCTACACAAAGAGAAACGTATCAGTATTTACCATCACTTGAACCCACAAACTTCATCTAGCCCCTTCAATGGCAAGGTCAGCAGTCATAAGCACTTCCGTCAAACCACTTTCATCTACCGCAGCCACCTCGACGACTCACCAATACTTCCTCCAATCAAACCTGCAGTCAAACCCACCTCCAGTTAGTTCGACGGCACCTCAGCTTCTCCTTAGCCAATCCGACGGCACTTCCTCTGGCCAATGCAACGGCGATACCTCCTTCAGCCACCTCGACGGCAATGGCAAGGGCAAGAATAAGGTCATCATATGGGTAGTTGGGATAGCTGGATACTACAGGCGGCAAGTCGCCTAGCGAACGTATGCGCCTCTCGGGCTTCGGCTTGGAGAGACAGTCCTTCCACATTTCATGATATTTGGGTGGGTGAGTATAGGAGGTATACGGGGGAGACCAGGGTGTAGAGGAACAAGTATTGGTGAGAAGCGACAGATCTCATGGGGAAGATGTTCCCACGAGCAAACTGCCGCTGCGTCAACGACACTTAGAAACTGGGATACATGGTATACGGTTTGGGAACCTCCCTCCGAGTCGACACCATCCAGAAGCCATGGTCATCCCAGTTTCCGACCAGCCACTGGGGCCACCCGGACGGTGCTCCAAGGTGTATGAGATTCTTTTTTCTTTTTTCTTTTTTCTTTTGGCGTGATTATTTTAGATTTTGGGCGTTTTTGTCGGCGACGTCGGTGATTGAGGACCACGGATTATCCAAGCAGGCAATATTGGTAGGTACCCGTAATATCTTCGTCGAGAAGGCCATTCCCAACTTGCGATCAATTGTGGGCGAGGCTTATGCAGGTGCCGTCTGGTCTGCCTTGATGCTTTATCAGATAGTTTTGCGAAGCTGTCACTCCATCAGGCATTCTCAAGAAATGTTGCAAGTCAATTGGACATTTGTTCAATTTGAGAGATTCGGGCACAACGTGACAAGTCATGTTGAAGCATTGCATAGCGGTTCAAAATAGGTAGTGAGGAGGATGCTGGCTCGTTCATCCCCCAATGCTAATTTGAGAACAGTGTCCTAACGTCTGTTCAGGTGTCAAACCAATGCAGTTCGCCTTGCTCACCTGTAGGACAAACGGGCCAAGCTTCAAGCAGCCATATCGGGGTGAGTTCGCGGGTGAGGCGACAGCACTACAACGACGAAGTGATGCGCCACGAGGACCTACGCAGCCGGGTATTGTTTCTTCGCAACAAGAACGAGTTCGCCCTGGTAGTAATTCATGATCGTGAACTTGGTGCGCCTATCGTTGAGACCGACTGGCATTAGTAGACTTGATTGAAATCGGCGGTTTCCAGGATGGGATCCGTATGGACAATGAGAAAACAACTTCATGCAGCCCAGGGCAAGATCCGTCGAACCAGTGTTTCCCATATAGCTAATCTTGACGAGATCATGGGAATCTGGCACGACAGTTGAACCACTCAAGCTCAACGTCTGGGCAGGATAGTGGCGACGCGAGAAGCTAAAGAGATTCTCAACCAGCTTTATAAGAAGATCCAGGTCGTGATGTGTTCCTGAAGAACCCATTCCATACCTTGCGTCGAGTAAGGGGTTGGTGTTCCCGGATTGCCTTAACGTCTAACATCCCCACGTCCTGTCCCAGCGGCCCGTCCCAGCGGCTCAGCGGCCCAACGTCTAACGGTCCAACAGTCTCCATCACGTGGGCCACGAAGGGCGCAAAGACAGTGGGCAGTACGAAGCCCATTCATGGAAATTATGTGTGTGTTTGTCCTACCAAGTGCCCCAGGACGTCAAGGTTGCAAAGGTCGTCTTGCTAAAGGGAGCTTTTCTGAGGCGGTTAGAGGCCTGGCGGTCGGTCTGGCTGCTGGAGGTGGAGGCTTGTCGAAATGTCCTTTACACGGTGTGTTTCAGGCGGAAAGAGGTCGTACGGCGTGCTGACCTGCTGTCTTCTTAGTGGCCAGCGGTCTGGTGGCTGAGGACTTGTCGACGGAGCTCTTTCCACGAGTAATTCTGACAGGAAAAGGGATGGTGCATCGGTCCTTCCGCGGTGGGCTTTGGTGGAAGGAGGTCTGTGTAATGAAATGCACTATTCCGTAATGGGTACATGGAAGGAGGAGGTTGGCGGGCAGAGCACACCATCCCTGCTTGCGTACAATAGAAGGCGGAAAGTGCAGCGGCTCGACCACCTTCCGAGTTCCCTTTTCTAACGTCACTAGGTACCTTTTCAACACGACCTCTGGCCTTGCCTTGAACCGATTGCAACTCACCCGCACTTGAATGTAGTGTGGAGCGAGGTCTCGAAAGCTTCGGTTTGGAATACCGTCGGACATTTGTTATGACCATCTCCGGACTTTTTGAGACGAATGCGGATTACCTGGCACTGTTGACTCCCAGACTCTAATCACTGATCAGTTTTAGACTGATGACCACACGCCCAGGAACATCCATCAAGTTGATAAACATTACCAATTTGGGCCCTTGCCTTCCCGAGGCATTGTCTGAATCTACGCCGCCCATCTTACCATTCTAAACCAGCATGCACTAACTGTCATCCAGGGGAAGTAACATTCACCATTAGGGTGCTCGTGTACCAACTACGGAATCACCACAAATCACTACCACTGAATACCTCGATTAGTGTCGCTTCTTCAATCCAGCCCCTAGCTTCTCAAGAGTAGGCATTCTCAAGCGATGCCAAGTCTTTCAAGGTCTGACCTGGGACAACAGATTCGCCCGTCCAGTAGCCGCTTGGCCAGTCTTCAGCATTCACGAGCTCCTCCTCCGCTCAAACCAACCAGATTTCAGAACCCCTAACACTGGTCATATCCCGCTGCAAAGTGAGCGTTGGGTTATAGAAGTCGAATTCTACACTTCTGGCCGCCATCATCCAGGGCCGCCGACAGCTCTCCCCCCGTGCGCAGAATATCAATACGGACAAACTGACCTCTTGTCCCTCATCAGCTTCACTGGTACGACCCCAATGGCCCTGTGATAAGAACACCAACAGAACAAAATTATCGTGCACCACCTTCTTTCGCTGCACCGTCAAGAGGCTCACGAAGCTGCTTTCCAAGAACCCCCCCCCCCCCCCCCAAACCCCACCGTCTGCACAATAATCGGCTATGTTGCACCCCGGGAACTCAGAATCGCTAGTGGAGACGGGTCTTTGGGGTCGTGAGAATACTGGCAGCTCTTCAGAACCAAACTCTCACTTCTACGTGGATGTAGACAAAAGGAAAGCCACAGTGAGGACCCACCGGTGGGTGTTGAAATATTGACGGATTCGAAAGGTAAAAGGGCCGTTGTAAACAGTCCTTTCACCCAACTATCTTATGCCAAACGGAGGATTCGTGGGTTCTGCCCAACAACTTCCTCCTTTCATATACATATGCACTTCAAAACCAGATTATTGAGCTTCGTACCGGCTGAAAGACTTGTCCTGCTGACATTGATATCTACAAAGAGCTTTCGAAACATTATGAAGATAGGTGGGAGCGACTCCTTCGAACTTGCACAAAGTCTGGACAGCCTTCGACCCCTGTTCTGCCACCGCCAGACGAAAAGCCACATGGTAGAGCCCAACTCGTCCAAGATGAGGGGTTCATAAAGAAGCGTCGCCAAGACGCGAACTCGAAGTCACCTCTAATGCGCAACTTTATGCTGGGCCCAGCATACATGTGTCAGTTTCATACTCGTTTTTAGAAGCCCACGCCCCAAGACTCACTCAGGTGGACGAGACACATTGAGTTGCAGCCTAATCATCGCACATCAGGTGTAGGGAATAGCCTATCCAAACAAACTTCTTGGGCCTCATTTCTTTCTCGGTTCCTTTTCTGCAAGGCTGCTATCATGGACCGGATGGAATCCAGCTTCTATCACAAGTGGACGGCATCCCTCCAGAGAATCATGACTCCCATCCATAAGCTGACCTTGAAAACTCCTCAGTATACCGCGGAGGCTAGACAGCTTCACTGGAATGTTTGGGGTTAGGAGAGAAGTTCAAGCGATAGATTGGTTGGGCTGTTGAAAGTTGATAGAGGGGTCACTGGTGGCTTCTGCGGTGCCTTTGACTCCCAGTCGAATTAGGCCTTCAATCCGACAGCTTGAGCTGGCTGAACTGGCCCAGATATTGTCGGTATAATCGCTATCGTCTCAGGCGGAGCCGGAGCTGGCTGCCGGATGTTCCCCTCTGCTCTCAAGTTGTAGCCTTTGAGGACATGTTTCGAGTTTTGGAAATCCACATTAGACTCCCTGTTAACTCCAACTGTCTTCGAGTGCACCTCCTCCCAAAGCTTATGAACGGGCTGTTGGGTAACGCCGCTAGAAAATCTAGATCCGTGGTCTCCTCGCTAGGAATGATTGCGAACGCGACGTGAAGGGTCTCTCTCTCAAGGAGATCAAATGCCGCTCCGACCTAGCTGAATACCTTTATGGTCATGTCCTTGGCCTGGTGTCTGGACTGTATCCACCGATGAAGAATGGAGATGAGCAATCTAACCCGCCCGTCAAATCTTTGTGTATCCGCTAAAAAGACGTGTCGAATTTTCGGCGTACGTGCAGAGTAACAGAGGAAGGATACGTATAATTGAGGTCAGAGAAAAATGCTATTAGTCTGCCGAGCCGCCAGAGTTACGGTGTATTCAGGGATGCCACGGTTACTAAACTACCCTTCATCAACGAGGCTCCCGAAATCCGAACGCATGAGGCCCAAAATAGCTTGGAAGTTATTCTATGTGATCAGCGTCGAGAGCGCCAATGACTCTAGGTATCTTTGGGGGAATAAGAAGCATTCGGCAGTTGCTATTGCATTGAATAAGATGACCAGCAAAGTCTAGTGATCAGTGCATTCGTCGATTCCGTCAATAAAGATGTACACGGGACGCGCTTGAACTAGCAGGGTCAAGGCGTTAAGAACATCTTAGGACGATGTTTCCAGCTGGAGTGTCGTCTTGTAAAGCGCTCGTTAGTTGTGTGGCAACTGCGCGAAGACAGATTGGCGATTCGCAGCTGTTCATGATATTCGACGTTCGGTTGAAGTGGTAGAAGGCTGTGATTGGCAACTTGACGTTTTCATCGTCACGCAAAGGAGCTCTCTCCTGCAAGCCCTCGATAATAGTACTTGAAAGATAGGTTTTTTCATATCTTGGCTTCGCTCCAAGCGTTCAATCAGCATCCCGGTCCGATCTGTTATTTGTGGAATAAAAGAAGCTCACCTTACCTTGAACTAGGTATCTGTATGTTCGGCACTTGCTGACTATCTGCACCCAAACTTCCATCATCAAATAGAGCATCTGACTAGAGTATGGTTCGACCGAGGCTCAAGAACCACTCCTCAGACATTCCTTGTCTCCTTCTGTTTGCGTTATCATAGATGATGCGGAGACCTGATGCGTTCATCCGTTCCTTAAGGCAGAAGACTGCCGCTCTACGATGAGATCCTGCTGACACAGAGCCTCTCGCAATTAATTAAAAATTTCAGAGATATTCAACCTTTGGACTTTGCCAGCAACTCATCTGCTGCATGGGCAGATATAGCATCTACGTTCGTAAAGGAATGAGAGCAATACGCCTGGAAGGCGCAAGGATAGTCCCTGGGCCTCGGTCTTACAAGAAGCATCATCTTGCCATCATGCAGTGCCATTTCCTGCCGTAAAGTTGCCTCGTGCCTTTTCATTTGATTAAGAAGATGTTAAGAAGATGTCAAACTCTATCTTAGCAGGGTGAACAAAGCGAGCGATCAATAAATGCCACCCGCTCTTTCCACCAAGCTATGGTGAGCGTCACAGAGAATTTGCATCTCATCATCAGTCTCGACCCCGGAGTTGTTCAGATGCTACACCACTTGATGGCCCCGAGAGCATTTTGTGAAATCAATGACAGAAATCATTGGTTTCTGCGCAGACCAGAGGCAGGCTCTTGGCAAGATGCCTGGTTAGAAAATCTCTTGGTCGGCATACCTGTGTTTGTTCATGGTACTGAGATAGGACAGCCGAGATCTGCTGGAATATATTCGCCTGTCTTCCAGAGAATCCAGCATAGTTGCACTCCAGCTTCAGGTTATGTTTAGCTTGGGATCAAGGATAGTAGGATGAGTCAAGAGCTTGATACCCTGCAGACCAAGAGAACGCACCTCCAAAACCACCCAGCCTACCCAAAATTTGCCTGCACAAAAGCTCCCGCAACGTCAGAGTACGATTCGATTGAAGCTTCTCCAGAAAGGCCGCAACTTCCCGCCAGCTTTCTTCAAACCTTCCGCTTTTGGCCCCGTATAAATACTTGAAACGCAGTAAGGGGACTCAAGAAAAGTTCCGTCAGCATCAGAGGCATTCAATCTGTCCCTCCTACCCACCTGATCGTGTTGAAATTCTTGTTATTAACTGCATATGCGACGAGGCTAGTGCTTCTGTCAGGACAGCAGTCGAGAGGTTGCCTGAATTATTCCTTGAGAAGGGCAGTGACATGATGGAGGGCTACTTCATGCAAGTCGCATCTTCAGACTCCTAAGCATTGTCTTTGTATTCTCCACATTTCTTTTTGGGAGGTATAATGGGTTCATGGCTAACACGACTAATTGCCTTGGTAAAGTCGAAAGGCCTTTCTACGAGGGTGAGTTACTAGACTGATTGCACTGTGGATTGCCAACAATCTATCTCGCTTGCTTCTTACGCCCAGTCTAGAAGAGAAGCCTCTTTACATGCTGTGGAATACTTCCAATACAGGCCGAACTCTAAACACTTTAAAATATCGACCAGTACTTCACCATCAGCGTGAAAATAACAATATTTCGCCTGTGTTCTTAAATCTTAATCAGGACGCAATAGATAAGAATTTTGAGAGAGATTAAGGAAGCTGGCTAATAACCTTTTATTACTCTAGCTACATAACTAAGAATTAGATTATTAAGCCTCGCCAATTAGGCCTCGTTAGTTAAAGAATAACTTAGGGAGTATAAAGAGGGGGAGTAAGTAATAAAAGAGTAGCTTAGGTATATATAAAATATTAATAATATACTTTAAAAAAAGGGTAAATTTTAATAATTTATTTTTTAAACCTTAATAATAATTAGCTTTTATAAACTTTTTTTTTATATTATATATTTATTAATAATTTAAAATTTTTATTTATAAAAAGGACTAAGTTAAAAACTTAAAATATTAATAAAAATAAAATATAATAAAAGAGCGTAATTAGTATTATAATAATAAAAAAAGAATAACTTTTTTTTATTAAACTTTTTAAAATTGCTTTTTTTTTTATAACTAATATAAAAATAAAATATAATAAGATAAATAATATAATAATAATAAAAAAGGACCGTATTACTAAGAATATTAATAAACTTTAAATAAAATAATAAACCTCTTACCCTTATTTACTAATACCTAAACTAAATAATAAGTAATAAGTTAATAAAATTATAAAAATAAGAATAATAATT
Organism: Colletotrichum abscissum; assembly: GCF_030869225.1. Taxonomy (NCBI): domain Eukaryota; kingdom Fungi; phylum Ascomycota; class Sordariomycetes; order Glomerellales; family Glomerellaceae; genus Colletotrichum; species Colletotrichum abscissum. Next base: position 376,258 of record NW_026850243.1, read on the forward strand.
AAAAAAAAAATCCTTATTATAACGTATAAAGAGTATTTATATAAAAAATAAGTAACCCCCCGATAGAGTAATCTGCCGGGGCCGTATTATATATTACGTATTAAGGAAAACTAGGTATATTGCGCTCTATACTTAATTACTAATTAAAATAGCTCCCGACTTTTTACTACCCGTTTAGAAAGCGAGCTATACTTATTTTAATATATATAAGACCTCTTAGTATTAGCTTATATAAGTAGCTAGATTTTATATTATATACTCTTTTTTATTAAAGGTTAAAGGACCCCTTATATATTCTTTTATATTTATAATATAGCCTATATTAAAGGGACTTTTAGCTTTATAAAGTATAATTTTTAAGTTAATATTAATATATTAAATTTTAATATCCGTATTAGCCCGGTTATTTACGGCGTTTATATTATTATTTAGTTAAATTTTATATTATTAAAAAGTACTACGCTACTTTTTAAGTATATTTACGTTAGCTACGATAGCTAGGGCGTCGAGGGGGCCTAATTTATTAAGCCCTAGAGGGGGGGACTTATTAAGGGGTATTTTTAGCCCGCTAGTTACTAATTATATATTAAAAGGTTTTTAACGAAGTAGTAGTTTATATATTAATAGGTTTATTTAGTAAATTTATTTAGTAAATTTATTTAATTTAAATAGAGAGTAGCTTTGGGCGATATTAAAAATAATTAAGATAAAAAGAATTTTTATAAGCTCTAAGTAGTAAATATTAGCTTATTTAGCCCTTTTTTTAAAAACCTCTACGTCGTTATTAAAGTTTAGAACCTCTATAGTTAAGGGCCGCTCTTAATTATTATAACTAACTATTATAGCTAATTATTATAGCTAACCTCTATTATTAACCTTTTTAACTAGCGCTATTACTAAAAAAAGTAGCTTACTTATCTTAAATTATATAATAGTTTTCGTATTAAAATTATTATATTATATTAAGCGCGTACTTAGGGTATATTATATATATTATATAGTTAAAAAGTATACCGTATTATATAATTTTTTTTAAAAACGTAATCCCGTTAAGGTCGATCTTTTGCGCTTATAAAGCTAGAAAAAAACTATTATATAAAAAACGAGTAAATTTAAAACGCTTATAGAGCTCTTTAAATAACTTAGCCCCTATACTAAAGGCTATAGTTTTAATTATAATAACTTTAAATATTAATTTTAATATAAACGAGAATATAAACCCCTAGATTAAGAATAGTTTAATAAGTAAAGCCGTATTTAAAGTACTACTTAAGTAATAATAAAATAATAAATTCGTACTACCTAAGCCCCTATTTATCAGCTCTTTTTTAATTTAACTAAATATTATAAATAGAACGTTTATATTTAGACCGCTATTCCTCCTTAACTTATTATACGTTAATAAATTAATACGAGATTTATAAAGCTTTTTTTTTAATTATTATTATTACTTCGACCTATAAGCTTAATAAATAAAAATAAATTATAATAAAATAATATATATAATTAGCTACTTAAGTAATAATATAAAAACTTTTTAAATATACTATATTTTTAACTACTAAAGGACCCCCGGGTTTATAATAAATTAAGTTATATAAAAAGAACTAAAAACTTTTTTATAAAATAACTTATTTAATCTCGCTAATTAAAAAATAGTAATAAATATATAACTAAATAGCCCCCCAACGGAGTAATCTGCTAGGGCCGTACTATATATTACGTATTAAGGAAAACTAAGTATATTGCGCGCTATACCTAATTACTAATTAAAACTCCTAACTTTCCCTTATATAATTTTAACTATTTAGAGAGCGAGCTATATTTATTTTAATATATATAAAACTTCTTAGTACTAGCCTACGTAAATAACTAAATCTCGTATTATATACTCTTTTTTATTAAGGGTTAGGGGGCCCTTTATATATTCCTTTATATTTATAATATAACTTATATTAAAAGGATTTTTAGTTTTATAAAATATAATTTTTAAATTAGTATTAATATATTAAAAATTAATATCCGTATTAGCCTAGTTATTTATAGTATTTATATTATTATTTAGCTAGATTCCGTATTATTAAAAAGTACTACGCTACTTTTTAAGTATATTTATATTAATTATAATAACTAGGGCGTTAAGGGGGCCTAAGAATTTATCGAGCCCTAGAAGGAGGGACTTATTAAAGGGCATTTTTAAAAAGTCCTAGCCCGCTAGTTACTAACTATATACTAAAGAAATAAGTTCTTAATAAATAGTAATTTATATATTAATAAGTTTATTTAATAAGTTCGTTTAATAAGTTATTTTGTAAATTTATTTAGTTTAAATAAAAAGTAGCTTTAGATAATATTAAAAATAATAAAAATAAAAAGAATTTTTATAAGCTCTAAATAGCTAAATATTAGCCCTTTTAGCCCTTTTTTTTAAAAACCTTTACGTTATTATTAAAATTTAAAACCTCTATAGTTAAGGAAGGCCGCTTTTAACCTTTATAACCGACCTCTACTATTAACTTTTTTAGCTAGTACTACTACGTAAGTATATTACTTAGCCTATTATTAAGAGTAGCTTACCTATCCCGAATTATATAGTAGTTTTTATATTAAAATTATTATATTACGTTAAGCGCGTACTTAGGGTATATTATACATATTATATAATTAAAAAATATATCGTATTATATAATTTCCTTTAAAAGCGTAATCCCGTTAAGGTCGATTTTTTATACCTATAAAGCTAAAAGAAAACCACTATATATAACTAAATAGTATTTTATAAAACTAAAAAAAGAAATTAATAAGTTCGTTAGTTATATTAATAAGTTTAAAATAAAATTAAAATATATTTTAATAAAAAAATAAAAAGTTTTTATATTAATAAATAAGTTACGGCTTAAACTAAGCCTCGTAATAATATTATAAATAAAACTTCTATAAACTTATTTATAATTAATATTATTAATGAAATATATTAAATAATCCTTATTATTAATAAGGAGCTTATAAACGCCCCCTAAGTAATATTTTAATATAAATTTAAACGAGTTAATAAAAAAATACTAGGGCGCTAATAAGTTAAATACGTAAAAAATACGCCGTAACTTATTTAATAAAGATACTACGTATTATAATTATAAAAAGATTAGTTATATTATAAGGGATTATTTATAACTATAAGAGTAATATTAATAATATTATAATTATAATAAAACTAAGTATTTTATTAATAATTACCCGAGCGTTATATATTATAAATATAATTAAAAGGGGTATAAAGCTATTAATTATTAATTAAACCTCGCTCTAGCTAAGTAGTATAAACCGATAACGAGCTTAAATACTATTTTAATAAAAAGAATAGCTAGTAATTAATAAGAGTAGTACTTAAATATCCTAACTTATATATACCTAAACTACGTATAAAAAAAACTAAGCGCCCTTATTAATTTAAGAATAAAAAAAAACGTAGTTAGTATCGGGCTACTTAATAACTTTAACGCTAATTTATAAATTTACTTATTACTATAGTTAATAAATATTAAAAATAAATAAATAAAAACGTTAAAAAGCTATTACTTATAGCTTCGAATTATTAATAATAACTATATAACAAAAATATAATTATATTACTTCGTAATAACTAATATTATAATACCTATGCTTATTCTTAGTTTCCCCTAGTTAAAAAATATTAACTTATTAATTAATTAAAAATAAAAACAATAATAATATCTAATTTATACATAATATATCTACTTAAATACCCTAAAAAAGAGGCTACTAAACGACTTAGTTTTAATAATACTTACGTATATTATAATTAACTTAGTTATAAATAGTAACGTAATATTAGCGAGTATAACTAAGAACTAAAAACTATATTACTAAGATTTTAATAACTTATTTTTTTAAAAAAAACTATTTTATTACTAAATAGAGTATTATACGACTACTATATTAAACTAAACGACGCGGCGCTTATTTTTTAAAAACCTATTTATTTATTATTAAATTATAAGCTTAAAATTCTATATAACTATTTAATAAAAATAAAGGCTAGGAGCTAAATACGCCCCTTTATAAGCTTAGTAAGAGTACTTATTTTTTTTATACTTAAAAAAAAAAGAGAGTTATAACTTTATATTAATTATAAAGTAATTAATAAGATTATATAAAAAAATAGAACGCCGCTATTACTAATTAAAAAATACTAAATAAACTATTTAATACTTCTATTTTTATAAAACTAAACTTTAAAAACGTATATTATTATATATATATGTATAACTAAGGGTAATAAATAAAAAATAGCTTTTCGTACTAAATACGAGCAATTTAAATACTTAATTATACCTTTCGGACTAACTAACGTACCTATAACTTTCTAAATACATATTAATAACGTTCTAAGTAGCCTAATTAATACCGTTTATATTATATACTTAAATAATATCTTAATATATAATAATAACTACGTAGCGTATAAAGAGTATATACGTAGCGTATTATAAGAACTATAATAATAAAACTTATATTTAAATAGTAATAAATATAAGTTCTATATATTGTATATAAGATTTTTAAAATATATTATATTTAATAAAAGTATAAAAATAAAACCTACGCGTACTAAAACTATAATAAATTAACTATTTTTAAAGAGCGTTAAAAATATATAAACGTTCCTTAAATTTATAGAATTCTATTATAAATTTATTAGTAACTATATTAAAATAACAGTACTTCTAATAAACCTATTAAAAAAAGTAAAACTAGGATAATTAAAACTATTAATACTAACTATAAAATTGTTTAAAAACTATTAGTAGTATTTACTAACGTATTAATATTATAATATTTTAACCCTACCCTACTTATATAATTATAAATAAACGCTTTAGCTTAAGTTATTAACTTAGTAATTACGTAATTATTTAAAAATAATTAGTACTTAATTATTTATAAATTAAGGAAATTAATAAATATAGAGAGCTATTACGGTATAAAAAACGTAGAGTTACTAATTATTATAAACGTATTAAAAAACTAATAATACTACTTCGCTTATAGCTAAGATTAAGTCGTAGTATTTATAAATTATTTTAATTTATAATTCCTAAATATAAAAAAAAACTAAATAAAAAATAACTATACTAACTAAATAAACTCATAGCGTTTAATATTAAAATTAAGTCTAAACTAAATATAAAAAACTTAGTAAATAAATTATTATAAAAACTTAATTATAATAAAAGTAATAACGATAATAAAATAAAGGAACTATTATTAAAAATAAAAAAAAACCTCTATAATATTAAAAATATATAAAAGCCTTTTAAAATTATGATAATAAAATATATAAAAACAAGCTATAAAAATAGCTCCTAAATAAAAAGTATAATAAATACTTTAAAAATAAAATTAGTAATAATATAAAAAAGTAAATAAAAGAAGTTAAGAACTTTAGTTTAAAGAAACTCCGAGGAGTATTTTAAGAAGCGTAATAGGGCTATAAGTTTAAAATATTAAAGTTATAATATAGTATTTAAAGAGCTACTTAAGCTTATTATTAAAATTATAAATTATAAGCTACTTATTTTATAAAACTCCGATATAATAAGAGTATTTAAAATAGTATTTAATAAAAAGGGGTTATTAATAATAAGTTAACTACGGGCTACTTAATAAAAAAACGCTTTTATAAAAAATAAATAGTAAACTAAAAAAAGCTAACGGCCTTGCTTAGTTAAAAAATAATAATAATAGAGCTAAGTATATAATTTAAAAAAACTATTATATTATAATAGTTATACTTACGTATTACTATATAAGGGGCTAAAAAAAAAGTTATTAAAATATATTATAATATACTTATAGTAAAATATTATAATATAAAACGGATAATAATATTACTAAAACGCTACTATTATTAAAATAAAATAAATAAGAATATAAAAAATTATATTAATACTTATATAGTATATTAATAAATAAAGCCTTATTATTATAAGCTGTATAGCTTATTATACCCCCTATTTACTTTAGTTAGGTTATAATAAAAAATATTATTAAACTTTATTATAGGCTTATTTATATTAATTATACTAATTAAGAGGCGCCCTTATAACGTAATATTTATTATAATAAACTAATTTATAAAATATAATATTTATATTATTATAAAAACGACCCTTATAGCTTAGGAATTCGTAAACCTCTTATTTATAAAAATCTTAATTAAGTTTAAAATATTTAAAAAGATCGTTTTTAATAAGGGGTCGTTATTTATAAATAAGTTTTAAACTTATTTTTATTACTTCTTAATAATAAAGAGGTATTTTAATACTACGTTTTATTTATAAACGGATAGTTAAATAGAATAGTAAAACTAATACTTAGAGTAATATTTTTATTATTTCTATATTTAAAACTAATTAGATTAAGTATAACGTCTTTATTTAGCTAAGTTTATATATAATAACGCTTAGTACTTAGTAATTTATAAAGCGTTTATTAAGGCCCTATTTAGGTTCTTATTTATATACCTTATATTAAGCTTAATAAAAACTTAAAATAATATATAAAATATTTTAATTAAGGAGTATACGGCCTAATTATAAACTAATTAAAAAACTCTATAATCCCTTATATAAAAAGTATATAAAATATATAAGTAATAAGCTAATAAAGCTAGAATAAATATATTATATAAAATAAGTACCCCCCGACGGAGCAATTCGCTAGGGCCGTACTATATATTATATATTAGGGAAAACTAAGTATATTACGCTCTATACTTAATTATTAATTAAAATAGTTAACTAACTTAACCGTTATTTTCTTTTTATTAATAGCTCTTAACTTTCTACTGCCCGCTTATAGGGCGAGCTTTACTTACTCTAATATATATAAGACCTCTTAATACTAATCCGCATAAATAGCTAGGTTTAATATAATTTATTTTTTTATATAAATATTATCGTTACTTAGGGAGTCTTATAAAAGCTATTTAAAATACTAACTTATTACCTTAATTTTATATACCTCCGGCCCGTTTATTATAATTATTATAACTAAGCTGGTATTAATATACTAAATCTTAATATCTATACTAGCCCGGCTATTTATAATACTTATAATATTACTTAGCTAAATTCTATATTACTAAAAAGTACTTTACTACTTCTTAAGCGTACTTACGTTAATTATAATAGTTATAGCGTTAAGCTAACTAAAGGCGCTTAGTTTAAGAGGGGTAAACTTATTAACGGGCATTTTTAGCTTATTAATTACTAACTATATACTAAGAGTAGAGTAGGTTCTTATTAAAGTAGTATTTTAACTAGCTAACTTCTTAACTAGTTATTTAACTAACTATTTAAGTAGTAGTTTATATATTAATAGGTATTACGACTTAATACGTATAGTAAGGCTAGGGTCCCGCCCCACGGGACCTATAGCAGCTACTATACTATATATATATGAGTACGAACTTAGGGCGACTCCTCTTAGAATAAAAAAACTATAAATAAGTTACGTAACTACGATTATATAATAAAATAAGGAACGGACGCCCGTAAATAAATAGGACGGACGATTATAAATAAATAGGACGGACGACCGTTTAATAAATAGTTAGATAATAGTAAATAAGAACGTTATAAAAGATATATTTAGGGACGAGACTTATATATAATATAAACTTAAGTTAAGCTTAAGAATAGACTTCTATAGCTTCTTTAGTAATTAACTTAGTATTAGATCTTATAATTACTTTTAGCTATTTTTATTAAAAACCCCTTTTAACGAGCTTACGATTAATTACTAAAGCCTTATTTACTTTATAACTTATAAATATAGCTTTAAAAAAGCTATTTATAATTACGATACTATTTATTTAGTACTCGTAGCCTTAACTTTTATTAATATACTTATTATAACTAGCTAGTTATAATACTTTAATTACTCTTATTTAGTAAGTTAACTTTATAAGACTTACTAAGTAGTAAAACGAACGACGATGTTTTCTAAGACCTTAAGTACCCCTTTATTTAATTCTAAGCGACTTATTAACTTAGTTAGCGAGCTAACTAAGGTCGAGGATAACGAAATACTTAATATTACTTATAACTCTAATAATAATATAGTTCTTAAAAAAGTAAATTACGAAAAAATACGACGTACCGTTAAGAAAAGTAATAAGCAGAATAAAGAACTCGCGGAGCTCTTTAATAATAACTCTACTTAAATAGCTATAACTTTAGTTAAAAATAACGAAAATATTACCGCTTTTTAAAATATAGTTAACGAAGCTATAACTAACTTAGGAATTAAGAAAAGAAAAGTAGACGACTTAGAATAAGAAGTTAGAACCCTCCGAGCCGCTATTAATATTATTAAAACTCTTACGAATAAACGAGAAAAACTTAAGTTTAATATACTTACTACTTTTAATAGAACTACTAAACGCTTTAAAGGATTCCTAATTTAGATTAGAACTTATTAAACGTTCTACGTTACTAACTTCTATAATAAAACTAAATAAGTTATTTACGTAATAACTTTTTTTAGAGGACGGGCCTTAAAGTAGTTCGAACCCTTTTAAAAAGAATTCCTTAGTAATAATAGTTATTTACTATACTATAAAAAAGAAATTACGAATATTTTTAGTAATATAGTAGGATTCTAGAGCGCCCTCGAATCCCTATTCTAGGACCTTAATAAAAAGTAATAAGCCGAAAGAGACTTAGCTAACTTTTAATAAATTAAGTCTACTTTATACTACGCTACTAAGTTTAAAAAACTTATAGTACGACTCGATTTTACTAAAGAAACCCGTATTTTTTTGTTTTACTAAGGACTAAAAAATAAAATTAAGGACGAACTTAGTAAGATAGAAATACTAATAGAATTCTTACGGTACGTCGAGCTCGTTATTAAAATTAATATTTAATTATACGAACGACGTAAGGAAAAAGGAGAGGTACGACGCCCTTAAGCTAATTCTAATAAAAAATACTAAAATTATAGTAAACTACTAAGTAATTATTAAAATAACTTAAGAAATTAGTAATAATAAAGTACGTTTTATAAATAATATAGAGGACCTATAGACTTTAGTATTATTAAATACGAAGAACTATAACGAAAGAAGGATTTTAAATACTATAACTATAATAAACTAGGATATATAGCTAGAGATTACTGATAACCTAAGTATATTTAATACTAACCTATTTTAAAAAAATAAACTAATATTATTAATAAGGAAATTCTTTATAAATAACTCTTATAGACGGCTTACTACGACAATAACTATTTTACTTACTAAGATAGTAAAAAATAAATAGGATAGTACCCTAAGTAACTTAAAAATATAGGACGATCCGGGTACGATACTATACTATTTATTAGAACCCTAGCGGTAGTAATAAAAAGAGAAGAAATACCTACTTACCGACCCTACACTTTTAAAAAAAATAATATCGAATATATTATTATACTTTTTTAGATTTATAAAAATATAGAAGAGAAGGCTAAAATAGACCTTATTATAAAAAATATACTTTACTTTTTTAAAAAACGGATTAAGTAAAGACTCCTAGCTAGTATAAGGGAATAACTCTTTAAGTTTAAAAAAAGAGGACCCGATATAATAGAAATTATAAGTAGTCTCGTTTATATAGCACGACGAAACTACGTAAACTAAAAATAACTTATTAAGTTTAGGAAGGAACTCGATTTAAACGAAATCCTAACTAAATCTATTTATATAATACAAAAGGTAGATAGTAATAGAAAATTTATTTATAAGGTTAAAGAATAGCTCGAAGAACTCTTATATAAAAATAAGATTAAAGTAATTAAAAGACCGACTCTTAACTTCGGAATTATAAAAAAAAGAAAAATTAACTTTAAACTTAGAAAAGAAAAAGATATTAAAATAAGAACTAGTTCTTTTTATTTTAATAAAGTAGAATTACTTTATAATTTAGATAAGCCTTATAACGTTGCTTAATAACGTACTTAAATAAAAATCGATTATAAAATACTACCTAGCGTTAATAATACTAGCTTTAAAAAGGACGATAACGAACTATAGTATAAATATATTTATTTATTTAAAAATAACTAAACTATTTAGTTTTATAAAACTAAAGAACGTAAAAAGGTTATAATAACCCCCTATATAAATAAGGACTACTCTCTACTTAACCCCAAAAATCCCTTTTATAAGGAATTATTTTAAGTAAAGTACCTAGATAATAAATATTTTCGGTACTTTATGTATAAATAAAATAGCCGTTTCTATTTATAAAGACGCAATAGTAAACTTATTAAGGATATTTACGTAGAAAACTAACTACTTAGTTAGACGTTACTAAACTTCGATAATAACAATAAGGTAATATTTAGCCCAGACCCTAGCCTTTTTATAAAGTACTTTAATAGCGAGTATATAGAATAGGAAGACTATAAATATAATTAATACTAAATTTATTACGTTAAAAAGACTAAGGTATAGAGGGAACACTAAGAGAGATATAAATAAAAGAACCGTCCGAAAAAGTAAATAATAAAAAACTAAAAAAGCTAATTACAAAAGAACGACGAAAGGCAAAAATAAAGGAAAAGTTCTTATTTATAACTAAATAACATAATAACGCATATTTATAAGTTAATTTTGATATTTATAAATAAGGACTAAACGTTATTATTAATAGCAGCGCGTAAGAAACTTATATTTTACTAAGAATAATAAATAAACTTAACTTATTATAAATATAAAAGGATAATTTATATTAACTATAAACGGTAGAAAGAGAACGAGTTAATTATAATTATAGATATATTAATTAAGAGACCGTATATTTTTTAATATATATTAATAACTAATAAGAATAACTATAATACGATATTACGGAGATCGGAAATATCGATATTATCCTAGGAATCTCGTAGTTACGAAAGTATAACTTACGGATAGATTAGGCTACTAACTAGGTCCTCTAAGAAAATCTAGTTACTAAACGATTTAAAAAGAAATAGGGTTTAAACGGATTTTTAATAACTTTTAAAAAACGAGAATAAATACGATATATAGTTTTTATTAAAACGGTAAAAAGCTCTAGGAAGTTCGTAATTAGTACTAACGATCGAGGATCGTAACGACTTTAAACTATACTCGAGGAGTACTAAATATATACGAAACTATTTATAAAACTTAAAAAAATAGGATTATTAGAATATAGTAGCTAGGATATAGAGATCGAGTTTAAAAAAAGAGCGCAACCTAGGTTTTATCTAATATACTTAATAAATTAAAAAGAATAAGAGTATTTTAACGAATATATTAACAAGAAACTTAAAAAAGGATATATTTGATTATTAAATTCTCCCGTAGGATTCCCCTTATTTTTTATACTAAAAAAGGGCGGAAAGTTAAGACCTATTATTAACTATAAAAGACTTAACAAAATTACGAAGAAGAACTACTATTTCTTACTATTTATTACCGAGCTTAAAGACTTATTTTACGGAGCTAACTAATTTACTACTATAAATCTTAAAAAAGTATTTAACTAGATTCGAATTAAGGAAAGAGATAAATAAAAAACGGTATTTTAAACTTATAAAGGACTCTTTAAGTACCTTGTTATACCCTTCGGACTTATTAATACTTTAATAACTTTTTAAATAATAATTAACTACGTACTCTAGGAGTACGTTAATATTTTTATTATTATTTATATTAATAATATCCTTATTTTCTTTCCTAACCTCGAAATATATAAAAAGCATATTTATATAGTATTTTAAAAGCTCTAAGATACTAAGCTATATACTAAACCCTCTAAGTACGAGTTCTATATATAGAAAGTAGATTTCTTAAAATATATTATTATACTAAGATAAATCTATATATAAATATTAAAAGTAGAAGTAGTTAGGGACTAGCCTATACTATAAAACGTTAAGGACATATAAGGATTTTTAAAATTCGTTAATTTCTATTAACGATTTTTTAAAAACTATATTAGCATAGTTAAACCTCTTAATAACCTAATATAAAAGGATACCCTATTCGTTTAGGATCCTAAATATAAAGAAGTATTCGTTAAAATTAAAAATATAGTCGCCTCCGAACTAGTTATTATAATTCTAAACCCTTAAAAACTTTTTAAAATTAAAACCGACGCCTTAAACTTTATTATAAGAGCGGTTCTAGGATAACGAGATAAATAAAGAAAGCTTTACTTATATTACTTCTTCTCTAAAGCATTTTACGGAGTAAAATTAAATTAGTAAATTTATAATAAGGAATTAATAGTAATTATCGAAGCGTTTTAAGAATAGAGATTATAGTTATCTAGAACTAAGTACGAAGTTATAGTTTATATAAACTATAAGAACTTTATAAACTTTATAATAAATAAGAATTTAAATAAACGATAAGTTAGATAGAGCGAATTCTTATTTAAATATAATTTTTAAATTATTTATTAAAAGGGTTTAGAAAATAGTAAAGTAAATACTCTTAGTAAAAGACTTAATTACGAAGTTGCGGTCCCTAAAAAAACTTAAGTTATTTTTAAATAAAAGAAAGATAGAAGCCTTATACTAATTACGAAACTTTTTATAATAGTTAAAAAGATTAATATTAGCCCGATTAGAAAAATAATCCCTAAGCTTATTATAAAAATTTATAGTATACTGGTATACGGTTACTAAGGAGTTATTAAAACGTAAAAACGGATTTATTAATACTATAATAAATCTATTATATACGTTAAAATTATAGAAGTAATTAAGGACTATATAACTTATAAAAAAAGTAAAAATAGCCCGTATAAGCTTTATAACAAGCTATAATTACTATAATTACTAATAGAAGTATAATATTTAGTTATATAGGACTTTATTATTAAATTACTAAAGTCTAGAGAACTATTTACTAAAGTATAGTATAATAGTATTTTAGTTATAGTTGACTAACTTATTAAGTTTGCACATTTTATTCCCTATAAGGAATTAAGTACTATAGAAGACTTAGTATATATATTTATTAAGGTTATACTTTTGAACTACGGTTTATTAAAAGAAATTATCTCTGATAGAGATAAGCTATTTATTTTAAAGTTTTGGAAATTTCTAATTTCGTAACTTAGTATAGACTATAAACTATTAATATTATTTTATTTATAAACCGATAGATAGATAGAAAGGATTAACTAGATCCTCGAAATATACTTTCGTTATTATATAAACTACGACTAGGATAATTAGGTAGTACTTTTACTAATAGCCTAATTCGTATATAATAATATAGTTAGCAAAAGTACAAAAGAATCCCCGTTTTATCTTAATTACGGATTCTAATTAATAGTATATAGAGAAGTACGATAAGGACTATAAGCTATAAAAGTTATAATAGACGTAAATAAGCTTAAAAAGATCTATAAGTAAGCTTTATTAAACCTCGAGTTTATATAATAGTATATAAAAAAGAATGTAAATAAATTAAGGATTAGAGAACTATCCTTAGAAGAGGGGGATAGTACCTATTTCTTTTATTATAATATTAAAACGAAACGACTAAGTAATAAATTAGATTATAAAAAACTTAGACCTTTCGAAATTATTAAAAAAGTCTTACTAATTAATTACGAATTAAGACTACTAAATACGATACGATACTATCCCGTTTTTTATATTTTACTACTCGAGCTTATATTAAAAGGTTTATATATAGAAAATTATATTATTATTAAACCGAACTAACTAAAATACGAAGTTAAAAGAATTATTAACTATAGAGTTAAGAACGAAATATAAGAATTCCTTATTAAATAGAAAAATTACGGATATAAAGAAAATATATAGGAACTTATTACGAACTTTTAGAACTCCTAATAGCTTCTTAAAAAGTATTAAAATTAAAATTAAATCTAGAACTCCTAGTTATTATAGTATCTTAATTAATAATTCTAAAAGTACCGTTAGCTTATACTTTATAAGCTATTAAGGAAGTATTTTTAAAATCTTTAAAGAATTCCTTTAATATAATTCGACTCTTTTTAAATACTATTTACTTCTAAGAACGAAGACGCTTTAACTTAGATAATAACTTATTTAACTTAGCCTAGGCTTATTAATAAGTTTTAGCTTTTTTTTATAACTCCGTAGCTCTTTTTTAAAACTGCAACTCTTTTACTTCTTTTTTATAATTAAAACGATTAAACTCCGTTACTAATTAACTAACTATGCCTAGTTAGCTAAGACTTAATAAATAGAAACGTAATATTTACGAGTATAGATAGTATCGGCGGACGCATTATATAAAATACCTAAATAATAGTATATTCTATAGACCTCGGAATTAGAAAGAACTAAATAACGGACCCCTCGTAAGCGATAATTTAAATAAAGTATTATTTTTATACTTTTATTAGAGAAATAAATAATATATAATAATTTACGATAAGACGTAGCTATTAGAAATTTCGATTTTTTAATTCGACCTAATATCGTATTAGTATATTTTAAAAAAATACTTAACGATTCCCTAACCTAAGAATAAACGACCTATTTATAGGCCTAGAGGACTAGACTTTTAAAAGGAGAAGCTAATATTACGACCTAATACGTATAGTAAGGCTAGGGTCCTACCCTACGGGACTTATAACGGCTACTATACTATATATATAAGAATACGAACTTAGGGTAACTCCTTTTAAAATAAAAAAACTATAAATAAGTTACGTAACTATAATTATATAATAAAATAAAGAACGGATACCCGTAAATAAGTAGGACGAATAATTATAAATAAGTAGAACGGACGACTATTTAATAAATAATTAGATAATAATAAATAAGAACGTTATAAAAGATATATTTAGGGACGAGACTTATATATAATATAAACTTAAGCTAGGCTTAAAGATAGACTTTTATAGTTTTTTTAGTAATTAACTTAGTATTAGATCTTATAATCGCTTTTAGCTATTTTTATTAAGAACCCCTTTTAACGAGCTTATAATTAATTACTAAAGCCTTACTTACTTTACGACTTATAGATATAGCTTTAAGAAAGCTATTTATAATTATAATACTATTTACTTAGTACTCGTAGCCTTAACCTTTACTAATATACTTACTATAACTAGCTAGCCGTAATAATAAGTTTATTTAGTAAATTTATTTAGTAAATTTGTTTAGTAAATTTGTTTAGTAAATTTGTTTAGTAGATTTATTTAGTAAATTTGTTTAGTAAATTTATTTAATAAATTTATTTAGTTTAAATAGAGAGTAGCTTTAAGTAATATTAAAAACAATAAGGATAAAAAGAATCTTTACGAGCTCTAAGTAATAAATATTAGCCTATTTAACCCTTTCTTTAAAAACCTCTACGTCGCTATTAAAGTTTAGAACCTCTATAATTAAGGGCCGCTTCTAACTATTATAGCTAACTATAGTAACCGATTATTATAGTTAATTATTACGGCCGACCTCTATTATCGACCTCTCTAGCTAGTATTATTATAAAGTAGCTTACCTATCCTAAATTAAATAGTAGTTTTCGTATCGAAATTATTATATTACGTTAAGTACGTACTTAGGATATATTATGCGTATTATATAGTTAAAAAGTATATTATATTATATAATTTTTTTTAAAAGCGTAATCCCGTTAAGGTCGATCTTTTATACTTATAAAGTTAGAAAAAAATAAAACTACTATATATAAAATAAGTAACTAAGTATTATTATTAAAAAAAATTAAAAAATAGCGTTCTAACTAAAAATTAGCTAATAAATATTTAAACTTATTTAAAATTAGATTAATAGTTAAAATAATAGGGGTCGTTTACTAATTAAACGTATTAACGTAATATAAAATATATAATATATTTTATATATCCCTATTTAAACTATATTAATATTATAAAAAAGCCCTTTAGAAGCCCTTACTTATTAAGGATATAAATAGGGAGCTACTTTATAAAATAAAAAATATTATATAATATAGAGGGCTAAAAAAGAGGTAATAATACTTAATTTAATAAAAAGGATATAATAATAATAAAAATATATAAAAACTAACTAAGTATATTAAAAACGTAGTATTAATTAGTATATATAAAAAACGAGTTTTAATTAAATAGCGCGCCTTAGCTTTTAAAAAGCCTAATAATATAACGAACTAATTATTAATAATAAAAAAAAAGGGGCTATATAGTTATAATTAAGTAGTATAAACGCGCTAATTACGAACTATTTTTTTTAATTTTTATAATATATAAAAAAACCGCCCTTATTTATAAAAAAACCGCCCTTATATATAAAAGGGCCGCCCTAATTATTATCCTAGGGATTATTATAAAAAAGATAATCTCCTTATTATTAATAAATTTATAAATAATTAGTTATAAATACGGAATATAAATAAAGTAACTATATACTAACTAAAATATTATTAAAGCGGCGTACTTCGTTATAAATAGTATAAAATAGTATAATTATAATATTATTATAAAATAAAAACGTAATATAAAAAGAGCTAATAAGTACTTTATTATTATTATTATTAATAACGAGGGTTAAACGGGCCTCCTTATTAGCGTACTTAAATACCCTCTATATATTATTAATAATAATTTAATAAGTTTACTAAAGCTATAAAATAATATTAATAACCTAAGTAATAATAATAATAGAGCGATAATAGAGTAATAAACTTTTAAATTATAAATATTATTATTTAAAACGAGTATAATACTTTAAAAAGTTCGTACTATAGATTTTATAAACTTAAGGACTTAAAACGTTATTAATATAATATTTAAAAAAAAGTAATAAAATAGTAATAATACTAAGTACTTACTATATCTTTATAAAAATATTTTTATATAATATACTCTATATAACGTATACTAGATCCTAAAAAAATATTAAATAAAAGAGTAAATTAGGGGCTATAAATTACTAACTTAACTAATTATAATATTTAGTTTTTAAATTAAGTATTTTATATATAATATAAATAAAGTAGGAGAGCGGGTATACTTAGCTAATCTTAATCTTCTTAGTATTTGCTTTTTTTTTTTTTAACAAGAGTTTATAATAATTAATATAAGTAATATATAAATAATAATATATATATAAAATTAGAGTAAGTAAAAGGGATATTAAGCTTTTTAAATAGACCGCTACTACCGCTACTACTAAGTATATTTATAATATTAATAACTATTGTATTATTAATCATAATAATATTATAATTAAAAGTTATATTTATATTAAAATAAATTAATAATAACTACGGAACGACTTTAAAAAAAACTTATTTAAGTATAAGAAATATATAAAAATAAGGATTTAAAAAATATTTATTAGCTATAATATTAACGTAATAAAAGAGTAGTATAAATATTAATAAAAATAAAAAACTATATATAAAAAAATAATTATAAAAAAAAATTTAGAATTATAATAGCTTAAAAAGGGGTTAATATATTACGACTTAATACGTATAACTAAGACTAGGGCCCGCCCCGTAGGCTTATAATAGCTATAATATACTATATATATAAGAATATAAGAATATAAAATAACTTTTATAAAACGGAAAAACTATAAATAAGCTATATATAAATAAAAAATAGTAATTATATAACAAAATAATTATTATAATTACTCTAAATCAGCGCTTATTAATATTTACTAAGCGATTACTTAATAAATAAAAATAATTATTAATAAAGATATATTTATAAGCGGATTTATATATAGTATAAACTTAAGTCGGGCTCTAGAATAGACTTCTATAGCTTTTTTAATAATTAACTTAGTATTAAATTTTATAATCGCTTTTAATTATTTTTACTAAAAACCCCTTTTAATAAAATTATAATTAATTACTAAAGCCTTATTTATTTTATAATTTATAAATATAGTTTTAAAAAAGCTATTTATAACTACGATACTACTTACTTAGTATTTATAATCTTAATTTTTATTAATATACTTATTATAACTAGTTAGCTATAATATTTTAATTATTTTTATTTAGTAAGTTAACTTTATAAGACTTATTAAGTAGTAAAACGAACGACGATATTTTTTAAGACTTTAAGTACCCTTTTATTTAACTCTAAGCGACTTATTAATTTAATTAGTAAGCTAGTTAAAGTTAAGGATAATAAAATACTTAATATTATTTATAACTCTAATAATAATATAGTTTTTAAAAAAGTAGACTATAAGAAAACGTAACGTATTATTAAAAAAAGTAATAAATAGAATAAAAAACTTACGGAGCTCTTTAATAATAACTCTATTTAAATAGCTATAACTCTAACTAAGAATAAGAAAAATATTACTACTTTTTAAAATATAATTAATAAAGTTATAACTAATTTAGGGATTAAAAAAAGAGAAATAGATAATTTAAAATAAGAGGTTAGAACCCTCTAAGCCGTTATTAATATTATTAAAACCCCTATAGATAAATAAAAAAAACTTAAACTTAATATACTTATTATTTTTAACGGAACTATTAAACGTTTTAAAGGATTCTTAATTTAAATTAGAACTTACTAAACGTTCTATATTATTAACTTTTATAATAAAATTAAATAAGTTATTTATATAATAACTTTTTTTAAAAAACGAGCTTTAAAATAATTTAAACTTTTTTAAAAAAAATTCCTTAGTAATAATAACTATTTACCTTATTATAAAGAAGAAATTACGAATATTTTTAATAGTATAATAGGATTTTAAAGTGCTCTCGAATCCCTATTTTAGGACCTTAATAAAAAATAATAAGTTAAGAGAGACCTAGCTAATTTTTAATAAACTAAGTTTATTTTATATAGTAGTTTTTTTCCGGCTTTATAAGTATAAAAGATCGACCTTAACGGGATTACGCTTTTAAAAGAAATTATATAATATAGTATACTTTTTAACTATATAATATACGCAATATACCCTAAGTACGCGCTTAATATAATATAGTAATTTTAATATAAAAACTACTATATAATTCGGGATAAGTAAGCTACCCTTTTTATTATATAGTAGTACTAACTAAAAAGGTTAATAGTAAAGGTCGGCCATAATAATTAGCTATAATAGTCGGCCGTAATAATTAGAGGCGGCCCTTAATTATAAAGGTTCTAAACTTTAATAATAACGTAGAGGTTTTTAAAAAAAGGGCTAAATAAGCTAATATCTACTACTCAGAGCTCGTAAAAATTCTTTTTATTTTTATTATTTTTAATATTACTTAAAGCTCTATTTAAACTAAATAAATTTACTAAATAAATCTACTAAATAAACCTATTAATATATAAACTACTACTTAAATAGCTAGTTAGATAACTAATTAAGAAGTTAGCTAGTTAAAATACTACCTCGACGAGAACCTACTTTACTCTTAGTATATAGTTAGTAATTAGTAAGCTAGAACTCTAAAAATACCCGTTAATAAGTTTACCCTTCTTAAGCTAGGCGCCCTCGGCTAGCTCGACGCTATAGCTATTATAACTAATATAAATACGCTTAAAAAGTAATAAAGTACCTTTTAGTAATACGGAATTTAGCTAAGTAATAGTACGAATATTATAAATAGCTAGGTTAATATAGACGTTAAGATTTAATATATCGATATTAGTTTAAAAATTATACTTTACGGAGCTAAAAATCCTTTTAATACGGGCTATATTATAAATATAAAAGAATATATAAGGGGCCCCCTAACTTTTAATAAGAAGGAGTATATAATATAAGATCTAGCTATTTATATAAGTTAGTACTAAGAGGTCTTATATATATTAAAGTAAGTATAGCTCGCCCTCTAAATAGGCGGGGGAAAGTTAGGAACTATTAATAAAAAAAAGATAACGGTTAAGTCGGTTAACTATTTTAATTAGTAATTAAGTATAGAGCGTAATATACTTAGTTTTTCTTAATACGTAATATATAGTACGGCCCTAGCAAATTACTCCGTCGGGGGGCTAAGTTTATTTTATACTATATTACTAAGTTTAAAAAACTTATAATATAACTCGATTTTACTAAAGAAACCCGTATTTTTTTATTTTATTAAGGACTAAAGGATAAAATTAAGGATAAATTTAGTAAGATAAAAATATTAATAAAATTCTTATAGTACGTTGAGCTTATTATTAAAATCGATACTTAATTATATAAACGACGTAAAAAAAAAGGAGAAGTACGACGCTCTTAAACTAACTTTAATAAAAAATATTAAAATTATAATAAACCGCTAAGTAACTATTAGAATAACTTAAGAAATTAATAATAATAAAATACGTTTTATAAATAATATAGAGGACTTATAAACCTTAGTATTACTAAATATAAAGAACTTTAATAAAAAAAGGATTTTAAATACTATAATTATAATAAACTAGGATATATAATTAGAGATTATTACTAACCTAAGTATATTTAATATTAACCTATTTTAGAAAAACGAGCTAATATTATAAATAAAGAAGTCCCCTATAAGTAATTTTTATAAATAGCTTATTATAATAATAACTATTTTATTTATTAAAATAATAAAAAATAAATAGGATAGTATTTAAAGTAACTTAAGAATATAGGATAATCTAAATACGATATTATACTATTTATTAAGACCTTAGTAATAATAATTAAAGAAGAGAAAATACTTATTTATTAACCTTATATACTTAAAAAAAATAATATTAAGTATATTATTATACTTTTTTAAATTTACGAGAATATAAAAAAAAAAGCTAAAATAGACCCCGTTATAAGAGATATGTTTTATTTTTTTAAAGAACGAATTAAATAAAGACTCTTAGTTAGTATAAAGGAGTAACTCTTTAAGTTTAAAAAAAGAGGACTTAATATAAAAAAAAAATTTAAATAGCCTTATTTATATAATATAATAAAACTATATAAATTAAAAATAATTTACTAAGTTTAAAAAAGAACTTAATTTAGATTAAATCCTAATTAAGTCTATTTATATAATATAATAAGTAAATATTAATAAGAAATTTATTTATAAAGTTAAAGAATAGCTTAAAAAACTCTTATATAAGGATAAGATCGAAGTAATTAAGAGACTAACTTTTAATTTTAAAATTATAAAAAAAAATAATTAATTTTAATTTTAAAAAAGAAAAAGATATTAAAATAAGAACTAGTTTTTTTTATTTTAATAAAATAAAATTATTTTATAATTTAAACGAACTTTATAACGTTACTTAATAACGTACTTAAATAGAGATTAATTATAAAGCGTTACTTAGTATTAATAATATTAATTTAAAAAGTATAATAACGAACTATAGTATAAATATATTTATTTATTTAAAAATAACTAAATTATTTAGTTTTATAAAACTAAAGAACGTAAGAAAGTCGTAATAACCCCTTATATAAATAAAAACTACTTTTTATTTAACCCCGAAGATCCCTTTTATAAGGAATTATTTTAGGTAGAATATTTAGATAATAAATACTTCTAGTACCTCGTATATAAATAAAATAGCCGTTTTTATTTACGAAAACGTAATAATAAACTTATTAAAGATATTTATATAGAAGATTAATTACTTAGTTAGATATTACTAAGCTTTAATAATAATAATAAAGTAATATTTAGCTTAGATCTTAGCTTTTTTATAAAGTATTTTAATAATAAATATATAGAATAAGAAGATTATAAATATAATTAATACTAAATTTATTATATTAAAAAAGCTAAGGTATAGAGAGAATATTAAGAAAGATATAAATAAAAGAACTACTTAAAAAAGTAAAAAATAAAAAACTAAGAAAACTAATTATAAAGAAACGACGAGAGGTAAAAATAAAAAAAAAGTTCTTATATATAACTAAATAACGTAATAATATATACTTATAAATTAATTTTAATATTTACGAACGAGGACTAAACGCTATTATTAATAGTAATATATAAAAAATATATATTTTATTAAAAATAGTAAATAAACTTAACTTAATATAAATATAAAAAGATAACTTATATTAATTATAAATAGTAAAAAGAGAACGAGTTAATTATAACTATAAATATATTAATCGGGAGACTATATACTTCTTAATATATATTAATAATTAATAAAAATAACTATAATATAATGTTATAAAAATAGAAAATATTGACGTTATTTTAAGAATCTCGTAGTTATAAAAGTATAACTTATAAATAAATTAAACTACTAGCTAGGTCCTTTAAAAAAATCTAATTACTAAACGACTTAAAAAAAAAAGGGTTTAAATAAATTTTTAATAATTCCTAAAGAACGAGAATAAATATAATATATAGTTTTTATTAAAATAGTAAAAAGCTCTAAGAAGTTCGTATATAATATTAATAATTAAAAATCGTAACGACTTTAAATTATATTTAAAAAGTACTAAATATATATAAAACTATTTATAAAACCTAAAGAAATAGGATTATTAAAATATAGTAATTAGGATATAAAAATCGAACTTAAAAAAGGAGTATAACCTAGGTTCTATTTAATATACTTAATAAATTAAAAAGAATAAGAATATTTTAATAAATATATTAATAAAAAGCTTAAAAAAAGATATATTTAACTATTAAATTCTCTTATAAGATTCCTTTTATTCTTTATACTAAAAAAGGGTAGGAAATTAAAACCTATTATTAATTATAAGAGACTTAACGAAATTATAAAAAAAAATTACTATCCCTTATTACTTATTACTAAGTTTAGAGATTTATTTTATAAAACTAACTAGTTTATTACTATAGATTTTAAAAAAGTATTTAACTAGATTCGAATTAAAAAAAGAGATAAATGAAAAATAGTATTCTAAACTTATAAAAGACTCTTTAAGTACCTTATTATACCCTTTAGACTTATTAATACTTTAATAACTTTTTAAATAATAGTTAACTACGTACTTTAAGAATATATCGATATTTTTATTATTATTTATATTAATAATATCCTTATCTTCTCCCCTAACTTTAAAATATATAAAAAATATATTTATATAATATTTTAAAAGCTTTAAAATACTAAGCTATATACTAAACTTTTTAAATATAAGTTTTATATATAAAAAGTAAATTCTTTAGGATATATTATTATACTAAGATAAATCTATATATAAGTATTAAAAATAAAAGTAGTTAAGAACTAGTTTATATTATAAAACGTTAAGGACGTATAAGGATTCTTAGGATTTATTAATTTCTATTAACAATTCTTTAAAAACTATATTAATATAATTAGACCTCTTAATAATTTAATATAAAAAAATAATTTATTTATTTAGGATCTTAAATATAAAGAAGTATTTATTAAAATTAAAAATATAATCGTCTCCGAACTAGTTATTATAATTCCGAACCCCCGAAAACTTTTTAAAATTAAGACCGATACTTTAAATTTTATTATAAGAGCGGTTTTAAAATAACGAAATAAATAAAAAAAGTTTTATTTATATTATTTCTATTCTAAAGTATTTTACGAAATAGAATTAAATTAGTAAATCTATAATAAAAAACTAATAGTAATTATTAAAGTATTTTAAGAATAAAGACTATAGCTATCCGGAACTAAGTACGAAGTTACGGTTTATACGGACTATAAGAATTTTATAAACTTTATAACAAATAAAAATTTAAATAAATAATAAGTTAAATAAAGCGAATTTCTATTTAAATATAACTTCTAAATTATTTATTAAAAAAGTTTAGAAAATAGTAAAGTAAACGCTCTTAATAAAAGACCTAATTACGAAGTCATAATCTCTAAAAAAATATAAGTTATTTTTAAATAAGAAAAAAAATAGTAGCTTTATACTAATTATAAAGCTTTTTATAATAACTAAGAAGATTAATACTAGCCTAATTAAAGAAATAACTCCTAAACTTATTATAGAAATTTATAATATATTAATATACGGTTATTAAGGAATTATTAAAACGTAAAAATAGATTTATTAATATTATAATAAATCCGCTATACGTACTAAAATTATAAAAATAATTAAGAACTACGTAATCTATAAAAAAAGTAAGAATAGCTTATATAAGCCCTATAATAAGTTATAATTACTATAACTACTAATAAAAATATAGTAATTAATTATATAGGATTTTATTATTAAATTACTAAAGTTTAGAGAACTATTTATTAAAATATAGTATAATAGTATTTTAGTTATAATTAATTAGCTTACTAAATTTATATACTTTATTTTGTATAAAGAATTAAATATTATAAAAGACTTAGTATATATATTTATTAAGACTATATTCTCGAACTACGGTTTATTAAAAAAAATTATTCTAAATAGAAATAAGTTATTTACTTTAAAGTTTTAAAAATCCCTAATTTCGTAACTTAGTATAAATTATAAATTATTAATATCGTTTTATTTATAAACTAATAAATAGATAGAAAAAATTAACTAAGTTTTTAAAATATACTTTTATTATTATATAAATTATAACTAAGATAATTAAGTAGTACTTTTATTAATAACCTAGTTCGTATATAATAATATAATTAGTAAAAATATAAGAGAATCCCCGTTTTATTTTAATTACGGATTTTAATTAATAATATATAGAGAAATACGATAAGGACTATAAGTTATAAAAGCTATAATAAACGTAAATAAACTTAAAAAAATTTATAAATAAGCTTTATTAAACTTCGAGTTTATATAATAATATATAAAAAAGAACGTAAATAGATTAAGGATTAAAAGACTATTTTTAAAAAAAGGGGATAGTACTTATCTCTTTTATTATAATATTAAAACGAAATAACTAAGTAATAAGTTAGACTATAAAAAACTTAAACTTTTTAAAATTATTAAAAAAGTTTTATTAGTTAATTATAAATTAAGATTATTAAATACGATATAATATTATCCCGTTTTTTTATATTTTATTATTTAAACTTATATTAAGAGGTTTACATATAGAAGATTATATTATTATTAAACTAAACTAATTAGAATATAAAGTTAAACGAATTAATAATTATAAAATAAAAGATAATAAAAAGGAATACTTTATTAAATAAAAAAACTATATATATAAAAAAATAATATAAGAACTTATTACGAACCTCTAGAATTCTTAGGAATTCTTTTTAAAATACTAAAATTAAAATTAAAATTAAAATTCCTAGCTATTATAATATCCTAGTTAATTACCCTAAAAGTATTACTAAATTATACCTCCCGCGTAATAGCGGATTTATTCTCGTTCATAATATTAAGAAAATTAGGAATTACCTTCCCCTTTTTAAAAACTATTTTTTTTTAAAGATAATTTAATTTTAATAAAAACTAATCTATTTTAACCTATACGTAACGTAAAGCTTTTACCCGTTTTTTTAAAAAAAAGCTTTTTTACCTCCTCTTTACGTTCTAGTTTATTAGCTTTAAATAAAAAACGATTTATTACGAGTATAATTAATATAAAAAAATATTAATAAAAAAAAGAAAAACTTATAATTATATATAGTATTAATAATCGCGTCGTAAGAATAACTACGATATATATACTTATAATACTTTAATTTACTTTTATAAGAAATTAGGCTATAAGTACTTAACTAGTAAGGCTATAATATAAGTATAAATATATTATATAACTAAAGCTTATAGAGTCCTTTATAAAGGCTTTACTTCTTAAAAAGTTCTTTTATAATACGAACCGTATACTAGTTATTAAGTTATTAACGTCTTATTACCGGCCGTATTCTAAATTTATTATAATTACTCCTCCCTTACGTAACTTTAGTCCCTAAAGTTATTACGTAATATCTTTTTTTAATATTAATAATAAAACTATTAACGTCGTTATTTATAATAGATTCCGTAAGGCGTTAATAATATCCTTTTTTATTTAAAAATAAAGTATTATTCCTATCTCCTTATTTAACAAATACTTTATTATTATTATTTAGTAATAGCGCGCTAACTAGTTATTAAGTTAGTAATATATATTTATAATAAAGTATTTTAATTATTATAATATATAAGAGCCCGCTTAGCCTTATAATTATTATTATTACTAAGCTATTAAGTATAATAAAGGATTTTTTTCTTATTACTAATTGCGTATTTATTTTTTCTTTTCCCTTTTTATTTAGCGACTATTTTACGAATTCTTTTTTATATAACTACACTTTTCTTTTTATAATATTTTAATTCCGTATCGTTTCTTAATTACGACTCTTTTATTATATTATTACTAAGTATTTATTAAAATATTTACTATTTTACGTATTTAGAATATACTTAATATAGAGTATAATTTTAAAAAGGGCTTCCGTAGTCTCCGTAGTAGTACTCTTTATATATACTACTTAGCTAGTATATATTATAATATTAACGAGCTCGTTTATATTACTAGCGCTTACGTTACTAAGTATATTATTTATTAAATTAATAAGAAGAAGTATTTTATTATAAGTCGTCGAGTCCTCGCTAATCCGTTACCGAAATATTAGCTAATAATATTTTTTAAGTTTTTAAAAAGTTATATAGCGCCGCTTAGTTTATTTAAAATACTTTTATAAAGTTCTATAATATTAAGGAATAAAGTAGCCTTAATTTTTATAAGCGCGGCTACGTTTTTTATACTTTTAGCTATATTATTAATACGTAAAAAAAAGTCGCTATTTATATTACTAACTTATTAGTAGGTAGTAAAATAAAAAAGGTCTACTTTAAATAGGCTACTTTTTAAGAACTTATTACTAACTATAAGTATTTAAACTTATTAATCTTAATTATAGTAAGTCGTTAGCGATCGTTTAGTAAATTTTCTTTTTACTAACTTAGATTTCTCTTTTTAAGCTAGTATTTTTAATATTAATAATAAAACTAAAATTATTTTTTATCTTAGTTATTTCTAGCTAGCTTATTTTTATAATAATAGCCATATAACCGCTTTATAAAATAACCTTAACGCTCTAACTTAGTACTATAAAAAGATTTTTAAAGGCGTTATTATTATATATATTTAAGAATTTCTTACTTTTCCTACTTTTTATAAACGTATTACGAAGTTTTTAGTAAATAAGGTACTTATTTATATTATTATTATATATAGTATTATCCCTATTTCTTATAATCCTAAGACTTAAACTATTATTAAAAAATATACTCTTATTACTAACTATATTCTTATTAATAATAACGAATAGGACGATTTTAAGTTTAAATTTAATAAGCCCTAGTGCGAGGATATTAAATTTAAAAAGCTTAGTAATAACTTAGAGAATTTTTTTTTTTAGCGTTATAATAAGCGCCGCTATTTTAATATTAACGACTTATTAACTTTTATTTATAACGCTTTTTTTAATATAAATAAGGGTACCCTAGCCCTTAGTTATATTATTTTAGATCTTAATAAGGCTAGTATTACGCTCCTCCTACTCTAAATAAAAGCTTTATAATAGCTTAACGAGGCTATTATTTATATTAAAATTAAAACTATAGGTCATAATAAATAGTTCGATATTAATATATTCTTTACGAATATTAATATTACTAAGGTCCCTTAGCTTAATTAGGATTACGAGAGTATCGCTTTAAATAATATCCCCCTTCCCTAACTTATTAATAATAATAATAATATTACGCCCCCTATTTTACTTCTTATTCCCGTTATATTTCTTATTATAACTCTCGTTATACTTCTTATTATAGCTCTTATTATACTTCTTATTATAGTTCCTATTATATTTCTTATTATAGCCTCTAATAGTAACTAAGTAGCGAACGTTTTATAAACTACTATTATTAATATATATAATATTTTATATAACTTCGACCGCTTTTTTCTTATTTATTATAATATTAATAAAGTTAATAACCTTATTCTAAGTAATTAGCTAAGTATATATATAAAGCCTTTTTACTTCTCGTTTACTAAGCGGACTATTATTATTAATTATTAAGTTTTAAAAGTATATACTAGAGCTACTATTATTATTATTAATATTACGTAGGTTACTCCCCTTATATAGCTAGATTTTATCGATCTCTTAGTAACGTATTACCGAGGGTTATAATATTATATTTTTTTTTAAAAAATTGCGCTAAGCTAGATAAAAAAGGTTTTATAAAGTATTATTAATTAACTTATTTTTAGTAACCTTTTGCTACGAATTTAACGTTTATTATCTTATTTTATATATACCCTTTTTTTATAATATTTAAATTTTTTAATTATTTCTATTACCTTTTTAAAATATTTAATAGGCTCTTACGTATTATACTTAGTAAACTACCTAGCTTATTTAACGAGATATTATAAGTTTTCTCCCTTATTTTATATCGTAACGATTTTTTTGACTTTTTAAATGTCTTATTTATTTTTTAATTTTAAAAGATTCGTTATTTAGTTACTAATTATTTAGTAATTTCCCTATAGCTTAAGCTAAGAAATTAGGAAAATATTATATATTTTCTAATACTATTTTAGTAAATATACTTAGTAAGCCTATTTTTTTACTTTTTTAGTTATTACTATTTTAATATATTTTAGTATTAGTTTATTGTTTTTAAATTATATATTCTTTATTAATAAGCCGACGACCTCTCTATAATTAAACTCTTTTAAAATATATTTTTTATTATAATAAGCTACTTAGCTTTTAAAAACTTATGCTTATGCTCGCGTAGCCTAGGCCCTAATCTCCCTAATTTTTTAAACCCTTTTTTAAACTTTTTAAACTATAGCTTTATAATTAAGTATATATTTAATATATTTAAAGTAATAGCTATATAATACTATATACGGGGATATTTTTATAATAAAGTATTAGCTATTATTATATATAAACTCGGCCTTTTTTAGCTATATTACTTACTTATTTAGTAAGCCCTCGGTATAGATCCTTAAATACTTTTTTAATATTTAATAAATCCGCTCTATTTAGCTATCCGTTTATAAGTAATATATAATAAATAGTTAATAACGTATCGCCTATTCTTTAATAAACTTTTCTTAAAATATGCTTATAAAAAGCTTATCTCTATCTATAATAATACTTTCTAATATACCGAACTTATATTTAACTTCTTAATATAGGATACTTACTATTTATACTACGTTAAGTATTTTAATAATAAGTAGGAACTTCGCGAACTTTATTATATAATAAATAATAACTAAGATATTATTATACTTTACGCTATTATTACGAGCGCTTAGTAATAGCCTTATAATAAAGTCTATAAATATTTCTTAAAATAAATATAAAAATAGTAATAATAACTATAGCTACCCGTACGGCTTATATCTTAGGGTTATAATTTTTAAATAATACTTATAGTTTTTAACGTATTTTTAAATATTTTATTAAATATCTTTTTAATAGAACTTTTTTTAAATTAGATCGAGAGTTTTTATAGTTCTTATATAACTTATTTTATAATTATTATAATATTAATAAAAGATCTCTATTTAAAAAGACTTTATTTAAAAAATAACGAGTCTTTTTTTAAAAAATAGTATACCCTATTTATTAAGTAAATATATTCTTAGCTTATTAACTATAGTATAAACTCTTATTAATTATAATATATAAAACTCGTTTTTAATTTATAATTTTTTAATAAGCTCTTTAGTTTTTAATAAGAAATAAGAAGCGAATACCGTTTTGCCCTTTATAAGCTCTTTTATAATAGGACGTAAAATATACTATTTTAGTATAATAACCTTAGTTCTATTTAACTCTTTTTTATTTTTATAAAACCGTTAACGAGCGTTTATTAATAACTTTTTTACTTTTTTACTTTAAGTCGTTATAATAATAACTATTACTATTTTATTAGTATACCTTATAATATATTATTAATATAGGGGAGAGGGTTCCCCATCCCTAGAGTTAGTTAATATCTAGTTAGGATTATAAAAGGAGGCCTTAATTATTTAAACGTATACTTTAATAGTATTATTTTATCTTTTTAAACTAATTATTTTTTATTAAACGTTAGGTAGTAGTTTATTAATAAGATATAGTTTTTAAGTTAGTATAAGGAAGACGTTTTTATAAAGTACTTCCCCCTTTATATAGTCTAGCTTCTTAAATAGACTATTTATTAGGTTCGTTTTTTTAAATTAGTATTTTAAATTAAAGTTAAATATTAATAGTTTATATACCTACTTCGCGAGCCTTTTTTAAAAGTCCTATGTTAATATACTAATTACTCCCTTAAGTACTTAGTAGTTTATTAAAATTATAAACTTTCATAAAAAGCCCTAGAAATAGTAAGCTTAGTATTCTAGCTTTTTTACTATAATAAGTAGTTCTTATTAGCTTATAGCCTATTATTACTCCGTATCCGAGAGTTTTTATAATTAATAAATAACGGGTTGCTATTCTTTATTAACTTATTATAATAAAATTATTATAATAGCTTTAACTAAAGCGTCGGTTTTTACTTATATAATACGTTATAAATTCTAATATATAAATATAGTTATTAAAATAAAAGCGAATTTTAGCTAATTAAACGCCTCGTTTATTTTTTTAGTTTATTAAAAATCCTTTATTTACCCCTTTTCTATTTTTAATAATATTATTATTAGTATAATAATACCTAAGTATTTAGTAATAAACTTCTAATAAAAGTTATAAAACCCTAGGAATACTTAAATATCCTTAATAAACTCTAGCGCTTTTTAATTAGTAATCGTTTATACTCATAATAAGTTAATTTTAATTCTTTTTAATATAATAATATAACTTAAGAACTCGACCCTTTTTTAATAAAACGAGTACTTTAATAGTTTAGTAAAAAGCCTGTATAATTATAAATATTAGAGGACCTTTTTAATATCCTCTATATACTACTCCTTTATTATTAAGTAAATTATTAAATCGTTTATATATACTATATAATAAATATTTAATAAATTAGCGAGCGCTTAGTAAATATATACTTAGAACGTTATAAGTACGTTTATTAGCCTAAAAGGTATAATAATATACTCAAAATAACTATATCGGCTCTAGAACGCTATTTTTTATTAATCTTTTTTTTTAATTTAGATATAGTAATAAGTATCCTTAATATCTATTTTTAAGATCTATTTTGCTTTATAAAGCCTATTTAGGAGCTCGTTAATAAGTAGTAGTAAGTATCGATTTTTTATAATTACCTTATTTAGCTTATAATAGTCTATATAAAAGTATAACGTACTATCCTTTTTTAGTATAAAGAGGATCGGTACCCTAGCTTTACTAACTAAAGGTATAATACGACTATTTACTAAGTTCTTAATAATATATGCGCAAAGCTTATTAAATTATTTCTTACTTAATAAATAAATAGGACTATATAATAATTTAATACTTAGAACTAAATTGATTAAGTATTTTACCCCGCTATATAGCTACGGTCCCTTTATTAACTACTTATTAAATATCTCTATTTCTAATTAAAGTTTTAGTAATAGACCCCCTTATAATTTAGTTTCCGTTACCTCTATAATACTTCTTATAATAATAATATATAATACGTACGCCCTCTCGTAATTTTTAATAATATTACGAATTATTACCTTTAGTTCGGTAACTAAAATAGGCTTGTATAACTATATATTCGTTACTATATTAATATAAATACCCTCTTAGCCTATTAATAATTATAATAATAAAAAGTTTACTATTTTTTTATTTTTATTAACTACGGTAAATAGTCGCTAAATCTTCTTTAGTTATTTATAATAATTAATAAAAAAGAGCGTTAATTAATAAGCTTTTCCCTAGCTTACGGCTTTATTCTAAAAGTTCTTTAATAAGGGAGCTATAGTAATAGCCGGGGTTAACCCTAAGTAAGTTACGAGCTTAGTATTAATAATATTTATTTCGAAGTATATATTTATGTTAACTTTTATTAGCTTTTTAGTAATATTTTATAGAATTATTACCTTACTTTTTATAATTATTCTTATTAATACTCTCTTAATACTTAGTATAAGCGTATTAAGTATATTACTTACGCTTACTTATTTTTTAACGAATTAACTTCTATAACTCTTAGCTTAGTAATAACTTATTAAATAATTACTAACATTAGTTTTAATCGGGGGTACGTCGGCTTATTATTACCCTTACTTCTTAACTTATTTTTTTAATACTTACTAAATATATAGCTTATTTTATTATACATAAAGTACTTAATATTATTATTATAACGTTTTTATAATAGCTTAGCGCGAGTACTCTTATTATATAGCTTTTATAATATTATTTTTAATAAGTCCTTAGAACCTAGCCCCTTAGAACTCTCTTTACTTTTTTTTTTATAAAAAGGGGATATTTAACGTAGTTATTTTAATAATAAATATAGCTTCTTTTTACTATCTTTTTATAACTAGTCGCTACCCTTTTATTAATTTAATAACTATAATTTATTAACTTCGTAAGCTATATTACGTACTCTCTTAATTAAGACTTTATAATAAATTAGATCGTCCTATAACTAAGATAATAATTTAAAAAAGAACTAATATACTTTTATTTTTAAATTCTTTATATCTTTTATATTTAGGTTATAATAAATCGCTAACTACTTAGCGAGGAACTAAGTAGGGGTCTAGCCTTTTTTTAGCCTTTTTATCCTTAACTTTTTATAATATTCCCGTTTCTAAGTCTCGGGGTTTACGTATTATTAATAAATAAATACTAAAAAGTCGCCCTAAAAGAGGGAATTTTAAAGGCTTTTTTTATAATTACGCTATTACGTTTATAGTAATAGGAATATCTTAAATAGGGCCTATTTAATATACTATTTTATAATACTTTTTACGCAAAGCTTATTACTTATTTCTATAATAATAATCTAGTTTACTACCTAGGTACTCGTAGACTCTTTTCTAATTAGTTTATAATTATAAAAAAGAGGTTTTTTATATTTTTATTAACTTAAATACGTCGCTAGCCGCTTAGTAAGTTATTAAACGAGCTCTTTATATTAACGCCGTTCTTAGTTTTAATCTTTAATTATTATTTTTATTATTTTATAAAAATAGGTTATTATTAAGCTTATAAAGTTTATTAAACTAGCTATTTTAGTACTATTTACGCTTTTATATACGCCTTAACCTCGTGCGTTTAGTAATTAGTTATTAATAAATACCTTATTTATAATAAATAGGGTCCTCGGGGTATTAATAAAGTAACTAGCTTATAAAAGTAATCTACCCCGATTATTTTTTTTATTTAGCTTTTTTACAAATGCTAGTATTTAAATAAGACTCGCCCTATAATAAGCTCGTTCCCCTAAATAAAATAGGGTTAAATAGTTAATTTTAAATAGTTATAACTCGTTAATACTAATAGCTCTTTATTAATAATTAAGTATCGTTTTATTAACGTTCCGTTCGTTTTTATAATTTATTATTACTTATATTAGTTATTTTATAAAAATAAAAGCTTTAAAATTATAAAAGATTAGGCTATAAGTACTTAACTAGCGAGGCTATAATATAAGTATAAGTATATTATAAAACTAAAGCTTATAAAGTCTTTTATAAGGGCTTTACTTTTTAAAAAGTTCTTTTATAATACGAATTATATACTAGTTACTAAGTTACTAGCGTCCTATTACTAACCGCATCCCAAATCTATTATAACTTTTTAGTATTTTATATTTTTATTTTAACGAATAATAAAATAAATAAAATATTATAATTTTAAATCCTCGCTCTTTAATTTTAAAAGTAAGTTTTAGTTAACGATATATTAAAGATCTAGCGGATATTTTAGTATTTTTAGAAAAATTACTTAACAAGCCCTAACTTAAGCTATAACGACTTATTTATAGGTCTATAAAGATAAGACTTTTAAAAAAAAGACCTAATATTATAACTTAATACGTATAACTAAAACTAAGGCCCGCTCTATAAGCTTATAGTAGCTACGATATACTATATATATAAAAATATAGGAATATAAAATAACTTTTATAAAATAAAAGAACTATAAATAAGTTATATATAAATAAGAAGTAGTAATTATATAATAAAATAATTACTATAATTATTTTAAATAAGTACTTATTAATATTTACTAAGTAATTACTTAATAAATAAAAGTAATTATTAATAAAGAATATATTTATAAATAGATTTATATATGGTATAAACTTAAGCTAAGCTCTAAAATAGACTTCTATAGCTTTTTTAATAATTAACTTAGTATTAAATCTTATAATTATTTTTAGTTATTTTTATTAAAAACCCCCTTTAATAAGACTACGATTAATTACTAAAGCCTTACTTATTTTACGATTTATAAATATAGTTTTAAAAAAGCTATTTACGACTACGATACTACTTACTTAGTATTCGTAACCTTAATTTTTATTAATATACTTACTACGACTAGCTAGTTATAATATAATATTAATAAATAAAAATAAAGTAATAACTACTTAGGTATTAATAATTATAAGGACGGTTTATAAATAAGAATAACTTAAATATAAAATTATAAAGCTATTATTTAAAATAAGGGGTCTATACTCGGGCTAACGGGTACTACTTATACTTACCCTTATATAATATATTTAAAAACTTTTTAAATAACAAATTAATATAATATATATAAACTATAAATAAGCTTTAAAATAAAGCCTAAGGGAGAGAGTACTTTATTAAACTTCGCTAATTAAGCTTTATTAATTAAAAAATAGCTTAAGGAGTATAAAAAAGGGGACTAAGTAATAAAAAAGTAGCTTAGGTATTAATAGAGCGCTAATAATATACTTTAAAAAAAAAGCAAATTTTAATAATTTATTTTTTAAACCCTAATAATAGTTAGCCCCTATGAGCTTCTTCCCTACGTTATATACCTATTAATATAGATTATTATTAACACAAGTAATTCTGGCCCCTTATATAGACCACAAGGACAGCGACCACATCAGATCAGAAAAGTCCAGGAACAAAACCCGCGAGATCATCGCTGATATCGGTTTTGCTATGCACGTCTAGACAAATACTCTGGATCTCGCATTATGACATAGTCAATCAGAGCCCATGTTGGACTATTGATCGCTCTTCAGCTTGAATCACAGTTTTGTGCTGGGAGATTTCCAAGAACTCTTACCCGGCTCATCGTACTTGCCCTAGAATTGTCTCGAGCAATGCTTCAACAGACAAGAAGCAGCAATACTTGAGTTAGCAGCTGGCCAAGAGAGTTGCGCTTGAGCATCCACAATTCAAGCTGCTCGGAAGTGAAAGAGCTGTTGAAAAGTGAAGATTCATTATAGGTATTCGTTGGCATGTTTCCCCAGCATTCTTAATCTATTAAAACTGAACTGTTGAACGGCAGCAATGCTGCTCTCAATATGCTGCTATCAAACGGCATTTATTTTGCTATCAAGTAGTGTATAAGCTGTCTTTGAATACCAACGTCGTTGCTCAGTGTAATTTGCAGATGAAGATTGAGATAATTCCCCTCAAAAGCGTCGACTGCAGGGTCGCGAGGATGCGCTGACTTCGCGGTGAGAATAAGACTGCTTCGATCAAAAGACCGAGGTTGAAGCTATCGTAACCCAGCCAGCGAGCCGTAACGTCTTCAGGCGTACATTGAACTCTCCGAAGAAGTCTTCTTGATGCCCTCCAGACTTAAAGTCATATTGCCGCTCTAATGATAGACTGTTGTGGCCTTTAAGACCTTGGGGGAAGCAACGGAAACAGGCTCAAGGACACTGCATTGCGAAAGACCATGGAAACTCGTGTAACGACGCTGGGATATTCACAATCCACATAGTTGTGGAACAATAATGTGGTTTTTTCTACCTCGAAAGCTTTTGTTCACTCGGTTCTCATATTCAATACGGTGGCGAACTTGGCGGACACTCAAGAAAATCTGTATGTAATACTACGGGGTTGGAAGGAAATATGAGAGTGCCAGAGGGAGACTTTTCAGGCTCCATTCCAAGCAGACTGGCGCCGTCAGTGGCTCATATCAGTCTTCTAGTAGA
The DNA here is from genome assembly GCF_030869225.1 of Colletotrichum abscissum. Classification (NCBI taxonomy): domain Eukaryota; kingdom Fungi; phylum Ascomycota; class Sordariomycetes; order Glomerellales; family Glomerellaceae; genus Colletotrichum; species Colletotrichum abscissum. The sequence continues at coordinate 412,312 of NW_026850243.1, forward strand.
TAGTATCTCCACGGCAAATAGACCACGACATGGCAATGTGAAATCAAGTACCACATGGAAACTGTTGCTTTGAGACAGAAACTTAGACTCGGCAAAGTTCCAGTCTGTGTGGCAACTGGGAGTGAATGTGAATGGTGGATCAGGCTTCAAGCCCGGTGGCTTTTCCACTTACATAGCTGTGAACAGCATTCTGATCTCTTGCTTCATCGAGGGACAGAAGTTTAGAAGCAGCTAGATTTGAGACAACACGCATGCGATCCATGCCTCTGCATGCTGACATACAGCCAACGTCCTGCAGCTTATCTCTGCTTTTCCCTCAAAACGTTGTGTTCACGTTGTGCCCACCCTTGAATCAGGCACGAGAAGAAGAGTGTATATGCTTCATTACGCATTGTCTGACCTGTGACTTGCCTTCCATGAAGCAGTGGTCGCACGGCATCATATGCCCAGAAAGTCGCGCTGGTCGATTAGGGCTTGGCTGTTCCGATAGTTGGGTGACTGCCCCTGATGAGATAGAATTCTACCACTACCACCACTACTACCACGATGTTGTGACTCATGTCTCAAGAGAAATGTCAAGTGTTCAAGGGCTGTACATGTTGTTCTATTGTTTGACTTGCATAGTGTCTTAGTAGCACCCACTGTAAGGCTGACGAGCAGGCGATAACATTTGTATCGCCGTAGTGATCACTTTTGCAGCTTTACCTTAAAGCAGCTGTGACTATGAAAAGGAATTGCTTGAAAGAAGAACACGAAATTGACCTCTTTTGATGTCTCACGATACCAAGCCGGGGCGGTGTCGTGGACGTTCTGATTTGCTTGAACCTAGCACGGAACTTTGCTATCACGCAGTACCTAGTACCTGGGAACACGATACGATAGGATGGACCGGAATTCTCAAGGTTTGGCTCGGTTGCCGGAGCCCGTGGCTTATCGTAAGTTCTGGTGTCGTATAGGTCAGGTCTCGCCAGCAACATACATTAATGGAACGGCCGGTCTCGGTCCTTCTCGACATGGAGATAATCCTGGACGACATCCGAAGCACCAAGGAGAAGCAGAATTAGCAGCTCAAGCTCCTTTTGATATCCTGGCTTCTCGTTAGAAAACTGCTTCGACTGTTGGTATAGGCAATTTAGACGCTTCGAAGGCCAAATTCAACTACGACGTGCAACGATGGGACAGAAAAGAGGCACAAAGGCAATTGTTACCGCTACTAACAGAATATCAACCACCTCACCGGCCCCTCCCTCCGTGATGACCATATGACTGGTCCTCACTGCAAGATTCCAAAATGGAATTTGCGGCCTCAATAGCCCCAGCTAGGTGCGGAACGAACTCTCATGTCATTACCCGTCGACGTGTACAAGTTCGCCTTGGACGCTGCGTCCCATGACCCGCATCTCTCTCACAGATTCGTCTCTGGAAACAATCGCCAAAACCCGCATCGCTTCGTACAAGAGGTCTGAATGGGCCGATGGAGAGAGAAGAGGGAACAGGCAGATGCCGATCACCTTTGCAGCGTTCTTGAGGCCGTTCTAGAAACTACCAGCTGCTCTCCAGAAGCCTGGCGCAGATTTCTCGATCCGAAGCCATTCCAAGTTCAAGACCAACGGCCGCAGGGAGTAGACAGGTTCGTCGTGGAGACTCTCCAGCGTTGCAAAGACTAGAATATAACTCATTATTCTCAACTTCTGCTTCGATTGCATAAACTTCTTTGAACACGACCAAGAGGCCTTTAATGAACTACGAAATATGAGGCGTAACACAAAATTTGAAGTAATTCGAGCTTTCAACCCTCAAGCACATTGGAGAGTCTGAGCTGAAGCCTTGATATAGGCAGTCGTGGCAACAATCGTCAACCAACTATCACTGGATGTTAACATCCACCGATCCCCGATAGTCTAGTGGTGAGGATATCTGCTTGTCATTGAATTCAACGATTCGCAGGGGACCGGGGTTCAATTCCCCGTCGAGGAGTTTTTCTTTTGGTTTTTGAGCATGTGGGCAGTTCTTTTTGTTCTCAAGTTGATTTTGTGTCTAAAATGTCGGGTGGCCCACTGGTCAGGCCCTTTTGTGGGTCATTCGGAAATGAATTGCAGCCAGATGCCAGCTTCCCCAACACAGAGCTTTGTCATGCAGTTAGCGCGGCGAGGGATCCAAGAGAAAGAGTTAATCCTTCATTACTCTAGTCCGAGCATCAAATATAATGATGAATTTAACCGCCTCACTCTCTGTTCTCTGTGGTCGTCTTTAAGTTGCCTAGGATGTTCACAGTTACGTACAGTAAGCTGGGATACGACTCTGCAGAACGAGATGCCTTGATCTATTCCAACTTCGCACTCACTCCTTGAGAGCAGATGTCAGACAGCGGGTGTAAACTTGACGGATCCGGAAAGGTCTGGTCCACTGATGGCGTCTTGGGTTTTCGCAACGGGTACATGAATGTGACACTCTGCTTGAACTTACAGCGGTCAAGGGATAGCCATGCCGTCGATCATCTCCATATCCGCTAGCCCGGCGAAACTGTACTTTTTCATAACAAGGCAGGGAGGATGATCGGGGAAGATGTAATAGACCAACGACTAATGTCGGAACAGCATATGATAAACTTCTCTTCAACATAACTTACTTTACCATTCGCTCATGGGTGATGATGTTTCCGTCAACTATATTTACAGGAACGATGGCACTATCATATTCCGTGCATGTCAGGGTTTCTGAGGTTGCGGTGGCTTTGGTAAAGTCATGTCCGCGACAGCCTAGACCATAGTTGTGTCCTGAAGACTTGTGGAAAGGCCATTCATTTAGACTCTTGACCAACGTAGTCATGGCTTATTTTCTGATGATCCCCTTCCCCTCCTCTTTGTGTTGATCTTCAGAATCTCTTGTATGCTTTTAAGAATCTCGAAACCTTGTCGAATTTCTATGTATAACAGATCTGAACGCTGGCAAGGGTGATGATGAGAAATACTGTCAATGGCGTTCTGGGATGGCCATTGCGCTTAATTGGACCACTCCAATTCACCTCCATCAAGTCGTACTAACAAGCACCACCAGCATTTCTACCTGGCTGCTTAGTGACACTGTTACCAAGGCCGAGAGATTTTGATTCTTGTCTAGTCGATAGATAACGCCATTAATTTAAACAAGAAGATAGGGATGGCTAGCAGTGAAGAAAAAAGGTGCTATACGGTTATGGTCGCTGATATGATACCAGAAGCTTATAAGGCTAGTAACGAAGATGTGATGTACACTCGTACTGCTTGTTATGAAGATTCCGTTCGGTTTGCTTCACGATTCATCTGGCTCCTCTAAGTTTCTTCTTAAAGCGTCGTGGAGGCCGTGATTCTTGAGATAGGCGGCTCCTGAATTCCAGCTGGCCGTGTTGTGTCCGTGAATCCGGTGTCTTGAGAGCCTCAGATCTATGTCTTGGATGCATTCATCTCAAGGTCCTGAAAAGAGGCCATGTGTTGGTATCCCTATCACAGCGTAATTGGTTCGAACCGTGGGTTGACGAAGAGATCAATTGAACTATATGAATTCCTGCGTAGGTGTAAAAAGGAGGTTCCAACCGTAGGTTGGGCAGGCCGCTATAATCAGAAGTAGGGGCCGTAATTGGTCCCTGCGCGGTCGGGGGTACGCCGAGGTCGAATTGGACTTCCAATCCGACACCATGTCGGAAGCGTGATGCTAATGATACACACTAGTTGAAGATGGTCCTCGCCAATAAACACATCTAGAAGCGAGGTAAATGAGAGAAAGTTGTGGTATACAGTGGCGTGGTTCGCTTAACCAAGAGACTATGAGAAATTGCTCATGAATATAACCTCCGGGGCGTCCCTCGTGTGGCAGTACGCCAGAGTCCACACAAAGCCATGCGTGATGCTGCCTCGGGTTCCAACACAAAACCACATCGGAGTTCCATATCATTACTTCGTTGGTTAGTCTAGTGTCTTGGATCAAAACATATATTTAATTAAGACTGGCGTGGCTCAGACTGGCGTGACTGAAGTTAGTGTGATTCTCAGAAAGATGAACAGAGTCATTAACCTATCGGACGACAAATATCATATCATATAGTTGAGCACTTGAACAACCGCCAGGGATGACCGCACCATACCCACATCCACTTGGCCGCGTGTTTGAAAAGAAGTGCAAAGGTCAATCATTGTTGTTCATCGGCGTTTCTTGAAGCCAGGGGTTGGAAACAAGAGGGGAGAGTAGATAGGAGGACCCTGAAGGAAGGGATGTATTGACGCATTCGGCACTCGAAAAAACAGGTCACTACTGCTAGTACAAGCGTTACTTATCGTGACAATAACGTACTTATCATAGCCATCATTCATTATCCCAAACCGCATATCCTGGAACACAGCCATATTCAAGGCAGGTCAACAAGGGCAAGCCAACAGGAGCAAGCCAACGCCCTCGGTCTAGAGAAGGACGCAATCCTAAATGAAGCAGAAGTCTCCTCACTTGAGTAAGTGACATGGTACTCCTCCTTCAACATTCAAACCGATGATTCCACCCTCCATCACAACTCTTGGCCAGTACATACACGTGCCGCGACACTCTCAACATCAAACCCGCCAAAGTCTTCCCGAATCAGAGAAAGAAGAAAACGGTCCTCGTCAGCACCAAGAAAGTTAAGCCAGAGCATGCCAACAATACCAGAGGGCATTTCCATGTCCTCATGGTCCTTGCCAAACAGCTGGCGGCGCCAGGCATCGTCAAGCTCCCTCTCGAGACAGATGAGATGACGCACGACATGCCAGCGCTCCGCGCGCTCGAACTTAATCTCTTCTGTATCCTCAACCTCTTGCTCATCCGTATCACCATTGTGTGCATCGATCGGCCTTGGGAGTGATGGCGGAGTATCGTATCGAAGTCGGTCAAGTCGAAGCGTGGCCTGGAAAAGCTGTCGAGCCCCATCAAAAAGGTCTTGTTCGATTTCTTCGACCCTGCGAGCGTGAATGCCAAGAGAGCCGCGCTGGTTGACCCCGACCATGGATACTGAGTCGTCGGGACCGAGGACAAACGAGGGATCGATGATGGCCGAGCTCGGCCGAGAAGCAGCAAGCTTGTTAGGGTGGCAGTTGTCGTTGTCGTCGGTGCCCTGCTTCTTATTCTTCTTCTCCTGCTTCTTCTTCTTCTTCTTCTTCCAGTCCGCGAGTAGCGACTGGCCAACCTCCCGAGACATGTTCGCAGCAACGCCAGACCAGTCGGGATGCAAAAAGCCATCGACCCAAGGTGCCCATTCGCCGGTGGGACTGTTTTCGGGAGTGGCGCCTAGGTTGACGAGGATCCGGCGACGGCTTTGCAGAGCGGCTTTGATGCGCGGCAGGGCGACACGGTCAAAAGCGGCGCCCCAGGATGAGCCATCTGGGCGAACGTAGCGCATCTCGAGCATGAGTTCGTCTTGTTTCTTCCACTTTAACTCGCTCATCGTAAGGCGGTTGGCGATGATGTGACGCATCATTGCCTTTTTACATGACGCCCCAAAGCTGAAGTTCGTGGTCTCGGCTTTCGCAAGGTACGTAACAGACTGATCACAAATGTGCTCCTCATCGTTTGTTGGGCACATGGCCGGCGTGAATGGAGCAATGTAAACGAGGAACAACGTCGAGCGAGTGAGTGTAGGTGTGCTTACTCATGATAGATGTGTACAGATGCACGAGTGCGAGGGGTAGATTGAGAAGATGACGATGAAGGACAGTGAGCGAAAGAGGGAGAAGGAGAGGAAGAGAGAGACTGTGAGACACATAGCCGTTTGCTCAAGGATGGAAAGACGGAAAAGGTCTGATCACTGTGCAAACGAAACTCTCTGGAGGCATCTTCAAAGTTCGCCTGGCTCATCGATAGGAGGAGCAACACGCCCCTTCGACTACGCGTCATATCACTTCACCAATAAACCACCACAAGGACAACCTAAACTTGACACGGCGTTCACGTCTTGATAGTCCGTCGAGTAAGCCACCATGAACAACGGCCGAGATCCCCCGCTCTCTGCCCGCACCAGGTCCGCGGCATCCACTGGGATCATCAGCGACGCGATGGCCGCGGAGATTGAGGAGCAGTTTCGACTGCCCGTTGGTCACCCAAACAGACAGAATGATGAAGCTGTGAGGGCCAACTGGCGAGTTCTCTACCAGGACTGGCTGAACGGAAAGATGAACAATCTTTGCCGCAATCGTCGTGAGTCTCGGTCTTCTCCCGAGCCTCTTCCAAGCCACAAAATAAAAGAAGAATGCGAGATGCTGACAAGAGATAAACACATACAGCAGACCAGTGGTCCCGCGCCAACGCCAGCTCCAGCACGAGCACCGCGACCACCCTCTCGGCTCGTCGTTTCAACGGCTCGATCCTCGACGTGGACGGTCTTTCGAACGTTGACTTGAGCACCGCAGCCTCGGACATGCGTAGACGCATCATCGGTATCATCAACAAAGACCCCGAGCACTTTCGGGCCGAGATCGAGCGACGACGACAAGCACAGCAGCAGCAGCAGCAGCAGCAGCAGGACAAGGATAAGGGAAAGGGACCCGAGCAGCAGCAGCCGCAACAGCGGGCTCTGGCACAGCTGCGAAGAGCAGGCGCAGGAGGACCAGGCATCGCTGGATCCGACTTTCACTCGGCCGCGCAGATTGATAAGCGAATGGGTCAGCTGCTTGCCCAACAGGAGGCTTCGCTCCTGGAGGCCCTGCGCATTGAGTGCGAGATGAAGGCGCTGTGGTGGCTGAAGCAGCGCGCAACTCAAGAATCAAAATGAATTCACCATCTGCAGAGCCATACTAGGTAGCTCCGGTGCTCTGTTCGTATCTCATCAAGAAACAGATCACAGCGTTCTCAGAGCATGAAAGGCATGCAGAGGAAAATCAGGGACTCGAGATGTGGAGATAACAGACAAGGAAGAGGAGAAGGAGAAGTGTGATTCGAAGTTTTGGAAACAACGGAAAATGGAAGACGGAGACAACTTTTGATTTGCAATGTTGGAACAGCTCATGTAACTATCATCAAACGTCATCCATCAACTCAAGGAAACAAATCACAGACTGCCCATCAACATCAGCCTCTTGAACAATTGGTCCGCCTCAATGACGCTGCGCCTCGCATCCAATTGCCAGTCCAGCGCTAGCCGAATGTGGCCTACGAGTGACTCCTCGTAACTGACGACAGGCTTCACAGTCTCGTGGGCAGGCACCGGGATCCGGTCGCTGCTGGAAACAACAGTGCTGTTGCAGTCACCATCGTGTACTCCGGACGTGAGAACAGACCGGGGAGCGCGAGTGTTGCTGTTACTAACTGTGGTGTTGGCGACGACGGTGCTGTTGCAGTTATCGTCGTTACCTTGTCCCGACATGACGACAGGCCGTGGAGCGTAGGTGTGAATGGGAACAACGGTGGTGGCGGAGACGACAGTGCTGTTACAGTCATCTTGTTGTCCAAGTTTCAGGTAGGTGGGATAAGATTGAACAAGGGTATTTTCGGAAACCACTGTACTGTTTGCCGCCACGATATTGTTGCAGTCACCTTCGTGGCCAAAGAACGCAGCAGGAATAGCAGCAGCAGCAGGAGCAGGAGGAAGAGGCTGAGCATGGCTGCTGTCGCCAGCAATGGTGGCATTGAGAGTGCGCCCTGCCAAAAGGACATTGTCGACGGCCTGCAGGTCTGGAAAGTCAGGACCGGATGTCTGAGCTTCGTTTGGCAAAACGGCAGGACTAACCGCCGAAGCCGAAGTCGGCGAAGCACTGCTCGAGAGGTTTGAAGCGAGAGGATCGAACCGCTGCCACAAGGGGATGATTTCGCTGGCCACGCTGGCCGCGAGAGCCGCGAGGGCCGCGCTTCCCCCGCCGGTGGTTGGCGACGAGGTAGGCCGCTGTAGATATAGGCTGCTCGAGGTTGACAAGAGTCTTGCGTCGGCGTGTAAGCCGGGGTTGGCGCCAGGGCTGGTGATTGCCGTGTCGAGGTTGACGTTGGGCCAGCGCGGGGCTTGAGCGGGCCTGCGCGGGGTGTGAGCTTACACTGAGAGGATCATGATGGTATGAGCTGTCTGAATGAACACGGGGAGAGAACTGCTGGCTTACGTGGGGTTTGGAGGCAGAGCCGAAGACAGCGAAGAAAGAGACGACAGAGCCGAGGACGAAACTGAAGTCGCAGATGGAATCGTAGCTGGCGTTGCTGGAACGGGAATCGAAGTCAGAGCCTGAGTCAGAGCTGCACCCGGGGCCGGAATCGGCTTGATGATCGAGGGTGGCGTGGTAGCCAAAGGCCAAGGGTCAACAAAGCGGACAGTGGAACCAACGATAGACGTGGCGGCCAAGGAGTTGGGTACTGGGGCGGCGAGAATCGGGGGGAAACGTGCATCGACATCGCGAGTGTTCCGTTTGCCGAGGGTCCGTAGCCAAGCCTGAACGGTGTCGACAGTCTGGAACCAGGTGCCCGTGATTTCGGGGCTCCAAACGTGGATGCCATTACGTAGCTGGACGACGCGGTTATCGAGGACCCATTTGCGTGCTGTGTGGCGGACCTTTTCGCGGAATTGGGTGAGGACGACTTTCTGGAAGCGAATGGTGGCGTCGACGGCGGTAGCCTGAAAGGGTCCCATATGGCAGAGGGGCCGGAGGTATTCGAGAACCAAGTTATCAAAGTCTGGCCTCTGGATGTCGGAGGGGAGAATTTTGTGCTTGAAGAGTTCGTAGAGGATGGTGGCGCGTACCAAGAGGCACCAGCCAATAGCCTTTTTTTTGGACGCTGCGTAGGACTCGACAGGCACGCAGCAGACCTCCTGGAACGCACATTAAGTTAGTCGTTGCATCATGTACGACGAGCACGATGCAGGCGGAAGAGGGCTGACGGAGAGCGTGCAGGAAAAGGGGCAACAGAAGAGGGGGCCTCAGAAACGGGAAGTACTCACGTAGGCTGTGTTCGAGGTGCACATGGCGGCAAATTGGGCGTGGTTGGGTACAAAGACTTTTGTGACGCTGCGTAGGGAAGACTGAAGAGATGGAAATCTAAAAGAGAAGAAGAGCCCGAGAACGAATGGCAACATCGACGCGATATAAGCTCTCGTGAATATCGTCAAACACCAGAGTCCCCCAGTGTCAACCTCGTTAGCGTCCTCATTCTCAGCCGCAGGCTCCTCCTCGCCAACCAGCCGCTGCTGTGCTTTCACCGATGGTAAGTTGCTGAGACGTCACAGGCTGGATGCCAGAGTGCATGAACTGGTTCGACCAGGCTGCAGCAGTTCGCCAGTGGAGCTGTCTGTCCATGGTTCGTCCGCATTGCGTTTGTGGTTCGTCGCTGCATTTGTTCGTTTGTCATCTGCGCGTTAGTCTTCAGCCTGTATTCGCGCCAGTCCTCAGCCGAACTCCCGCAAGTCTCGCAGTTGGAACGATGACCATAATCTGGGCGCAGCCATTACCAGCGGTAAGGCACCGGTGTTTGGACGTCGGTTCGGCCGTCATGCATCGTCCCAGGGTGTATGAACTAGGAGGGTGAGTCCATTCGGAAGGGGAACCTGTTCCATGGGGCAGTCAGTCCTAGACTCAAGACAAACACTTCACGATGAATTGAACCACTATCTCAAGTTCTAGCCCACGAGATTCTGACCGCTAGATGTGGGATAGGAGAGACACAGAGAGAGAAAGACGCAGAACAGGAGGGGTCGATAGGTGCAGGAGGGAGAATGTGGGGGAGAACAACAGAGACGGCGGTGTGGAGATGTGAATAGAGAGAGTGAAGAGAGAGAGAGAAAGAGAGAAAGACGAACCATAAGTACTTGACGTCCTCTGCCATGCTCTCTCTTACGTCTCTATTGCAAAATTGTGTCGACTTCTCGGCATCATTCCTGCCACGATGGTGTCAATTTCTTGATGCCGTCGTCTACCAGGACTGCATACGCTGATTCCTCAGCTTGTTCATTGCGACAATGATGTCGATTTCTCGATGCTGTCTAACTACGTGATCATGTTGATTCCTCGACGTTGTTCGCGTGTGGCTATGGTGTCGATCTGTCGATGTCGTCCTCTGCCAGGACCACACTGGTTTCTCAGTGCTGGAGCCTCCCCTTCCCTTAAGGTGTCGACTTCTCGATGCTTATTCAACCTAGCGACCGCGCTGACTTCTCTGCGTTGTTCGCTTCCGTGATAATTATCAATTTCTCGATGCCATCCGTGCGCTAACCGTGTCAACTTCTTGATACGGTGAGCTCTCCGAAACCCCTCTCAGTCACCAACCAGGTGGCCAAGCCTCATTTCTGAGGCTGAGCGGTAGCCGATCTCTCGGCTGCCCTCCTGGTTGTCACCGTTGACGTAACCCACTCTCCATGATGGGCGACGTCGCGGTGGCAGAGACTGACACTACTTCCAGCTTTTGGTTTCCCTGGTTCGTGCTCCCCTCCATCTTCTGCTCCGGCTTGTGCACCCGATCCGTCGCCCATAGGCCAGATGGCGCTTACCCAAGCCCACTGATATTTGGCGGCGCGGTCCAGCTCAAAGAGGCGGCGTCGAAGAGGAGGATCAACGGTAATATGGTGGCGTACATGCTTCGCTCCAGCATCCCGGGCCGCAGCAGCCGATTCCAGCTCCCGCAAACGACGCTGTGCGTGCATGATATGGGCTGTCAAGGCTTCCGATGAGGGAAACTCACAGTACGCCGCTCCATCGCACGGTTTCCCATCATCCGCCTGGACCGCCGTCTTAGCAAGCCAATCTAGTGACGTTCCCACAGTCTCGCGTGCCGACTCGAGAGTCATCAAGGCCTCGTTGACTAGCCCGCGAACAGCATCGCGGCGAGGTGCTAGTTCCTGTGAAAGAAGCTTTACGTAAAACACTATGTCTTCACTCCACCAGGGGCTGCCGCTGCCGCTATCGCCATCCTTCGGGGTTATATGGCCCGGAGAGACGACCTCGTTGTGTGACATGTCTACTAGCATGTGAATGACGGCGCCCTCAAGTAGCTGGGACTTGTGGAGATGGTGCTCCAAGGCTGTTAGTTGGCGCATCCAAGCCTCCACGTTCTTGCGAGAAGATTTGAGGTAGCCAAGAAACGACTGAGCCAGGGCACTAGCACTTGTATTATATCGATCGTATGTGGTGGTGGTGAATCTTGGTGTCGGTTTCGGTGTCGGCATAGAGTCGAGGTCATCGCGCACATTGACGAGTAGAAGGATGAGGTCGGATTCCCACGTCGTGTGATCGGTGCGGGACAGGGCTTGCAGCAGAACGGCTGCATCGCGTGCGTTGTCGGCTAGGTTCTTGAATGCGTCGAGGGATCTGGTCGACGTAACAGATGAGGTTGTTGTAGAACGAACGTGACGGGCGAGATTAGACAACTTAGATGTGACCAGGGAGTATGATAGGAGCTGGTCTGCGGGCCACCAGATATCACAGGGGTTTCCTTTGAGGTCATGATGGTGGAAGCGAAGAGGGAGGAGGCTGAGAGAAATGGACTCGATGTGAGAGAGCATATGGCGCGTATCGAGCATTCGGGTGCGGGAGCGATAACGAGACGGCGACGAACCGTAGGCGTCGAAGGAGAAGACAGACTGAGGATGATGAACAGTGCATAGCAAGAAACCCGCCATCAAGAGTGTCATCACCATGACAAGGACCACCCTCAGCATTGGACCGCGCCGCAAGGACAGCTCCTCCTGCGGAATCTGCACCACCTCTGGTTTGGACGACAGCTCGGACGGACTGGAGGTGGTGTAAGCGGGGAGATGTATAGTATCGACCGTGAAGGAGCGACCGCAGCCGTCGGCGTGGTAGGGATTGCCATCTTCGTCGGTAACATCGTCGTCGTCGTCGTTGAGCTCTGAGCATAGGGAGACTTGGTTTTTGCAGTAAAAGTGTACAGTGTGGGAGGTTGTTTCGGATGCGGACGCCGACAAAGACAATGGTGTTAAAAGCCAATCGTCATGGAAGCACAGCGCGACGTGGCGGGTAATAGAATCGGCGACGGATCGGGGGAACGACAAGCTTAGGGATACCCGGTAGAACAGAGGAGAGTCGTCGTGATTCTCCCAACTGCTGTAGCAGCTATCGATGGCGTCGGAATCGACAATGATGTTCTCCGAGTCTTGGCCTTCTTCATGGGGTTGCTGCATGATGGACGGCGAGCAGTGGTAGTCCTGTCTGGGACATTGGAGATGGAGGGAGAAGCATCGTGGCAGCGGTCAAGGACAAGATATCGGCGGTGCATTCACTGGTGAGAAATCTCAAAGGGGGATTCCGAGTTCTGTGCATTCGCGTCGAGTGCGTGGTGTTGTCGTGTCCGTTTGCTTCTGATTGTTGTTTGCCATTGTTGTTGATTGAGTGCTCTCCGCCGAGGGAAAGACCAAAGGAGACAATGATGTCACTGGCAGCTACCTCATGTGTGGATACGTGGATATGCAATGCAAGGTATCTGGAATTAAAGAGAGAGAAAAGCTTTTGTTTCCAATGGTTTTTCTCGATGGGGGGACAAACGGACAGAGAAAAAGACGTTGGAGGGATTGGAGGGGCAGGTAAAAGGTAGAAGTGGCTGGGTGATAGTGGGCTCCTGAGGTGTGGCGTCTCACCTGTGGCGCCTGTGGCTCGCGAGACAGAACGTCACATGACGTGAGAGGAAAGGAGTGTCGTGTGAGCTCGACGTGGCCGGACAAATCAGCATCCGTCGCCGACAACAAGAACGGAGGCGCTCGAGCCAGCCAAGTGTGACTGGCCAATGGCAACCGGCTCCTAGAGCTGCCGTCTCCACAAGCTACCACGTGCACAGTTGGTTTTGGCCGACTCCAATAGCTGCCGGGCACACGGTTGAATTTGCCACAGCCACCTGCCCGCTTGCACAACACGCAAGGTACCTAGCAACATACCTACCGAGGTGGCTTCTTCCAAAGCCACAAACAGAGAGAGCAGAGGGAGTCCAAGTAGTTCACTCACAACTTGAGAAATCCATCGCTCGGGTGACAAAGATGACCCACGTCGACGGCATCAGGCACTCAAATGAACGCTATTGTTTCCTGCCACTCAAATGCCCAGAGGTAGTGTTGTGCAGATGTCTCTGCTACCGGACCGTTCGACAGTGTCTGGGCGGACTCCAAACGCCCGGAGCCCTACTACTTACCGCTCTCTGGACCTGTCGCGTCCCACCTGCCACCAGCTGAGCCGGGGCACGACGGGGCTGGACGGGGCAGATGCGATGTACATTCTCTTGTACCCTTTCGACGCCATCACCATGTCCTCATCTCATGCAAGCACAGCGTCGGGCTCCTCTCCAGCGCAAGTCAGTTGTCCATTCCAATTGTGCAATTGGAAACGGGCAGCCATGAAGCCGATGGACTCATTTCGTTCGTGCTTCCTCGCATGGATGCTATGTTTCGCATTAACAATTTGTTAATTCTGTTCCCGTCCCAGTCTATGGTGCTCCACATCTGTATGCATCCCGATGCTCTCATCTCCGTCCTATTCATCAATAACAAAAAATGAGGAATGACAAAACTTCCCTTGCGTCCAACAATCCCCCTACCCTACCGACAACCTCCCCAGTACTGTCATTGAGACCACGTCTTCTCCCTCGATGGACAACTCGTCTAACGCTGTCGCTGCTGTTAAGTCTGTCGGCAAGCCTGCCGACGCCGTCATGGAAGCCGTGTCTTTCCCCGCGGCTGGTACTCCGTCCAGCATTGTCACCGCCGACAACCGCACAAGATCGATCAGTAACATAAAGTGAAGAAATTACAAACAAAAAACGGCCACTATGCGCGTCCCGCCCGCTCTCCCACAGCTCACAGCCCCAGTCCCAGCACCAAAGAACCGGGAAAATCTAGCGTTTACGCCGCTCGTGCTTCAAGTACTCCAAACACTCCTTCATCTCGTCCCATGTGAAACCACGCGTACCAGGCGGTGGTTGTTCTTGGTCCTCTTCGATAACAAGGTACTTTGGCTGTTCTCGGTCCCGTGACGAGCTAGCGGTATCGAAATTGGCCTCCCCGCCTTCCTCTCCCTCAGGCCACGCCCCCGATACCCGGATACCTAACGGCAAAGAAGTAGACGGAGTAGCGGAAGTAGGGGGTGGTGGAGGAGGAGGAGGGGCAGTAGTAGCGGGACTAGGGGAAAGAAGAGGGGAGTAAGGAAGTATGGACGGAAGAAGAGAAGGGAGCAGAGGGTACTCGGGCTCCTGCGCGATCGTTTGACGGTGACCCTGGACTTGGACCTGGCCCTCAGCCTGGACCTGTATTCTCGTCGACGTTCTAGGCTCGTCGTGCTTTGCTTGGGGTTTGTTCAAGCCACTTCGTTCTGTTGAGGGCTGCATCGGCCGCGTTATGGGCCGCGTTCTGGGCTCTATTGGGGGCTTCGTCGGGGGTCTCATCGGGGGCTGCGTCGTGGACTGCGGCGTAGACTGTGTCTTGGACTTCGTCGTAGAGTTCGCCATAGGCTTCGTGGCAATGGTGGCGGCAGCCTTCTTTCCAGACTCTTTGGGATCCTTCAAGGCCTCTTTGGGATCTTTCGAGACCTCTTTGGGCATCGGCACCTCTTCTTCTCCTCCCTCTTCTCTGTCCTGTTTGTTCACAATCTTTGTCAGCGGAACGACTTCTATCAGTATTATCAGGGCACAAGAGCCAAGGCAGACTGAATGAAGCGGCATACAGCAGGATACTCTGGTAGTGACACCCATTCCCCTCGTGTCAAAAAGGATGGTAGCGATTGTGGCAGCAGTCCCCAGTTCTCAGGCCACATTGGCTCATCCGGATCCATTTCCGTCGGGTCGGGAGCAAGCAGCTTAGCCCGGCGTAGGTGGGCTTTCGTGATGCAATTGGCATACTCATGGGGCGGATCTTGGGCAGCGAAACGCTGGAGCTGACGAGCTCGCCATACCCAGTTGACTGCCATGGCGAGAAAGGCCCAGATCGATGAAAAGAGAGACTGAGTGGTCGATGGGAAGGAAAGAGAGAGGACGTATGTGGCTATGTGAGTACATATCTTGTGTTAGATCTACCTACTTCTCGACCGTCGTGTCCACGGCCCATGAGGCCACTCCAGGATGCCCTTATCCCGAGACCCTGATCATCAGCGTTTGAGGCCACGATCTATAGGCATGTTCGCTTCACGAAAGGAATGCCGGCCAATATGACGCTTCACATGCCGCTTCCCGTGTCTGCCACCACCCCCTTTCACTTGTCAAATTCTGTCTGCTTCGCCCAGCCTTCATCCTGGATCCAGGGAGACACCGGCCCACTGGCATCACTGCATCGCCAGCCAGTGCTTCCCGCAGAGACTTCTCAGCACGGGCTCTCGATCTACCGCGCTCGTCAGAGGCAACAGGATCACCTTGTCGTAGTACCTTCGCATCTCCTTTCGCGTCATCAGCACGTCCACGACGGCAAGGAACAAAGATCTCTCCTCGTCCAACTCGTGTATCTTCCTGCCACCCTTTTTCTCTTCCTTTCGCGCCCCAGCCACGTGCCGATCCCACGCCCGCCACAAGTCCAGCTCGACAGCCTCAGCAGTCTTTGACGACGCCGGGTTATCGCTGCCCAGGAACTCGTACAGTGTCTGGACTTCGTTTGACATGGTCTGTGCCTGCACGCGGTGGTGGAGTATGCACAGCTGCATATCGACGCCTGTTGACAGAAGAGAAAAGGTCAGTTCGTGATCTTCAGGAGTACCCGTACCTACCTACTGTGTTGCTTTGGTGTTTGGATAATCGTCGTCTTGTATGGTGAATTGGATTTGTACGCATACAGCCCCATCCCGCCATAGAGCATGCATCCCACACCGACAACGCTCATCAACAGGGTCAAGAAGCCAGAATATCGATGAGCTGTTGATGCCATGGTGAAATATGTTAAACTGAGATCTCAGACAGCCTCAGAGAGTAGGGCGGAGATGCGGTCCGTAGTATCTTGATATAGTCTGTGAATCTGACTTGGAGGTTGAGAGAACTGACGACGGTCTCTTTGGAAATGGGTAATTTCTGCTCGGATGTTCGCCCTGTTTTGCTGGGTGCTTCTCGTTGGATTTATGATGCACTCTCTGCTTGTCGAGAAGTTGCCAGCCTTTGTTGAAGATGTTGTTTCATCCGCCTTGTCTGTCAAGACAAGAATGTGAGGGAACTGGAAAGTTGTTGCCCAACTTTTGTCCCTTTATGTTCTGCGTTATGATATCTCTAGCTTCCTCTGACCCTTTAACTCATCTGCCTGAGACAGGCCGCGAGAAGACGACAGAACTGATCGCCCGTATCAGTCCTTTGTCTCTTGCATCGCAATATTTTCCAGCCTCATCTATCACAGTCCAGCTTCATCGTCTTTCGGCTTCCCCAGCTTCTCCTTTCCTGGGTCTCTGATGTGTGATGTCGTGTCATTCCTACGTCAGCGCGGAGATATAAACACAATGACTCGCTGGGAATCCAAGTCACCTGTATAAACCTCCTGTCAGATGACCCCTTTTACGCAAACGTTCGCTCGAGAAAATGCCACCGAATAGACACCCCACACCCGCCGCGGTCGACGAACAACACGTCACACGCGAAACTCTGTCGTCCGCCAGAAGTTTGTTGAGGGCCTTGAAAGCGAAAAAAGAAGCGGAAGCGTCAGAAACAGCCTCAGCAGCTTCCGTAGCTGCAGGTTCAGTCGCCGCATCGTCATCGTCCGCCTCCTCTTCCACCTCCTCCCCCGTATCAACTCCAGCGAGAGCTCCAGCCGCTACATCATCATCGTCCTCTTCCACTCCTTTCTTTTCCTATTCAGCTCCAGTTGCAGCTCCAGCCGTCACCTCATCACCATCCATCGCTGCAACTGCGGCCCCAACCTCGTCATCATCATCATCACCCTCCCGACGCCGAGAGCGACAAAAAGAACGAAGTCGCCCATCCCATCCTAGCAATGGCCCGCAACATCAGGTCTTGCTGCAAGCTCCAAAAGTCTCGACACCAGACCCAGCTCAGATGCCACGTCAGGCTCTAGATCAGCGACAGCCTGGCCTAACACGGCGTATCTTCGTCTTCATTGTGTACCGCGTCGTGTTCTTGCACTGGCAAGGCACACTTGTCATCGGTTTGGTCTTGGCTGTAGCGGCAATTGCGACATTTGTATCGGCTCACCCATGTGTCTCCCTCGGCATCATGGCAGGCGTGCTGCCCATCGGTGCCGGTATGGCGTCCACTTCGTACAGCCTTCTTTGCGATGTGGCTGGTTTAAAGGGCAAGAACAAGGCAGGCGCTACCATGAATGCAACACAGTACCAGCAGGCGACGTCGCCTTTCGCTCTCGTCAACACCAACTTTCCAAGCTTCTCGTTGGGCATCAGCAGCACGGCAGATGCCGTGACGAATGTTATTACGAGCGATCCATCGCACGGCGTATTGACAACTGCTTCTGATATGCCAGCCAAGGATGCCCTCGGCAAGGTCGATGCCGCGCTGCAGAAGCATTTCCGGCAACGGTTGCCGCGGGAGCAGCGCTGGTACGCCGACATGGCGTCCAGAATCAGAAAGGCTCCGTCTGCCAAAGCGGTGCGCCAGGGGGCTGGGTGGATGTGGTGGCGAGGTCCGGCGATACAGGCACGAGCCGTAGCTTCGGCAATGGCAAGAGCGCGCGCGATACTGGAGGTGGTGGAGGAGGCGCTGAGTGCGCGGCATGAAGTAGTAAGAATCTTGACAATCAGCGAGACGTTGAAGGCAGCGGCCCACGCGCTTCGAAACACGTGCGCATGGAAACAATTGCTGGAGCAGAAGCCATACATTGCGGAGCGGTTCGTCAAGGATCACTACTCCATAGACATGGACGGAGATGCAGCCAACTTCGACAGCAGCAACACCGCGGTGATCAAGAAGGAGTTGGAACTTGCACTGGCCGAAGTATCGCGTGCGCGAGTTCTCTGCCGAGGATCTCATGTCATGACTGAGGCGTGGGATCAGTTGCAGGAGCGCATCACCAGGCGGGAGATGGAAGACTTATTGACGACCAAGAGCAAGCTCGAAGATCTCTTGGCGACTGGACCCGTAGGTGGGCCTTTGGCTGGGAATGGTGTCGGTGCAGCTGATGAAATGGACGATTGGGAAGGGCGATTGTATGAAGTGACAATCAAACTGCTTGACAGCATCCAGCTTGTGTATGGCGATTATTAGGATGGAGGCAAGGTGGATTTTGTCGATAGACTTTCGTAGTTTTAGAAGCAAGGGATGGAGATAGAGTTAGTCGTATTAAGGCGTATGAAGGTATTGTGGGATGTCATTGCCTGGAGTTGTCGTTCACAGCGCACCTTAGGTAGCCCGGCAAAACCGGGGGGATGGTGTCAAGGGGTACATGTCACCGGCACTTCTTAATTGAGTTCGAGTTCCGTGAAACTCCCGTCCATCTTATCTCTCTTATCTGTACGTCATCTCTATCTTAATATTGTTTTTTGTCTCAAGACAGGAGAAATATTGCGGTCAAGTGCATTCCACAGCAGCACGTCAACCATTCAGCAGCACCACTTCTGCTACTTGACAGCAGCATCAGACAGCAGCATTCATGTGCTTAAAAACAGCAGAGTCAACAGCAATATTGCTGCTGTCAAGTGTCCTCTTTAAGCCACTGCTGCTGCGTACTGTGACCCTCCAACATGGTATACTTTGAGTCAATATCTAGAACACTGGTGTGTGAAACGAATCAAAGTACATACGTGGCTGGAAAATGACTCGAAATTATCATAAGATCGGGACATATAGCTCAAGATTCTGCGCGGCAATGGACCTCAGGGCCCATCCATCCTGTACTGTGGTCAATATGCCAGTCTGAAAACAAAGCGAATCGCAGCACGGCATTTCCAACACAACAAGAGCGGCTAGACTTGAGACCAAAATCTACCTTGCTGATTGAAGAGAACCACTTATCACACTCTGGCTACCTGCCCTCCCTTGTTCTATTCGAGCAACTCCATATCCTTGCTGAATTCAGTTCTTGATCATTGCTCTTAAGCGCATGACTTCTGCCAGTTGCTCGCCCGCTGATTGCACATTTTGTCCACGAGACAACATGGTTCCGAGTGCCTGCAGTTCGTAATTCGTGATTGTGATTCATGATCTCGTGCGAAACACATCCCATGACGAATTTTCCGTCAATTACTGCGCGTCACATCAGGATTCGTCAAAGCGCGCAGCTCCACGTTGAAGGACCAAGATGCCTGCGATGCACAAGCTGTATGCATCCTGGGCCATCGATCGCGCTTCCTTGCCTTCATCTGCCCCCTCCGCTAAGATGCTTTGATAAGAGGTGCCCTGAGGAAGGATTGACGCTGTATTGACTATCGACCGGGGTGATCTCTCAAGTTATTGAACCCGTCGGCGTTGACGCCTGGGGGAATGGCGACGTCTCTCTCGCCAGCCTCCATTACTGGATTGATTGCGTCGCAGCACGAACTTCCTCTAAGCTCCGATAAACGCTTACCCTGGTCCGAGCATTAAAGTATTTATTTTTGGCTCCTCTTGGCTTCTTGAGCCTTTTGACCAGCCTCGTGTGTCAATTACAGAAATGTGTGCTGTGCCCTCACTGCATCTCAGCTCGCCACCCTCGCGCGTCAGGCAAAGTGCCGTACTTTCTCAGCGATAAAGTTGCCAATTTTCAAGGTTCTTTACGAGATTGGGGTCGAAGTAGCATCGGTGACTGAATGCCTCGTGGTATGCTGGGCTGTGAAAGCGTGATAGCCGGCTACTTCGCGGGATTACGGTGTCGACTGAGGCTGAGACTGAGGCTCTCTCTGTCTCTCGCTATCCCGCCCCCTCACAGGGAAGCGACGAACCCTTTCCGCAAAGCATCGCATGAGAACTTTCGGGAAAGGAGACGTCGTTCAAGAGATTGCAGATATGGCTTTGAGAGAGCGTGGCAGCGGCAGCGATGATCTCAACAGCATAGTCAAGATTGTTCGGCTGTATTAGACCCTGTTGTCATGTTATACGTTAGATGATTCGTAATTATTCAGAGAATGAAGAATAAAGACTCGCAAACCAAGGATCAATACTCAAGGAGACAGACAGGCAAGGACTTACCTTGATGGCGGCGACGGGCTGCACCGTTTTGAGCTTACGCAACCACTGAGGGTAGGACAGGACGTGGCCTTTGACGAGGTACGCTGTCAGGTCTTTGTCGAGAAAGTCTTAGAAGTGATGAAACTGGATATAAGACTGATAGCGGTACAGGACTCAATGCCGATTGTTATCGTTGACTGGAAGAAGAACCGACTTGCGCTTGACTTCACGAAGAAGCCAGTTGGCGGAGCATGAGGAGACTGACAATGAGTTCTCTCATCTGGTGAACCGACCGGTGCGCCATGTGGTTGAGTAGTGGCAACAAGTACTGCGCAGAGACTTGGCTGTGTTGTATAAATGCTTCGGGATGCTCGGGTGTTGTTCTTCAACAACTTTGAAGTCTGACAGACTTTGACGTCCTCGAGGGCTCGAGTTCTCGGAGACCTGTGGTTCCTGCCGTAGTGGGTTCTGTGGATGCTTGGGTGTACCCTTTGATTGATTCTGAAAATGTTGAGGCTGGAGATGACTTGGCGAACCTGGCTTGATGGATGACTCGCTCGACATCAGCGAGGGGATACGGGTGGATGGATAAGGCGGGGGCCGGTGCGAGATTGAGACGAGTGTCAGTATTCCTTCAACCGCTAGATGGCGCCAACACGTGGGTACATCTATCCGAATATTCCCCTCATATGCGCCTATGGATAGTTAGGAACACGTTGGAAGTTGGAGGAATACTGGCGACGGACATACTGACACATCGTCAATGGGAATAAGTATCAGGTGCCTGGGAAATACACTTTCGTTCTGCCATTGAACTGTGAAGATCTCAATCGCCGCGGATAAGGAAAAGGAAGAAGCCGCCAGGGTCGCGGGTTGAGCGCCTTGTTCGGACGGCTCTGAATCTTCAGAGTCTCCGGAGTCCGGAGAGATTGGCGAGAGGTCAGGCCCTAGCGCGGCGAGTGGCTCGGGTGCTATGATTGGAAAACTCATATTGTCCAGCAATCTATTGCTAGGTAGGCTGTCGTGCACGGCTGCCTGCGATCTCCTTAGTTTTTTCTTCTACTTTTGAGGGAGAAGGGGGCTGTCATCGTACGTTCGTTTGATTGGCGATAGAATTTTGGGAGAAGGAGCAGAGATGCCTCAACGGCTAGCTGAACGCCCTCTGCCCTTGAAGGGATGCTTCGGAGCCTTTCAAGTCAAGGCTTGGGGCGTATCGGCCAGAGCCGTTTATCGTCTGCGGCGCCACAGGGTCAGCATGATGCAAGACTTTCTAAAGGGCTTGCGCCGACAAATCATGTGAGTGGAGGGCTCGGGGGCTAAGATGCGATATTTACTTCTAACCCCCCGTTCGGTTAAAGGGAAGTGCTCCGTTCCCCCCGTTGAAGGGGAAAGGCTTCATTACCCCCGTGTCGATGGGAAGCGCATAAAAGCAGCGCAGCGATCGAACGCCCTGTCTCTTACAGCCCACAGCGTCGTGACTGCCCAAGCGACCCCATAGGCGATTACGTCTCGGCCGGCGGTGACATCTCCGCAAGCATGCAGCGTATACAATAACGTGCAGTATTCCACTTTTATTAGTGGAAGCTATGATCAATTAGCAATCTGCAAACCTTCGAGATAAGAGCCTTGGAAAGGTGTTCCAGAGCTTGTAGGTTGGAGAGGCTGCGAAATGTGATGGGCTGGTTGCGGTGGTTCTGTGCTCCGCGAAACAAACGCACCTCAAGGTCTTCCCGGCTCTCCCTGAGCACTTCATTAATCTTCTCAATGGTATTGAGTTCATGCTCACAGCGGTTGAAGGAAGCAAGAGCGCTATTGGGCAGCTGCTTGGTTCTCGAGTTTGAAGCCGTCGAGGAACCATTCACCCGTCTGATCCATCATCCAAGTATTTGTGTTGAATAGATGCTCACCTCCAGCGCCTTGTTCTTGGCGATCTCGAAACTAGCCGTGATAAGGATGCAGTCAGTAATAATTTCACGACGCAGTCTTTCCGAGATGCGATCCGCCTGCTTGAGGAGTCCAAGGAGACAGCTGATGTCGTGCCGTCACCGCAGATATCTATCTTGTGTAGTCGTAGCTCTAGCGATTGCCGGCAATCAACCTGCGCAACTTTGTCATGCTCTCTTCGCGCTTCAACCAATTCTGCTCCGACTCCCTGCCCTCAAAGTACATCATCTTTTCCCTAAAAATGTCGTCTAATTCGCGCCGGGCGTTGGCATATGACAGCTCGACCTCGCTTCGCGTTTCGGGGGCTGGAGTAACGGGGCATTCGCTCGCAATGGAGTCATGACCCCATTGCGGTTTTGAGTTTGCATCCCGCGGAGCTACGTGATGATCAGTTGGTGTCTGGAGAGGAGAAGTTAAAGTTGAAAGGTCCAGATCCGACGACGAAGAATAAGATGAAGCCTCAAAGAATGGAAGAAAGGCGGAAGGGAAACGGCCCGTCAAGGGATCGAGGATGATGGGAAAATACCTTGAAGAGGGATGGTATCCCTATCACAGGGTAGACGGTTCAAACCGTCCAGTTCTTTGGGTGACGAAGGGTCAATGGCTGTCTATCGACTGCCTCTGGGTCTTGGTGTGAATGGGGATTCTAACCGTCAATTCGAGGTACAATTGGGGGTCTGGCTGAGGGTTGCTCTTGACTCTCGGCCGAACTGGACTTGCAATCCGACAGGATGAATGGAGAGATCAGAAGAAGGGGTAGACGAGAAAGAGGTAAGCCGAAATAGAGGGAAGGTGAGAAAGAGGGAAGGTAAGAAAGAAGGGAAAGTAAAAGGGAAGAAAGGAAAGAGAAGAGAATTAAAAGAAGAAAGAGGGAGGTGAAAAGGAGGGAAAGCAAAAGGGAACGAGGTTGAGAGAGGAAAGGCAAAAGGGAAGGTGATAAAAGGGGAAAACTAATGAGAGGGAAAGTAAGAGGAAGGGAAGGTAAGAGGGTGACAAGGAAGGAAGGATGGATGGAGAGGAGGCGATATAGCTGCCATTGTCTGCAAACTGGTGATGTGCCTGAGGGGATTCCCTGGAGCATCAAAGCTGCGGTTGGTACGTACATGCGCTGCTGTCAGAACAACACCAGGAGCAACGCCGTCGCAAGTAGGACAATTTCAAGGCTTGCCCCATTCAACACCATTGCTTCCTTCGAGTCTGCCGATACTAAGATTGGAAATGCTCGTGTCAAGTGCTGGCAGCACCATCGCCGAAGGTGGGAAAAGTTGGATTGCTTGCACGACGTAACAGCATTATTGCTGCTATTCAGTCTGCTGCTGTCAGGTCCCAGGATGCTGTTGGGAAAAGATGCCAGCAGCACGTACGAGGACCGTGCCATGCCGTCCACCTTTGACGTCTTCTACCAATGATCCAGGGGAAGCACCTGCATCGAAAGTTCATTTGTTGGCTGCACTCACATTCCTCCCTGAAATGTCCCGCCTCGTCCATCCAAGCCATTTTATTTGCTGCGCAACACCTTCCACGAACAGCGTCGCCGGTACCGTCTGTGGACTTTGACAGCCCATCCCTATCTTGCTGTGGATCACAAGCATCTATCTAAAAAAAGTGGTTATCGCAATTCTCATGGCCTCGAAGTGAGATTGACTGCCCTGAACCTGTGAGCTAAGCCTTGCTGCATGACGAGCAGATTACTTTGTCGTGTCACCACCAGCATCTTTCAAGTCTCCACCCATACCAAAATGTTTATATGCTCGATGATGGAGAGTACTCAACAAGATGAAGGCTCCCATGTCACTCGAAGCAGTGGAAGTCACCAGTGTGAGTTGGACACTTTTCGCTTGTATAAAAGTCTGGTAGGTGGCTTGATAGTGGCGGCGTTGCCGGTGAATACAAGCCACACGACTCTGTAAGTGGTTCCGGGCCGGCGTGCTCAAAAAACTAGATATTTTTGATTTCATTGAGCGACGGGCACTCAGCCTTCGGCATCTGTGAGGGTACGTACTTTACCCAACACAGGCAATGAAAAGTGAGGGAAGCAAGCGCCGCAGCCACTACCCTGCTGCAGCCTCCACGTCGGGTGCACCTCGGCGCCCACCAGTCCCAGCCCCAGGACCAGGCTCATTTTCCATTCATTTTGTCTCCCGCATCTCCACCTCGCACCCACGCCTTGCGACATACGAAATGATGGTCATTATGTCTTTGAGCTTGTAGCCTGTGAAAAACCCCCACGAGTCTGCTGACTGCTGCACCCATTCTTCAATTCGGAGGAAGATGGTCCCAGCCCAACGGCGGGACAAGCCACATTTTGGCTGCTCCTTTGAATCGAACCGAGCAGCGTCTTCCACAAGCACGTCTGGGTTGAGGTGACGGAGCGAAATTGTGGTCTTGGTGGACTTGGGAATTGATCGTTCAAGGGTCAGGATGGGTGGGAGTGATGGATGCAGATGTTGCAATTGGCTGGATCATGATTCAGGTCCGCAACCGCGCGAGAGAGACGAGCGAAATGTACATTCAGGCCTTGCAAAACCCTACACAGCTGCGAAAGAAGACAACCAGGGCTCAAAAGATTAGAAGACGAGCACGCACACGCTCCCGACTTGTCGCTGTTCTTCTGGGTGGCATATTGTGTGCGGGCTGTTTGTTTTCCCCGCCTCATTCAATCGCAATGGTGGCGACCATCTTGCTCTGAGCGAGTGCCATTCGGAGTTCGGAGGGGAGGGAGGTGTGGGAGGTCATTTCAAGGTTAAGGTGGCTGAAGCTAGCTGAGCCAGAGGCAAGGTTGTGGCCCACTCTCGCACTGCCTTGGGTCGAATCAAAGGTGGGCAGTGACATGGCAGATTTGGTTGCTCAAGTTGCTGAGTCATAGGCTGCCCAAGCTCGGGCAGCCAACCCGTGAATCTTATGCCCAATGCGAAGTATACCGACCAAAGAAATATCTATCTATCGGATAGATGTATAATCATGTTGCACACTGCAACGTGATTATGCACTTAGACACAGCACTCAAGTGTCTGTGCGTCGAGTCCCACTACTCACACTCCAATGCACTAGACGCAAAATGAGAACTAGCCACTGACGCTTGAGATGCTGCCGCGACACACACTTTGCTTGGGTGATCGAAAGACACCACGACTCTTTCAACAGCTTCAACCTCAAATTTCATCGTCTTTTTGCACATGGATACCATCAATCAGCGCTGCGTCGCAGGCTGGTTGTAGCGCCCGACTCGGCAGTCCTGTCTCAAGCATTCTGGGATTGGTCATGGGAAAGCTCAACGTTGACGGCAAAGCATCGCAGCCACATAAAATTGGTCTTGGATAATAGTCTTGCGGTTGAGTCATTACAGCCGTTGAGTACTGTCTGAAGCTGACGATATGTCTGCGATGTCGGCCAAAGGATGTACGGAAACATCAAGCAAAGGAGTCATGGTCTCGAGAATGGGTCACACCAACGTCATCTTGTGAAATGTTGTTTGTCCTACGTACCCGTCCAAGATATATCACGACGTTAGGGCTTGCCAGCCAGAGCTACACGCCTTGCTGTTTGCTTCTTCAGACAACACGGTGCACCAGAACAGATGTATCAAACCCAAATGCGTGTTTCAAAGTCTTCCGCCCGTAATCATTCTCGTATCCCGGCTCCCGCAACTCTGAGTACTAGTTCCAGAGAAAAGTGATATGAGGGCAGTGTCCTTCTGACACGACATCAATCAGTGGCAGAGAGACCGTCTCCCTTTTCCTCCTCAAGTGCCATGAGCAGCTGCCGAGCTGAGTTGACTATCATGATAAGGGCAATCTCGACTTTGCTGGCGTTCTTTGGTGATGCCGACATGATCTCGTCAGTCTCGAGTGAGAGAATGTTGCTGCACAGGGTGACAATCATGGTGGTGGTGTCCGGCGGGGTGTGAGAGCCAGAGTCGGGGCCGGAGTCGCTGGCGTAAGGCTGGTTTGCAGATTCGAAGAGACAGGTCTGGGTATCAGAACTGCAGTTCATCTTGACTGTCTTGGACGGACGGGGATTATGGTTGGTATCATCGGGCGAACGAGTTCTTCTTCGGCAGGATATTGATAACTGAGAAAATTTGTCTGTATATCCTGCAATAACGTTAGCCACGGTGATCCCCGGGGCTGCTGGCTGTAGGATCAGAGGAGCGAGCGGGAAAGAAGAATGCAAATGCAGGGAACGCGTCAAGTGGGCAAGGGGGAATAAGAGATACCTACCGTCTTGACCAGTCATGATGCGTATATCCCTGCGAAGTGCAGTGCTGGCCACGCTACTTGCGATCGGTGGCGGTTGGGTGATGCTGGGCGAAGGTGTGTGATGTTTGTGCTTGTCTCGTTTGCGCAGCGGCGGGCAGGCGATGTAAGAGAAAGTGGGGAGAATGGTATTGAATGGCGAGTCTGCACGATAACGTTTGGGTGTACTGTTGAACGAACGAAGTCTTTCAAGTAGGGCATGGACGAGTTACAATCTGCTCTGGGTTACGTGAAGGGCAAGAGACAGATGGAGAAGGAGAAAAGCTCAGATGGACAGCAGTTCCAGGTCGTTCCACCTCATTGCAGAAGAGGGAGTCGGCATATCTGGTTCCGCGACCTCTTGGAAGTACCTTACGGAAGGAAACCAAATTGGAAAGAAGTAGCGGCAAGGACTTATCTGAACAAGAATGGTGCTCGGAGAGAAGGAGGAAGTATCTTATCATGTAGGAGGTAGGAGTCAAAATACAAAAGGTGACGGCATCAATGGAAAGCGCAGAAAAGCATGAGAGGTGGGGAACGTACCTTACCTCACGTCGGGTACGAGTGATGATGACAGGCAAGAAAATTAAGGCGAGGCGAGGAAGGAGACAGACCCGTGCCCACATCCTGGACGATGAATTATGCTGCGCCCTGCATGTGACCGCCTCAAGTGATCTTGTCACGCCGTCTGAGGTCAAGTACGTACATACATAAGGTACCTGTTAAGGTAAG
Source organism: Colletotrichum abscissum (assembly GCF_030869225.1). NCBI lineage: Eukaryota > Fungi > Ascomycota > Sordariomycetes > Glomerellales > Glomerellaceae > Colletotrichum > Colletotrichum abscissum. Next base: position 439,206 of record NW_026850243.1, read on the forward strand.
ATAGCTATTAGTGGAGGAAGGACATATGTTCTACGGAGGAAAGAAGCTGTGAGTTCCACGATTGTGCTTCCGGTCCAATTGGTCCTCGATTCACGTGTGGAAAGCTCCACGTATTCAACCTTCCATGAATGATGGAAAAGCCAGTACTCGGAACTACGTATTCCAGAAACGCATGGAAGATCAGGTCTCGTGTCCTGGTACTTGACTTGCCTCGAAGTCCAAGCCTGTCATTCCATCCCGGAGCCTGCCAAAAATCTGCTCAGCCGCAATTTTAATCCCCTTGCCATTTTCCAGTCACTTCCCGAGTTCAGATCCTGACTGCCATTCTTCCCTGTTGTACCAAACTCACAGAGGCTGGTACGTTCTCGGGATGCTTCTGCTTGCAACATCATTATCCTTTCATTTCAGTTCAACTTGCCAGGATAAGTGAATGCCAGGTAGTTTCCACGACTTGCTCCGAGGTGGACTGGGAGACAGCTCCCTCGCCTTATCTTCCTGTCCGAGCAGCTTCCTCTAGTCATGTCTGGCAGTATTGAGACGCCTGTCCAAGCACCTAGCGCCGGGGGCCATGGATTCCTGTCATCAATTGCGCACTTTGTCAGTCTGTTTCCATCTCAGTCCCCGTCTTTCCAATAAGGAGACCACATGCCAGAGAGTATATCTGCAAAGGACCTTCATTCTGCCTCAAGACATACCCATCATGTCCTGAGATGCCATGCCTGATATGTCTCTTTCTGTCCGTCTGGTTTGACCTCCCGTCTTGATGTGAATCTGGGCTGTCCGAAGACAAGACATCTTTCCAATCTGCAGCTGTCCTAAGACAGAACGTTCTTCCCACCCGCGTCCATGTGTCTTTCTCTCTGTCTGATAAGCTCCTTCCCGTCCGTTTCAAGACATACCTGTCTGATGTACGACTGAATCCCGTTCTGTCTTAGTCCAGATGTCTTCCCCTTTTTGGTCCGAATTGTGCTTCCCGATTTGATATATGTTACTGATCGTGAAGTACCTCTTGTAAGATCTGGCAAGTCCTCGCGTCTCTTCCTCCCATTCGAGTTGAGCATTGTAAACGCCACGTAGATCTGTATAAGAAGTCTGCCTTTCTCTAATGCCCCAGAAGACTTCTCTTCTTTTCTTCTCTCGGCCGTCAGAAACACACGCACACGCACACGCACACGCACCATTTGCCTCTTTGCGTCCCTCTCCCTCTCTCTCTCTTAGTCTTGCGTTGCTGTGTCTGTAGTAGCCGTTCTTTTCTCTACTTCTCTCACTCTCACTCACTGAGACAATGTCCGCCGCCATTCTTCTCGCCGAGTTTCGTGTTCTCTGCGTGCTTCATCTAGCCGACCCCGGACGCGCCCAGATCCCCGAGAAATGGGATACTCTGTGCCGACAGTGGTGGTCCGAGACCCGCGATGCGGACGAGACCGAGACCGAGGAGGCCGACTGGTCTCGCTTGATTCAAGAAGCCATCCCCCCTGACCAGCTGGACCAGGCCCTGGGCCTTATATATGAACCGGACATCGACGAAGTGACCGGTGACGCCTTGATCCGTCTGAACCGGGCGTGTTTGTCTCTGGGGCTCACCAAACCCGTTTTCTTTCTGCTCTTCGGGGCCAACATTGCCAAGTCGACGCAGAGTCTCAAGTACCTTTCCGGGTTATGCAATCCGAGATCTGCCCCGGGCTCCGGCCACTCCCCCAACGCCGTCATCGCCGCCGTGCGCCTGGCCATGAGGCTCCGTCACAAGTCTGCCCGCGCGTTCCCTGTCCCAGTCGTTAGGGACGTCACCACCGCTCGCAAGAGTAAGTTGATTTCTTTCACAAAGCTTCTTCAGTCACAATCCCCTCTCGCTTTGATTCTGACATGAGATGTACTACAGACCTCCAAGCTGCTGCAGCAGCAATTCCCGCCGCTGCCGCCGCCACCGCCGCCACCACAACTCCCCTCGCAGAGGAGAATGTGGAGGAGCCACGCGCTGTCCCTTCTGAGGAAGCCCGCGACAACATCAGCGCCCAGGCCCTGGAGCCCTTCCCCGACCCTAACCCCTTTGACGCCTCCCCCGTCCCCTCCCCCCGCATCCGCTCCCCACGCATCCACTCCCCCCAATTTAACTGGCCGGAGAATGACCTGTTTTCCGAGCTCGCGGAGGACACCGCCGCTCTGAATCTCGGCGCGTCAGAGAACGAGGATGAGGAGATGGAGGACGGCGCGACGGGGCTTCCCGATACTGAAGAGGAGGAAGAGGAAGAAGACCTGACCGATCATTGGGTCAGACTATGTCGGGAGCTATCCGACCTCCCCATCCCCGATTGGGCAAAGGGTAGCACGAACATGACGTTTCAGGGCTGTCGTGTCTTGGCAACTGCCGTCGTCACCCGCGTTCTCGAGATAGAGGCCACTGGCAAGGACATGTCGCCGGAGGAGAGGGCTCCCCCCCCGCAGCAGCAGCAGCAACAACAACAGCATCAGCATCAGCACCACCACCAGTAACATCATCATCGCCACCACCCTCGCCAGCAACTTCCTTGGGCCGCAGGGGCGGCATTAATTCAAAACATTCTGTTTCCCGCTCTGCATTCGTGTCTGTTTTCCATGGTGAATATTGTATGATCGTGCCGATTACTGGTTGTTCTGATCCTTTGTTCTTGACATGTTCCACTCGTCCCATGATGTATATCTCTGAGGAGAGGATGAAGAAGATGCGTGATCTTCATGACAGAAACCATTTTCTCTCTATAATTGAGAGGGATAATGTACAATGTTTGTCTGCAAATGCAACACGTAACATGATCAAATGATTCCTCTGGATGAAGCAGCTGACAACGCAGGGCTTAATCATGCCATTATTCCCCTCAAATACTGGCTATCATACGATTCCATCGTAAAAGTAAGTATGTGAGCAGTTAGACTCAGTAAGACTTGTAGGCTTTGGTGCTCAAAACACAAATTTTCACCAAGACATAAGGTAAATCTCATGATTTCCTTCTATTTCTCTCTTTTCCTTGAAGTTTTGATACTTGTTGGGTGATATTTCACAGCGAGGCTACGAGCAAGCCATGGATGAAAGGCCTCCTCTTGATTCCGAGTAACAGATTCATCAGTATTAAACCTTATATATTGAGAGTTTCCCCCTGAACTCCTCTCTCTGAAACTCATGTACCTGCAAACGCATATTAAAACCCAAGTCTGCACTTAAATCTTCATGTTCAGGATCCTATCTTCTCCTTGGTTCCGCCCCTAGAAACGGTAAATGTCGTCTCTGAACGGAAATCACCTCCTCATATTCTCGGCGCCTAAGGAGACCACCTTCAGCGGCTGAAGTCTTAATATGACATCAAGAGGGGCAACCAAGACGATTTTCACAAAGCTAAGAAAGAAGTGCATCTGAAGAAAGTTTGCCAAACGTGAGAGAATAATAGTCTCCCCCACAGGGCAGATAAATCAACCATTATCGAGACATTTCTGCTCTTTTATAAGTAATGTCCTGAAAGGGATTTCAGTAGAGTTTCTCACTGAAGACGAGTTTGTAGACGTTACCCGTATCCCCCAAGTACAAGAATGGTAGCTGAGACACACACGGAACATGGCCAACTACCAAACTCTTACCCCTTTTCACCGGGGCGGCATGCAAGGCCTTCCTGAGCGAGGCCTTCCTGCGCAAAGCTCCTATTCATGCAGCTGTGGTCTCGTTGTATGCAAAGAAGAGGTAAGCCCTTGCTGACCGCTCTTTGCTGTGCCTGAAGCGCATTCGGCGCTAGAGATGCTCACGTCATGTAGGTAGTGACCACAAGACGGGAAACGCAGCAACACGCCGATCACCACTTGGTTGTTCATTTCTACCGTAGAGAGCTCGAGGGTCTTCTCTGGCTTCCAATAACCATAGTGGGTAAAGTAAATCTTCGCGGCTACGTTATCAAAGGATCTTTGATTGCCTTCATGATGAGATACCATTAGAGGAAGAGTTGGATGTATGATTGGTGGCGGGGCGTCCAGGATACTGACTGAATGAGAACTCATAAACAAGGATATTGGAATGCAAGTTTCTCCAGTCCAATGACAGCCTCGATCGAAAATATGAAATAGTTCCAGTAGCCACAGACAAACGTGGTCCCATCTGGTGCAAGGAATGAACTCGAGTGCTGCACCAGTTCCCCTGATCGACGTAAGAACGGGATATAACAAGAAATCTTTTATCCGATACGGATAATATAATAGATCTTCGTTCCTCTAGGTCCTCATTGAAATCAAGAGTGTGTTTACATCTCCTTATGATGGCAATGCGCTCCTGTTTGACATAGTCAAGGTAGGCTGGAGGAAAGAAAGATCTCGAGGTACCATTGGTCAGATTCCGAACTGTTGTGAGAAGAATGCGCTGAGTAGAGAACAGAAGTAGAGTGCCGACCGGTCTCGAATTGAGCAGAAGTAGGTAGCTAAAGGCAGCGGGCTGGTGATTCAGGGCTTCGGTTTTGGCACTTATAGCCATCTGACTTATCATTGGGATTAGATACAATCTTTCCCAACAATACGGCGAAGTTGGAGTCTCAAATACTCTAAACTCATTTCTTTGCAGTGTTTTCCTCTCTGTGTGAAACTTCTAGCTCACTTGAGATCGGTGTTGAATGTGTTCCGGCCAGAAATCAAGTTTCTCATTTCAGAGTCCACCTTCAATTAGTTTGATGCTGGGTCAAGAATCTCTCGTATAGCTCTGAACGGTATGACATTCAAGTCTAGGGGCTTTGAGTTCTTTCATCGCGCATTGATGATTCTTATAGATCCTCTGCTGCCCTTTTGGTCAAGAAAGTCTGACGTCTTTGGTTCTCGCAGGGCGCTGAAACATGACATTTTCCCAGTAAGACGTGACATGGTCTTATGATCACTCTTATTAACCCTCTTGTCATAAACGCTGTTGTGTTTTCCTGGATCGCCAATGATAGGTCCCCATTTGCCACCTACGAAAGTGATGACAGAAAGTCACAGCGCCGATACGAAGAATGCGTCCTTATCGACCTTTAGCTACATTCGATGACCGTAGTCAAGCTTTCAACAGTGAAGTAAGAGCATGGCCAAGATCTCACAGATTCAACGCTAGATAGATAGAGGAAAATGGCATCATTTCTAATGGGCCGTATCGGCAGGGTTTTCCTTCCCACCCAAGTACTACATGTTCTGTGTTTATTGTTTCGTCAACTTATTAAAGTCATTTATTCAATCAAAAGGCCTTGATCGGTCATCAACAATGGTCTTATATAACTGGATGTCGTGATCCCCAGGCTTTGGCTTCCGCGTTCAAGGTGTCTTGAGGCCACAAAAAACAAAGGTTCGGTTCAAATAAAGAAGGCCAATCAAGACGTAACTCTAGAAGGGACTATCTACAATTGTTCTGGACTAGGAGGAGAAGGAGGTAGTAGAGGTTTCGTATATTCGTATAATCGCGTTAAGATTCTAACTATAATCTCTTAGCACTACAATTTAGAATATAGTCTATTCTATAATTCTATAATATATTAAACTTTTTAATTAGCATAGTATATATATAAAGAATATATTAATAAGTATATAATATAAAAAAGAAGCTTATAAGGGCTAACTACTATTAAGATTTAAAAAATAAATTACTAATTTTTTTTTTAAATATATTACTAACGCTCTATATATACCTAAGCTACTCTTTTATTACTTAGTCCCCCTTTTTATACTCCCTAAGCTATTTTTTAATTAATAAGGCCTAATTAGTAAGGCTTAATAAAGTCCTCCCTTTCTTAAACTTTATTTTAAAACTTATTTATAGTTTATATATACTATATTAATCCCTTACTTAAGAAGTTTTTAAATATATAGTATAAGAGCGGGTATAAATAGTACTTATTAACTTAAGTATAAACCTTTTATTTTAAATAATAGCCCTATAATTTTATACCTAGGTCGCTCTTATTTATAAACTGTCTTTATAATTATTAATATTTAAATAGTCGTTACTCTATTTCTATTTACTAATATTAACCCCTTTTTAAACTATTATAATTCTAAATTCCCTTTTTTATTTTATAATTATTTTTTTTATGTATAGTTTTTTATTTTTATTAATATTTATATTATTCCCTCGTTACGTAAATATTATAGTTAATAAATATTTTTTAAATCCCTATTTTTATATACTTCCTATACCTAAATAAGTCTTTTTTAAAATCGTTCCGTAGTTATTATTAACTCGTTTTAATATAAATATAGCCCCTAATCGTAACGTCGCTATTATTAATAATAAAACGGTCGTTAGTATTATAAGTATATTTAATAATAATAGTAGTAATAGTCTATTTAAAAAACTTAATATCTTTTTTATTTACTTTAACTTTATATATATATTACTATTTATATATTATTTATACTAATTATTATAAACTCTTATTAAAAAAAAATAAATATTAAAAAGATTAGGGTCGGCTAAATACGCCCGCTTTTTTATTTTACTTACGTTATGTATAAAATACTTGATTTAAAAACTAAGTACTATAATTAGCTAAGTTAATAATTTATAGCCCCTAGTTTACTCTTTTATTTAATACTTTTTTAAAATCTAATATACGTTATATAAAATATACTATATAAAACTATTTTTATAAAAATATAATAAGTACTTAGTATTATTATTACTCTATTACTTTTTTTAAATATTATATTAATAACATCTTAGGTCCCTAAGTTTATAAAGTTTATAGTACGAACTTTTTAAAATACTATATTTATTTTAAATAATAACGTTTATAATTTAGAGGTTTATTATTTTATTATCGCTCTATTATTATTATTATTTAGGTTATTAATATTACTTTATAGTTTTAATAAACTTATTAAATTATTATTAATAATATATAAAAAGTACTTAAGCGCGCTAATAAAGAGGCTTACTTAACCCCCGTTATTAATAATAATAATAATAAAGTAGTTATAAGCTCTTTTTATACTATATTTTTATTTTATAACGACGCTATAATCGTACTATTTTATACTATTTACAATAAAATATACTACTTTAATAATATTCTAGCTAGTATATAATTACTCTACTTACGTTCTATATTTATAACTAATTATTTATAAATTCGTTAATAATAAAGAGATTATTTTTTTTATAATAACCCCTAGGATAATAACTAAAATAGCCTTTTTATATATAAGGGTAGTCCTTTTATAAATAAGGGCAGTCTTTTTATATATTATAAAAATTAAAAAGACGGTTCGTAATTAGTATATTTATACTACTTAGTTATAGCTATATAGCCCCCTTTTTTTTATTATTAATAATTAGTTTATTATATTATTAAGCTTTTTAAAAGCTAGGGCGCACTATTTAATTAAAACTCGTTTTTTATATATACTAATTAACGCTACGTTTTTAATATACTTAGCTAGCTCTTATATATTTTTATTATTATTATATTTTTTTTATTAAATTAAATATTATCGCTTTTTTTTTAGCCCTCTATATTATATAATATTTTTTATTTTATAAAGTAGCTCCTTATTTATATCTTTAATAAATAAGGGTTTTTAAAGGGCTTTTTTATAATATTAATACGGCTTAAATAAAGATATATAAAATATATTATATATTTTATATTATATTAGTACGTTTAATTTATAAGCGACCCCCGCTATTCTAATTATTAATTTAATTTTAAATAGGCCTAAATATTTATTAATTAATTTCTAACTAAAATACTACTTCTTAATATTCTTTTTTAATAATAACACTTAGTTACTTATTTTATATAATATATTTATTTTAGTTTTATTAACTTATTACTTATACGTCTTACGTATTTTTTATATAAAAAGTCATAAGGTTTTTTAGTTAACTTATAATTAAGCTATACGTTTTTTAATTAAAATATTTTATATACTATTTTAAGTCCCCGTTAAGATCGATATAAAGTATATAAATAAGAACCTAAATAGGGCCTTAATAAGCGCTTTATAAATTACTAAGTACTAAGTATTATTATATATAAACTTAATTAAATAAAAATATTATACCTAATTCGATTAGTTTTAAATATAAAAATAATAAAAGTAGTATTTTAAATATTAGTTTTACCATTCTATTTAACTATTTATTTATAAATAGAACGTAGTATTAAAACGCCTTTTTATTATTAAGAAATAATAAAAATAAGTCTAAAACTTATTTATAAATAATAACCCCTTATTAAAAATAATCCCTTTAAGTATTCTAAACTTAGTAAAGATTTTTATAAATAAGAGATCTACGAATCCCTAGGCTATAAAGGTCGTTCTTATAGTAATATAAACGCTATATTTTATAAATTAGTATATTATAATAAATATTACGTTATAGGGGCGCTTTTTAATTAGTATAGTTAATATAAGTAAGCTCGTAATAAAGTTTAATAATATTTCTTATTATAGCTTAACTAAAGTAAATAAGGGGTATAATAAGTTATATAGCTTATAATAATAAGGCTTTATTTGCTAATATACTATATAAATATTAATATAACTTTTTATATCCCTACTTACTCTATCTTAATAATAATAACGTTTTAATAATACTATTATTTACTTTATATTATAATATCTTATTATAAGTATATTATAATATACTTTAATAACCTCCCTTTTTAACCCCTTATATAGTAATACGTAAGTACGGCTATCGTAATATAATAACTTTTTAAAGTTATATACCTAGCTTTATTATTACTTCTTCTTAATTAAGTAAGGCTATTAGCTTTTTTTAATTTATTACCTATCTTTTATAAAAGCGTCCTTTTATTAAATAGCCTATAGTTAACTTATTATTAATAACTCCTCTTTATTAAATACTATTTTAAATACTTTTATTATATTAGAGTCCTATAAAATAAGTAGCTCGTAATTTATAGTTTTAATAATAAGTTTAAATAGCTTTTTAAATATTATACTATAACTTTAATACTCTAAACTTATAGCTTTATTATATCTCTCGAAATATTTTTTTAAAGTTCCCTCGAACTAGAGCTCTTAACCTCTTTTACTTATTTTTTTATATTATTATTAGTTTTATTTTTAAAATACTTATTATCTTTTTTATTTAAAAACTACTCCTATAGCTCGTTTTTATATATTTTATTATTACGATTTTAAAAGGCTCTTATATATTTCTAATATTATAAAAGTTTTTTTTTATTTTTAATAATAGCTCTTTTACTCCGCTATTATTACTATTTTTATTATAATTAGGTCTTTATAATAGTTTATTTACTAAGTTCTTTATACTTAGCTTAAACTTAATTTTAATATTAAACGCTATAAGTTCGTTTAGTTAGCGTAACTATTTTTTATTTAATCTCTTTTTTATATTTAAGAACTATAAGTTAAAATAATTTATAAATACTACGACCTAATTTCGGTTATAAATAAGGTAATATTATTAGTTCTTTAGTACGTTTATAATAATTAATAACTCCGCGTTTTTTATACTATAATAGCTCTTTATATCTATTAATTTTTTTAATTTATAAATAATTAAGTACTAATTATTTTTAAATAATTATATAATTACTAAGCTAATAACTCGAGCTAAAGCGTCTATTTATAACTATATAAATAGGATAAGGTTAAAATATCGTAATATTAATATATTAATAAAGGAATTAATATACTAGCGTTATAAATTAATATACTAGCGTCGCTCTTATACTAGTATTACTATTTTACGTTTTAATTAATTTAAAAAAATAGTACCTCTTTATAAAAATAGTAAGGATAACTATATTAATATAATTATTCTTACTATCCTTTCTAACTTAAGCTCTAGTTTAAAATTTTTAAAAATAAGAATATTATTATAACCTATATACTTATTTAAAACTATTATATTACTTATTTAAGATTTATAAATCTTAAATTAGTTAATAATATAAGTTTTTATAAATTTTAAATAAGTAAAGCTTTTTTTTATTATATACTTAAAATATATAAAATATAAATTAAAATAACGTCTACTTAACTACTTTTTTTAATATAATTATAATAATTTATTATTATTATAAACTACTTCTTATTAGCTCTATTTTTTTTAAATACTAAGCTATATTAATTATTTACTTATATAATTCCCTATTATCCTCCCCTTATTAAAAACGCTAAACTAGCTCCTTATTTATTATTAAAATAAGCTTAATATTTAACTTTAACTTAATTAATTTATCTTTTTTATAAACCTAGTTAATATTAACTTATTCTTATTTTTAAATAAGTAGCCTTACTTTTTATTATTTATACTTTAGTTATTATAAATAATATAAACTTAACTAGCTAACTAGCCTTTTTTAAATAAAACTTATTATAATAAAATAGGCTATACTATATTTTTTAGTTTATTATAAAAAGATATAGTAATTTTAAAGTTAAGGATCTAATAGTATAAATTTAAAAAGGATATTTTTTAAAAACGCTATTAAAAATATATCTCTTATTTACTAAAAATAGTTAAATTTAATATTTTAAAATAAATTTTATAATAATATAAAATACTTAGTTTAATTAAAATAGTATAGTTTAAATTATAAAATCTAAAGGGGTTTAAAAATAGCTTTTTATTAAATAATATTACTTTTTTTATAAACCGGCCTTATATCCTAATTAAAATAAAATATTTTAAAAAAAGTATTATTTAAAGTTTACTTAAGTATTTAAAACGAGTACTTATATATTCTTAGTTTATAAGTACCTCGTCCTTTATATAAGCTTAGTAAAAGCGTAGTTCTTAATTACTAATTATATCTTATATAACGTCGATAAGCTAATATAAGTAACTAAAACTATTTAAAAAATAACCCTTAATATTATTATTACTTAACTTAATATTAAAAGTAATACGAGTATTAAAGTTCTAATATTTTTAAATAAAATAACGGGCTTATTATATTTTTAAAAATAAGTATATTATATAGAAGTACTAAAGGATTAGGTATTAGTTATTAAACTTTTTATAGAGCTTAGTCTAGGCTTTTTTAAAAATATACTTAGTTTTAATAAAAATAATAAGCTTTTATATTATAAAAACCTTATAATATATATAAGGGGGGGGCTTATTAATAAGCGTATTAATATAGGCCTTATTCTTATTACTTAGTATAGTTATTACTTATATTAATAACGAATATCCCTCGTTATTAAACTTATTATTATTATTATTATAACTATAGTTTTTAACTTATTTTTATTTAGCCCTAAGTATAATATTAAAATTAATATAGTAAATATAGAGTTATTACTAAACGTCCGGGAGCTACTCGTTTAGTATAGCCTTTATTTATTTATTATAGTTTATAATAATAATAATAAGGTAACGGATTAAGTATTAGTTTATAAATTAGTAAATACTTATTAAGAAAAACTAAAAACTCTCTAGTCTCTCGTTATTTATAAGGCTAAACGTAGTATTATAAATAGATTTAAAATAGGTTTATTTAATAACTTAAAAAAGAGGGAGCTTAAAATAATTAATATTATAAGTATTATTAAAGCTAATTATTTTAAGGAATCGCTTCTATATTTAAAAATAGTAGAAAAAAGTTTAAATAAGGTTAATAAGGTAGTTTAGCTCGTTATTTACTTATTTTATTATATATAGGATATCTCGCTTATTAAATAGCTTAATTAACGCTATAATTAGTAAATATTTAGCTAATTTTTCTTAGTTTATATAAGCCTTAATATTATAAATATCTTACTAAGTAAATAAGGATTTTAAAAACTACTCTTAAATAATAATAAATATATCGTAAGCCTAAATCCTAATTCGTTAGTTTATAATTTTAATAATATTTTTAACTACTTTAATAAGTTTATAATATAAAAAGTATATAAAAGCTTTAAAACTAGGGCTATAATTATATTAATTAAACTAGGGGTCTAGATAATAATATTGTAACTACTTATCCTCTTCTTAAGCTTTAATAATAACTTATTATTTATAACTATATTTATAAAATTTATATTATTAAATACTAGCGCTTTATATAAGCTTAAGCTCGTTGAAATAATTATATTAAAAAGTATATAAAATAATTCAGCCTCGAGTTTTATATTTATTCTATTTTATAATATTAAATTTATTAGTTCTTATAAAGTTATTAACTTAATTAAAAAGGGTATTATAAGTTTATTTTAAATTATTAAAAATTAGTAAGTTTAGGATTTTAATTATAAAAAGAGAAGAGGATTAGTTATTTAGAATATAATAAAAAGCTATAGTTTAAAAAGACGTTTTATTTTAAATAGAAAATAGCTATAGGAGTAAATAAAATAATAAATTAACTTAAGGACCTTATATTTATTATTATTAATAAATATATTTTTATTATTAAAGTAGTATTATTAGTAACTATTAATTAGTCTTAATAACCTATTTAATAAGCTAAAGAGTATTATTAAACTATTTTATTATAAAATAAAAAAGTTATTAAGACTATTTACTAGGGGGAGAGGGGTTATATTTTAAAAAAAGTTATAAGAGAGTAGTCCGCTAGGTTTTTATTATTCTCTTAGAAAAATAATAAATAAAATATAATATAAGCTCTATATTAAAATAATTATTTATAAAAAGTTACGTATTTTATAATATATTAATTAAAAGCTTAATAATAAGGTCGTACTACTCTTTAAAATTACTAATTTTATAAAATTAGTTAATATTAGGGCGGCTATTTTTTAAAAAAGGAGATAATAGTAATTAGCTAAATAATAGTAAAAGGCCGTAATTAATTAATAACCGCTCTTATAGAAAGGGAAGTCTTTTAATAGGGGTATTATTTTAAAATTAGCCCTAAGGAATATCTCTAATTTTAATTATAAAAGCTATTATAAATAAATATTATAAATTAAATTTCGAGGCTTAATAATATAACTTAAATATAAAAAGAGTAAAGGAATAAAAACTTAGGATACTTTATAAGTATCTAATAGAATTTAACTATACTAATAATTTTTTTTTAAACTAATTAAAAAATAAAATAGTAACGTTAGTATAAGAGCGACGCTGGTATATTAATTTATAATGCCGGTATATTAATTCCTATTAATAAATATTATTAATAACTTTTTAAACGACCTTATAACTAGTATTAGTAACTTTAATTATCCTAGTTTTACTTTTTTTAATAAGTTTATTAAAAGTACTATTATTTTAATATAATTATTAATAAATCTATAATAAAACCCCGTAAATCTAAAGAACGTTTATATATTTTTAATACTTTTTAAAAATAGCTAATTCGTTATAGCTTTAGTACGCGCGGGTTCTATTTTTATATTTTTATTAAATACGATATACTCTAAGAATCCTATATATAATATATAAAACTCGTATTTATTATTATTTAAATATAAGTTTTATTATTATAGTTTTTATAATACGCTACGTACGTACTCTTTATATATTACGTAATTATTATTATATATTAAGATATTATCTAAATATATAATATAAATAGTATTAACTAGGCTATTTAGAACGTTATTAATATATACTTAGAAAGTTATAAGTACGTTAGTTAGCCCGAAAAGTATAACTAAGTACTCGAACTACCCGTATTTAATATAAAAAGCTATTTTTTACTTATTACTCTTAGCTATACGTATATAGTAATACGCGTTCTTAAGATTTAATTTTATAAAAATAGAGGTATTAAATAGTTTATTTAATATCTTTTTAATTAGTAATAATAATATTCTATTTTTTTATATAATCTTATTAATTACTCTATAATTAACGTAAAGTCGTAGCTCTCCTTTTTTTTTAAGTATAAAGAAAATAGGTACTTTTATTAAGCTTATAAAAGGGTATATCTAGCCCCTAGCCTCTATTTTTATTAAATAGTTATATAAGATTTTAAATTTATAGTTTAATAATAAGTAAATAGGTCCTTAGGGAATAAGCGCTATATTATTTAGCTTAATATAATAATTATATAGTACTCTATTTAGTAATAAAATAGCCTTTTTTTTAAAAATAAGTTATTAAAGTCTTAGTAACGTAGTTTTTAATCCTCGGCTACGCTTATTAATATTATATTTCTATTTATAACTAAGTTAATTATAATATATACGAGTATTATTAAAACTAAGTTATTTAGTAGCCCTTTTTTAGGGCGTTTAAATAGATATATTATTTATAAATTAAATATTATTATTTATTTTATTTTTAATTAATTAATAAATTAATATCCTCTAGCTAAGGAAAACTAAGGATAAGTATAAGTATTATAATATTAGTTATTATAAAGCAATATAACTATATTTTCATTATATAGTTACTATTAGTAATTTAAAGCTATAAATAGTAACTTCTTAGCGTTTTTATTTATTTACTTTTAATATTTATTAGCTATAATAATAAATAAATTCGTAAATTAGTATTAAAGTTATTAAATAGCCTAATACTAATTACGTTCCTTTTTATTTTTAAATTAATAAGGGCGCTTAGCTTCTCTTATATATAGTTTAAGTATATATAAATCGGGATATTTAAGTACTATTTTTATGAATTATTAACTACTCTTTTTATTAAAATAGTATTTAAGCTCGTTATTAGTCTGCGCTACTTAGTTAGAGCGAGGTCTAATTAATAATTAATAATTTTATACCCTTTTTAATTATATTTATAATATATAATACTTAAGTAATTATTAACGAAGTACCTAGTTTTATTATAGTTATAATATTACTAATACTACTCCTATAGTTATAAATAATCCTTTATAATATAACTAGTTTTTTTATAATTATAATACGTAATATCTTTATTAAATAAGTTACGGCGTATTTTTTATATATTTAATTTATTAATACCCTAGTATTTTCTTATTAACTCGTTTAAGTTTATATTAAAATATTATTTAGGGGGCGTTTATAAGCTCCTTATTAATAATAAGGATTATTTAATATATTTTATTAATAATATTAATTATAAACGAGTTTATAAAAGTTCTATTTATAATATTATTACGAAGTATAATTCGGGCTATAGCTTATTTATTAATATAAAAATCCTTTACTTTTTTATTAAAATATGTTTTAGTTCTATTTCGAGCTTATTAATATAACTAACGAACTTATTAACTTTTTTTTTTTAATTTTACGAAGTACTATTTAGTTATATATTCGCTACTATTCTTTAACTAGTAAGATTAAATAGGTTATTTTATAAAAAAAGTCTTTAGTTCTTTTTATATAACTTAGTTTATTATAAACCTAGGGGTCCTTTAGTAATTAAAAATATAGTATATTTAAGAGGTCTTTATATTATTATTTAAGTAGCTAATTATATACGCTATTTTATTATAATCTATTTTTATTTATTAAGTTTATAAATTAAAATAATAGTAATAATTAAAAAAGAAGCTCTATAGATCTTATATTAATTTATTAATATATAATAAGTTAGAGAGGAATAGTAGTTTAAATATAAACGTTCTACTTATAGTACTTATTTAAATTAAAAAGGAGTTAGTAAATAGGGGCTTAAATAATATAAATTTATTATTTTATTATTATTTAAGTAGTATTTTAAATACGGCTTTATTTATTAAACTATCCTTAGTTTAGGGGTTTACGTTTTTATTTATATTAAAACTAATATTTAAAGCTATTATAATTAAAACTATAGCTCTTAATATAGGGGCCGGGCTATTTAAAAAGCTTTATAAACGTTCTAAATTTACTCGTTTTTTATATAAGCGCTCTTTATATATTATAATAAAGATTTTTTTTAATTATCGTTTTTATTTTTATAGTTTTATTAGCCTATTATTTATTATTTAATTTAGGTATTAATAAATAAGGGTAAGAGGTTTACTATTTTATTTAAAATTTATTAATATTTTTAATAATACGGTTTTTTTATATTATTATTACGTTATTCGTTTTATTATATTTCGTTTTTATATTATTTATTAAAAAAGAGGCGATTTTAGGGGGTTTAATAAAAAAGAATTTTTTTTTTTATTATTATAACGCTAATTACGCTTTTTTATTACGTCTCGTTCTTATTAATATTTTAAATTTCTAACTTAGTCCTTTTTATAAATAAAAATTTTAAATTATTAATAAATATATAATATAAAAAAAAAGTTTATAAAAGTTAATTATTATTAAAGTTTAAAAAATAAATTATTAAAATTTACTTTTTTTTCGAGGTATATTACTAACGCTCTATATATACTTAAGCTACTCCTTTATTACTTAGCCCCCCTCTTTATACTCCCTAAGCTATCCCTTAACCGACGAGGCCTAACTAGCGAGGCCTAATAGAATAATATCTATAGACGTCAACGCGCGCAGTTATAGATCTAAATTATAGCAGGAAGGCACCTTTGTCAACGACACCACGAAACCGGATCGGAGATGGGCACATTCCCGAAATGTGAGAATCAAGAGCTAACCACAAGCTCTTCAGGGAAAAATACGTTGTGCGTAGCAAAGTACCATCTACTCCCACTACGTTGACGAGCAAGATGCATCGTTCATTCGTTTCCCGATCCCAATTCCTTTGCGAGTGTGTCACGATCTGCGTTAGAATGCAAACATATGCCTTCAGAACTTCATGCTGGCAATTGCTTTCCCTTAAAAGTGGCCCTTATCTCCCTTATCGTCCGCCGCGACATCACCATCAACATGAATACAATTGCTCAACATCTCGGTAGCCTCCACAGAGCTCGTATGAGCCTCGGCCTGCCCTTTCCTTGACCAATGTCCCTTATTGTGTGGCATGCCGCAGTTCACGACCTGAAATCGGTCGGCATTCATCTCAGTTACTGGTAGTCTCTACCGAGCTTGTGAGGGTGTCGGGTTCGTCTCTGGTCACCTATGGCTGTTTCAGCAATCTACTGCAAAGAATAGGGAAGGCCGGTAACAACGCCAGAAAGGCCTTGATTATCCTGAACTTCGATGCTTGGAGCCTGGAAGCAGCGGTCATTCTTTTCAAGCTCCCCGGACTTTTGAATGATATCGGCATCAGCCGAAACAATGAAGGAGGGAGACGACCCTGCATTCTCGTGGGGTGGACTGATTGGGGATGACTGGAACCCACATCGGGAAACCTGAGCATCCAAGCCGTTGTTGGAGAAGCCATTGACAAGTCGGACAACGGCGGAGTCTCGTGCCGGGCGGGTGAGGGTGCGGCCAACAATTGCCCAACACTCGCGACCCTCTCTCCACGCCTAAAGAAAAGCAACGGCACTGGATTCGTTGGGGATGCGTGGTCGGGCGATGCTCAGATCCGACTCTCGGCTCATGGGAATAATGATGATCATTATGGTTGTGGCGGTCGACGAATTGTGATAGTGCAGACTGAAGAGGCAACTCGGAGATGGGAAGTCGCTGTCTGCCCTGCGCTGAGGAGGGGTGAGTATTTGGGCCAGAAGATAATTGAGGGGAAATTCTTATCTGTTTGGTTTGTCCATTTGCTTTCCCTCTCTGCCGTAAATTTGCTGTCTGTTCTTCGCCGAAGCACATCCTGACATTGAAGAGGAAAGAGAAAAGTCATTGGTGTTAGTGTTGATATTTGACTGCCATAGCACGACACGTCAGCAGGGTAGTCGTTCGGCTGGCACGAAGACCAATGAACGGTGGTCTGTTGCTGCATACGGAGGTGGAAGGAGGAGGAAGTTGTTCGACAGAGCCTACGATTCCTCAGAAGTGGTGATATGTAAGTGGAAGGGTCGTTCTTATGGCCCCGGTCGCCTTCCAGATCCACCTTTCCTGCCGACTGCCCAGAATCTAACATTCACCTTGGGCAGGCAAGACCCAGGGCAATGGACATGACAAAGCACCTGAAAGGTGTTTTCTTGAACGCCTGATTCCGTTAAGGTCGATCCTTTGCGCCAGCCAGCAAAAAAACAATCACATCCACCACCACATACATGGCATAACCGAGCACACTGTCCGAAGGCAAAGACTGGGAGGAGCAGCAGTATCTGTCTAGTGCTTTGTCTCGAAACCGGCCACCTGTTACAGCCTGCTTGGAATCCGAACACCTTAATCTCTGACTCAAGCAGTGTCGTGATTGCTTCAACGGTCCAGCAGGTTCACCGCTCGTCACATCAGCCTAACTACACAATCACCAAACTCTCCACAAAAAGCAGGATCACGAAATTGACTCAAGGGACCAAAAGCAAAACACACAACACCAGGTATTCGCTGGTCGTCACCGACCCAACTACTAATCCGGCCCTCATTGGCTTATCTATGGGAGAGCGGACGGGATCCCGAGTTTTCCAATGGGTATGGTCGTATGTGATTGTTCGGGAGTGCAGAGTTGACCATACTCCTTTCCAGACCATGGCACCGAGCCACAGCTGGAAACCGGCGTCAATGGTGGAACCAAGACATATGCGTTGCAGTATTAGCTGCGTCTGCGTCGAATTGATAGTGTATCATTGCTGAGGTCACGACTCCTTAGAGATAGACGGCTCAAGGTGGATTCTCATCATTACATCGCAGGAGCCGTGACCATGTCAACGTTGGCGCAAAGATTCTCGTTGGTTGCCCCGGTGCGGCACCAGAATCTTTCACACGGCCTATCTCCATCATGGAAGATTTCAATCACGCCGATTCATACTCCGTGTCATGTCCGGCGAAGTGAGAACTAGAAATGTGGAGCACCTCCCACGGTCGAGAATGCGGGTCGCGAGCCCCCCGGATTCACGCTGGTTCGTCCGGGTCTGGTGAAGGTAACGTCTCCACGCGTCCATTCCTTCCATCACGTATCGTCTGAGAAGCAGGGAATAAAATAACTTAGGGGTATTATCGTATAGTCACTGTAGGGGCATCGACGTATATAAAGAGAACGGTTGTCTATTAGAAATAGGAAATAGGTACGAAGCTCGCTCTAATATAGAGGGTATAAGTAAAGTAGGCCTCGGTAATTATATAACCGAGGTCACGTGACGTGCGGTAAGGCCATGGATGGTTGAAGCCATCACGACAGGTGTCAAATTGCCATGAATCTTAAATTGCATTCCCGCGCTCGAGCTGCACCTAACGTCTGTTTTCGCCTCGCAGATTCTCGAATATCAGTCTCTTAGTCATAGAAATGAATCAAGTTACCTGACATGGTCGGGATATGAATAACACTGTATGTGCTATCGAGTTACTTCCCGTCGCTGGATCTTATATTCCACCGTTTAACTTAGTGTCACCGCGCTCGCGCATCTAACCACTCAAGCCCAGTTCATCCCCGGCCTCACGCGTCAATCGTCACAAAGTACATATCGTTATATCGTTGTATCGTTATATCTTTGCATCTTTGTCATCTTGATCGCGTATGCCTCTCTGAAGACAAAGCGATAAACACAATTCTAGGCGCATATTCAGACATGCCAAAAGCCATCGCAGGTCTTATTTTCACGATTCTATCAACGCCTTCTATCAAGCTCATGGGATTTGTTCACTGAGAAGCCTCCTGCATGGTAAATATAGATCAGGGATTTTCAAGGGATCTGAAATGTTAGGCGCCATTTTTGCTTCGTCCACGCGTAGCATAGAGTGACCAGGTCTCGGGATGAGGAAAAATGCGCGGGAGGAGGATGAACAAGGCCGATCCTCGAAGCGGATTTACGCATTTTGGAATTCGGGACAACAAACGATGCCAAACAGATACGGCCATAACACCGTGGATCGGAACGCCCAATTCTTGACTGTGGATGAGGTAAGCCGACAATACTTCATGCCTGTCACTTAATGGCCTTTCTGAACATCAAGATCTTCACCGGCAACCTCAAGCAACATTCAGAATCGTGTCACAAGCACCTTGTTTGCCAGGATTAGGCGGAAGGCTTTTCTCCTAGTCATTACGCGTGGGTGACTCGATCCTTGCCCGGAAGTGGCAGAGCGAGGTGATTTACCGTCGAATTGGCTGGAGGAGGTGCTTGCCCTTGGATTGGCAGAAGAGGAATTGCTTGAAGAAGTGCCGAATGGTGCTGTTGTCAGTTCAAGTATTGAAACTTCTGGTACTCTATTGTTTGTCCAACTACTTGCGGTCGGGGTGGCTAAGAAAGGAGACTTACAATCGGGCTGGCACAAGGGGACACTCACGTCAAATGAGTTAAGCTGGAAGTGACTGAAGGAAGTGCTGAGAGTGCTGGCCTTTGCCGTCGAAGTGGAAGCGTCTGGAAGTGTCCGGCAACTTCCCGTCGACTGAGAGAAACATCTAGCACTTTTTTCTGTTCATCAAGCCCTCTTCCGGTTGCTGAAGAGCCAGAAACGCGGGAACAACAACAAATCTAGGCTTCCTGCTGTTTTAGTAGCAAACAAAGAACATGGACGGTAGGTAGAGGCTTTTTCAAGATCCAAGGGATGCCTTAGAAGGGAAAAGATGAGGGCTGGAGACTCGGGCAGCTGTTGGATCTCGGTTCTGGTGTTGGAGGGCGCGCAGCGAGTCAACCTTTCTCGGTGGGGAATGGTGAAAGTTGGATTCTTTCACGGAGGTCTGGCGAAAGGAAGCCTTTTCGCGACGGCCAGCGATCTGGCGATTGAAAGGTTTTCGGTGAAGCTCTTTCCACGGGTAAGTCTGGCAGATGAAAGCTTACTAGGGTGACTTTTCCGCGGCCAAATCTTTTTCTGGCGGAAGGACGCTGTCTGGCATGCTGGAGACCCGAAGAGCTGATTGAAAGCAGCTCGTTCTGCAGAGCATACTGACAGGATAATAGCTTATCGAAGTGAGAATTCTGGGACGACGTCAACTTGCGGCAGAAGGAGGTGCTAAAAGTGGAAATTTCCCGAAGCGAGCGGTCAGAAGAAATCCAGCGCAGAGCAATTGACGCTAGAGAGGGTCTTGTCGAAGTGACATCTTCCTTGGGAACTAATGGTCTAGCCATTGAGGACTTGTCAAAAAGAGCTCCTCCCACAGGTAATTTGTGGCAGAAAGGAGCTTGTTAGAGTGACATCACGGTATCGAGGTCAGCTTCCGGCGGAAGGAGGCCATCTTCTTAGCGGCCAACATTCTAGCGATCAGTATGGCGATTGAAGTGGCGGCTGGGGGTTTGGAGAAGTGACTTTTACATGGAGGAACTCGGGCGGAAGGACGTCTGTGTGGTGGAAGGCTGTCTCGATGGCTTCAGACTAGACAACCTGTTGGTCAGTGTCGACGGAGGAGAGATTGAGGTAGCGCATATGGAACGAGTATTGCCAGTCCCGACGGCCTTAATAAGGTAAACAGGAGAAAGGGCTCGTGAGATGGCTCGGAACCGCTTCTTTTGTCGGTCATGCCCCAGCTGACCTGTGGTGGAAGAGGGCGCTTACTTCAACCACTGCTGAGTGCCCATGTTGGTCTTAACTTCCCTGCGTCCCAGCCGGTACGAGATTCAATGATTGTAACTTGACTCCTCTGCGTATTGGAGATGTGGACGGAGGAAGTTAGTGGGCAGAGCCTGCAATTCCTCCGCTTGGTGTAAGTACGGCACGACCACCTTCCGACGTCCCTTTTCTGCCGGTAATAGTACCTTCTTCCAACGTGTTCTTTTTCCCTGGGGTACATCCGGCCGTTTGATTCCCAACAATGGATGGAATAAAATCTTTCCTGGCTATTTAATCTAAGGTTCTCTGCTCCTCACACCCTCTGTCGCGATCTTTACCGGTATTTGTTGCCCTGTATCTTCGTTTCCTCCTCGTACCGCTCGTACTCGTCCTATCATTGGTGGCGACCGCAAAGCCGACGACCTTCCTAACCTAACTCATCCACCCTACAACAACAGCTTCCCTGGCCGTCTCTGATGTGTCGACGGATATTCTGCTATCAATAGGCATACGACGCAGGGGAGAAGCTCACAGAGGCCATACCTTAGTTACCCCTTCGTACCTCCTGTACTCTCTCACCCAAACATCCTTGGCAGCAGCCGCAGACCCGACGATCTTCCAGTCTCGCCCACCAGAACAGCACCCCTCGCCGTCTCAAAGACGCTGGCGGGTGATCCGCACCTATACGAAGGCTATTCCGCCAGAGACGTTTCTTCCCTAATTAGACAAATCACTCTTCAAGTCGTCATTTTGACTTTAAAAATCAGTCAACACAAACGGGAAGGCAGAAGGTGCAGTGGAGGGAATTTGGCTCTCAAGAAGGTAGGCGCTCCAGACAGGAAGGAGGTGGTTCGACACGCCTTCCTCCGGAAAGTGTCGGAGAAATAGAGCTCCGGGCCAGAAGTGGCTGTTGCGGCGGTGCAGTGACGTGTAGCCCGACATTTGCTTGAACGAACCTTGCATGGGCGCGAGATACCCTTGAATTCCCGCCCTTAGTCTACCAGCAGCATCGGGGGCGAGTCAACTGATGTTTGAATCTCCTTCTTGCAGAACTCCGTGAACACTAACGCGAGCAGCAGCGTCGTCAGTGGCTCGATCTGCAAGTCGGTACCTGCTAATGGCCTTGCCTGGGTACATCAACATGAAGATGGTCTGAGATGTTGCAATGAAGTCCCCGATGATTTCCTCACTAAAAGTTCTGCCAACCTAGAATCGACAGCCCGACCATCATGGTGAACGAGGTCAAAATCATGAAGATGTGCATATCCCTGTCAACCGTGCCATATGCGATGAACAACGGGGAATTCACCGATGTGAAGAATGGGACGACGAGGTTCATACCCAGTTCAGCCCACAGAACCGAGACGAATGACGTCTCAAGCTCGGTCTCAGGGGCGTGAGAGTACTTGTGGGCGATGCAGTACGGAAGAGACGCCCTGAGTGCCGCCGAAAACCTGGCTTCGAAACTCAAGAAGCACCTGAAGGCGGTCGACTACCCGAACACCCAATGACTCCCACCCTTCGCCAGAGTTCCATTCCTTAGCATGAAGAACGCCGTCGCCGGTAAGGGCATCGAGCTGGTGAACGCACCGTTGAGGTGTGGCTCGTGATGCGATGTTTCGGAGCACCTAGCCCTCGACGGATATGTCAAGATCAGATCCAGCAGCAAGGCTCCCAGCACCGTGATTGCTACGGAGTGCATGAGAATGAGGGACACTGACAAGATCGAAAATAAAGAAATGCATAGGCTGAGCGCGCACATATTATCGACCGACGCCTACTTGTCCGTCGACATTGGGCCCTCGATCAGTGTCCCGGTGTAGGCCTCCGAGACGTGCAACCCTCTTCAAGCCTGTCTCAACCACACGCAAGAAGAAGTTTATAAACATGCGAAACTCCTCATGCATTCACGAGAACGTCGTCATGAACATGTCCGCTTCTAGCTTGTCAACGGAGTCTGGGTGCTCGGTATCGTAGAGAAAAGTCTTCTCCCCTATCAGCCCGGTGAGGCCCATTGCCACGTAGTACCTTATGCACTTTCTCGTGCCCAGAGCCCAATGAAACGCCGTGGAATCAACGACGACCTTTCTGCTATCCATGATGGACCCCGCGTGGACGACACAGATGCCGGTCGACCTGACCCACAAAATGGCTTTGTGTTTCACGCAGTACTCGTCGGACGCCGACTACCAGATGAACAGGTACGTCCTTTTGTTGTCCAGCGGGTCGGGGTTCATCGACTGACGCTTATCGTTGACGAGAATATCGATCATTCCGTACGCGTCTAAGATCTCGGATGGCCCCGATGCAGTCAAGGATCTCACGGTCTTTCCAACGGACGCAGCGTTGTTTAACTACACGAGAACCTTAGTCCACCACATCGTCAATATGCTCTTGGAGTTGCCGAGGATCCTTCTTCATCACGCTGGCATCATGATGCACAGTCGAGTACTACATCGACCTCTCGTACCCTCAAGACATTCATGATGATGCACGTGTATTGGAACTCGTGCTCGTCGGAGACTCTGTGCTTGTCTTCTATATCATGCAGAGGCCCATCGTCTGGCTTCAGCTCGTGATGTCGCTCGTCTCCACTCGAAGAGACCAGCCAAGGGGCCTCCCAACTTCTTACACAGCCAGTAGTCGTGCCATACTTCCTCGACGTTCGTCTTGCTCGCCATTCTATTGAAACAGTTGACGGTTGACTTGTTCGAGACTCTTTCTATGTCCATTATGACCCCTCTCTGGTGAAGTAGCAGTTCTCGACCATC
The DNA here is from genome assembly GCF_030869225.1 of Colletotrichum abscissum. Taxonomy (NCBI): domain Eukaryota; kingdom Fungi; phylum Ascomycota; class Sordariomycetes; order Glomerellales; family Glomerellaceae; genus Colletotrichum; species Colletotrichum abscissum. The sequence continues at coordinate 463,277 of NW_026850243.1, forward strand.
TTTCAACGAGTTTTGCTATTGGGGCAGTACCATTTGGCTATCGGGGCAGTAATCCACTTTATTAGCTAATCAGAGCCTGCCTTCCGAACTCTAATTTTTTTGGCCCCGCTGCACCTGCCCACGGGCCACCCGGCGTAAATGCCTACGGTTGTAATTATTTACGGTCGTAGTTACGTAAGGTAGCTGCGTATACATACGGTTATAATTACCTACGGTCGCAATTTCTTATAATCGTAATTACTTACTTAATTATTTAATAAGTAATTGCGACCGTACGTACACGTAGTTACTTTATATAATTACGACCGTAAATAAGTATAACCGTGGGTAATTACGCCGGGTAGCCCGTGGGTAGGTATAGCGGGTATAGGTATGGGGCTATGGTCCGAGCTCTGGGGCTATGAGCCCTCATTGGTTTAAAAAGTGGATTACTGCCCCAATAGCCAAATAGTACTGCCCCAATAGCAAAACTCCTTTTAACATAAGGCGCACAACATAGCCGTTCAGCCGAAGCAACTCTCTAAGACAATATATCCTGAGACATTGTTCCGGATTAGACACGTTGAGGTTATGCAAACGGCTAAACTTCATTACCTATTCTCCTCGCTTAAGGAGTTTACTAAGAGAATGTAGAATCAAGTCCGTCTTAAGACTCCGTCTATCTTGGGACTCCGCCTATCTTAGGACTCCGCCTGTCTTAGGACTCCGCCTGTCTCAGGACTCCGTCTGTCTTAGGACTTCGTCTATCTTAGGACTGCGTCTGTCTTAGGGCTCTGTCTTAGGACTTCGTCTGTCTTAAGACCTCGTCCGTCTTAAGAGTTTGTTCGTCTGAGGCTTCGTCCGTCCTAGATCCTAGACTTCGTACGTATTAGAGCTTCGTCCTACTTAAGAATCTATCTATCTGAATATTCCGCCCGTCTTAAGGGGTTATCCGTCTCTGGAAGTTCTTAGTCTCAAGAATCTATCTATTATGAAAACTTTTCCGTCTTAAGAGTCCATCCGTCTTATAATCCGTCCATCTTAAGACTACGTCCGTCTTGAGACTACCTTATGTTCGTCTTTAGACTACGTGTATCTTACGTATACGTTTTTACTTTCTCCTAGAATGTCGTCTTAAGACTAGAGTTGTCTTAAGACTCTGCCTATCTTACGTATATGTCTTTCCTAAGACGTCTAATTTTAGTTTGATATCCGTTTCATGCCCACGTCTGTCTTATGATCACGTCTGTCTTGAGACGTTTTATTAGCATTAAGCTACGAATTATATGCTGCCCTTGATTTCTTGGCCTCCTTCCCCGCCGACGACAGTGCCTCCCTGGAACACAACATTCCGGCACAAATCATGCAGATCAAAGCTCCATGGGCTAGACATCTCAACGAGTCAGCGGAGAGAGTGTTAGTGGTGCTGGAGTCATCTTCATAACTCCTGAGCAAGATATTATCCCACATACTTTTTGTTGTACTATCTTTGCATCGAAGAGGTAAACGAAGCACCTATCGTCGGGTTCGCTTTAGCCCTTGGCATGGATATTAGAGGTGATGAGGTTTTTGGGGCTGCTCAGTTGACAACAAAACAAGTGGCTGGCAGTTTTGCGGTCCAGCAACCTCACTTTTCCCCCTGATTGTGCAAGGATTCGAAACTTGTACGACGATTTGACAATTTCCCGACTCCTCATAGTCCTCGAGCATCAATATTTCTTCCTTTCTCAGAAGGAATGTTGATGGGATTGGCACGAAGATCATACAATGACTGACGTCTAGATTTCGTCAACTGCATGCTTGATTAGAATTTCTTTTCTTATTACAGGGAAGCTGCCAATTTGTGTGCTTCTATATCTGAGTGGGCTCTGCCCTTGATAAGGTAGTTATCTCAACCCCCTGCCTTTTCCCAGTCTTTGCATGTGCAAAAGGTCGGACCCACTAGACTGGCAACGGGTAGATCAGGAAAGGTTAGAGGCCGAGGACTTAATCTGAAACCAGGTTTTCGAATTTCCACTTGCTCACCTAATGGTCCAGCATAGGGCTCGAATCGTGGCTCTTTTGTCTCCTTCCTGCTGTTGCTCTACGGTTGTGGCCTCATTCTTTGCAAATATGTCTTGAATTCCTAACCCAGCAATTGTATGTAGGTGTTGTCCGGGGGCAGAAAGCCATTATGAAAGCTGAACCGAACTTTTTAGAAAAGGGTTTCCAAAGGAAGTGATGTCTCCTAGGCAAGACCGCTTTCTTGCACAGATCGACTCCCAAGGAATTGGGGGATTATTGGAATTTGGAACTTGAACTCGAGGCCGGCTAGCCCACATTCCTCAACTCCTCCATCAGGTCATTGAAGTATGGATTGGTCAAGGTGACTAACAAAGCAGGCTCTTTCCTAGCGGGCCTTGCCCGCCTGAGTATTCACGCTGAAGAGCCCAATTCTCTCAGAACCAGTCATTCCCTTCAATACTTTGACAAAACCTAGAGCATGATCCTGCAAGCTTTTCTGCATTCGATTTGCGTTCTTCCAGAACGCGATTAGAGAACGAAATTTCTACCTCAGAGGACTTGATTAATTCAGGTATTGGCTTGTCATGATCGTCTGGTGAATATCGGCTTGTATTGACCAGCCAGATTCCTGCATTTCACTCCTGAAAGCTGCGTTGGAGGTTTGGCTTCTCTCCAGCAGCACTATAGGAGTGCCCTGCTCATCCATTCGGCACTTCCAAGGTTTCTTAGGGACTCTTTACCATACATAGCTTACAACATGGGTTCTTTCACTTGTTGGCTATCGTTTCCGCTTCTAGACTTCTGAGAGATGGAGATAAATGTCCGCTTAAGGTCTTGAGCCACTCTCTAGCAAGAACAGCACCTCTTTCTTCGTTTCATGACACTCCTTCTTCATCTTACTAGACGTTAAGCCCTTCGTTCCATTACATTCTATCTAAAGGAGCTTACCAACCTGCCTTCTTTCTGTTCTCGGCCTGGTAAGATTTGAGAAACCAGACCTTTGCAGATTCGCCTCTTGCTTTCATCACTTCCAACACATCACGTAACTGTTCTCTATAAGTCCGAGCCCTCATACCATAAGACGGCTCTCGTTTTTGCATACTTCAATTTGGATGCAATTTCACTTCAATTCCGTTTTCTTGCCGTTCTGAGCCGAGCATTACTTTCGTTACGCAGCGAGAAAATGCTATACTCCCGTGTGAAGGTTTTGGCACTAGCACCGAGTCCGTTGTTTTTTCTGACCAAACGCTTCGCCTTCAACTGCCAGTCAGGTCTGTTTCTTACTGATTCAGGTATCTTCCGCAGTGTTTTGCAGCCCCAGAATATAAGATTCATAGCGTAGAATCCCCCTTCCCCCTAATCTTAATTTCCTTTTGATTTTGCTTATTTTCTTTTTCTCCCCCCGCACGCAAACATCAGTCTGTCATGCTTTCGTTTCCCCCTGTTCTCCAAGGAGCAGAACGGCAGGATCCAAGCGAAGATTGCCTCTCATTTCTGAGACCAAAACCAGCGTCAGGCGACACAAGCAGAAGGAGGTACCCCGTTGACAGCTGGTGGGTCCCTAGGCCAGACTAAACCAGACCGAGCCCAACTCGACTGAGATGAGAATAGGCCGAGAAGAGCGTTATAGAAAGCTATGAAGGTTCATAGAGTTTCGAAAAACACGGAGCGGACTGCTTGAACTGTGTTATCAACGTGGATGTCGGTGGTAGGACTGAGACAATAGCCAATATGGTTAATGCCTCGACAGCCAAAAGCATTGTACTGCCAACGGCCTACACTCAACACATCGTCAACACGCTACTTGGCTAACTTGAAGTTGAACTTGGACATCGGCACTAAAACAAGGAAACGAGTTGCCTAATCTCTAAGATTGGATTTTATTCCCACTCTCAGTGCGCCGCCAGAAGCTTGCGCGCCGTTGCCATCCCAATTTAGCGTACATCGCGGCCGGTTGACAGCCTCCGCTTCCTGACCCCGGCTTTGTTAAGCGAATTCTGGAATAAGCCACTGGATGTGAGATTCAAAGAGAAGACGAGTGTTTCTGAAACACGGACGTTCATGAAATATTCTTATCGTGAAATTATTTTCCAGTCAACTTTGTAGACTTCATCGACTTTGAAGTTGGTATGATTTACCACCACCCCTCATAATCCGCCCTTGCCCTGTAAAACTCGATCTTCGATCGCCGCCTCGTCCTACACAAAGCGTTTTAACGAGTAGACAAACAAATTGGTTCTCAAAATGGGCAAATGGTGCTCCTGTCATTGGCGAGGTCCGCGAAAGCTTAAGATACCTTAGTCCACAGTCCACCCGAGCTTGGTGGTCTCTCCGGAGTCGCGGTCCTCAGACAGGAATGCTCATTTGTCGCGAGTGCAGCAGACCTTGCTGAACACTTTACTCTTCACATTGAGCTGCGGATGAGCATAGTCGAGACTGAGGTTGAAACATATGAGATGCTGGAGGTATTGCAATTCTTCTGTAACCGGGCGTCCATATAGTACTAGCCAGCATTCTCGCTCAGTGACTTTTCAAATCGCTGCTTTATTCAATGACCCCATCTTCTAGGATTATAGGCACCGGTAGTGATATTCTAACAACCCCAAGGAGCATGGTAAAATGATTGTTTGAATCATATCAGTATGCACAATGCTAGTACTGATCTTCGGCGGTTTTATTGGTAATCATAAGCTTCAACAGCATTCGCAGCACTCGCGACCCTACTTTCTCTGAGATGTTGCGGCCTGCTCTGTAGATTGTACACTGTACAACGCTTGAACGATGGCACTCACATTTCTTGTGCCCTATCCTTCTTTGCTCATGGTGACGGCGACCAATGGTAGGACGAATGACGCCGACTTTACGAGACCATTGCTAAGTCAGAAGCTGGAGTTGACATCTCAAAGGACAGTCATAACATAGCTGGCGATAACGTCGGACGGTGGTTGGAACCTGTGAGACCCTCTTAAGCGGTTGAGAACATCGTCTTCGCTGACAATGACGGAGGTTTCTACGAGACCTCGTGGGATCGCTAGATACATTCAAAATGCCTTCCTCTCCCTTTGTGATGCCATCTTATTCTCTTCATGTTTTGACTTTACGGCCTCACCTCCTGAATCGCTCATCGCCCCCAGCATTTGATCTGGTTGCGCAATGCCAGTGTCGGACTCACGGTGACGCGCACCGAGCATTCGACGTAATGTTACTCGGTGACTACCTTCACCGACTCTCTGAATAGAGACGTATGAAGCTGGAAGGTTTGCCACTTGCGGTAAGATCCATGCTCGAAGCGACTGCTTAACTTGTTTCTCTTCTATATACCTACCTTAGCAGGCAGCTAATGCAGTACAGAGTCCAGGTCTTTTGCTCAATACCGCCCGCATCTGACAAGCACTTGCTAAAGTGCACACTTTAGCAATGATCATCGGGCTTACCTACGACACCAAGGGAGCGCAGCCGCTTTCCCCATTCATCCAGTCTCTCTACTGGCAGACACAAATACCAACGGGCCTCGATGCCACTTCATGATGCTTGGGCTTGATGAGATACCGGACAGTAGCATGGAGACGACGAAGGCCGTCTCATCATAGGTCATTTCAGAAGACTTCTGAAGATCGAGTGTCATCAAATTCTTCGAAAAGAGGCAGTGGCATTACACGTCTTCTGACTAGCCTGTGCTTGCCAAAGTAGGCTGTCCAAGACGGACACCTCTAGGAGGTCCAAATGAAAAGTAGCGCGCGAAGCAAAGCAATCTTGCCATGGTGAACAGTCGTCTGTCGGACCACGAGCTCAAATTTTACTTACTTACCGAGTGACCGAGCATAAGGATTCAGTTCTCATCGATACCCATAGATGTATGGGTTGGCCATGAAAGATCTCTCATTCAGAAGGCAAGATACTTCGAATCAAAATGCCTTTTTTTTAGTATAAGCTGGAAGGATTTCACAGACAGGGATTATTTGGAGGTTTCCCCATCAGTTGAACATAGATTGAACGTACGAGGACAATGTGAATGGTACTTCATTAGGTCCAGTCTCCACGCGCTATCTCCCACAAGTGCCCGGAATTTTGGAGCTTGCGTAGCGATTGCGTCTGTAAATGCATGAACTCTCAACTCTCCACGCCATATCAAGTCCAGTCTTTGCACTGCTCTACCTTAGACACCACTGGACTCACCGCTTGCGAGCCCGGTGATTGACGCGCAGCTAACTTCAAAGATACAATGTCCAATAGGCGCTTTTCAAAGTAGCACAAATGACTGATTGTAGTAAACATATCGGGGAATCTCGCTCGGTCCCGCGTTTCAACCATTCAAGACAACATATGAAGATTACTCCGACTTGCGCGCCATGTGCAGAGGTAGCGTAATCGCCATTCGACCTTGCTGGGGTCTCGGATAGACGAGTGAGAGAAGTTATCACGAGTTATAGTACGCAGCAATGGGCATACGGAGTATAATAAAAGTAGCTTAATTATTAAAATAAAAATAGATAAAAGGAAAAGGTCTATATATATAATATTTAAGATAGACACGTGATTCAGCACGTGTCGGGCACTTTGTGAGATGCGGTTACTATCCCTGTTACGTGACAGAAGTTGACGACAGCACTGAACTCGAAAATATTTTGAAATATGACAAACCTCCAAAAGCATGCCTCAGAGGATATGTCGCTACATCAGATGCTAGACCTTGATATCCCCAATCATACTCCTAACGTTGAGCCCTTGGTAACGTAAGCGTGTCCTCCAAATCTGTTGCTGCTCAGGTAAACTTAATCAACATGCACAGCCCTTACTCAAGATCCCGCTGAAGGATCGCCCTCCCAACAAGGGTCAGCACCTTACTGCTGCCGACGATTGTCGCAGACCAGGCGAGAAACTCCTGAAAATGTACAAGAGTTGTAACAAGACTGTGCCTGGGAAAATATCGAACGAAGCAGGCCATGTACTCATTCACTTTCTTCATACGAGCGTAGAGCAAGGAAAGTCAACAATACGGTGATACGGAATGCAGAGTCTACCCGACTTCACATTTTCCTACATGCTCATACCACCGCATAAATCTATTGATTACTGGGTCCAGGAGACCCTCCTTAGGCGAAAGTCTAACATTACGTCGAATGGCTACCAAACTTGAAGATTCTTGCAACGTCACCCTTACGATCTTTCTGCACCATCAAGCTTACGTCTTGATCCCGCGGACTCTTATTTTGGCAGTTCAGACCAGAACTATTAATCCTCCTTTATCCCGGCCTCTTTTGGCCTTCAACCGGCCTGATCCGGGCGTCAACCATCTCACCCAGGCGTCACCCCACTCATCCAAATCTCACTCATCTCACACTGACCTCACTCATCTCACTCAGACTTCACTAGTCTCACTATATCACTAGTCTGGCTCTTCCAGGCAAACCCCTGATCGCTCACAACGCTCTGGATGTGGTTGAAACCTACTCAAGCGCCCAGGACTGGAGATCTGATGAAAGAAGGGGCTAAGATACTGGCCACAGACTTTGAGGCTCCGATAACAGCTCCTACAATTTTTAAAGTGAAGTTACCGAGCTATCTAGAGCGCTCAAAGGACCTCCCGGTTTTCTCAGTCCATGGTATCTTTCCGTTTCCCAGGGTACTCCCTCCTCATGAACATGACGCGCAGTCTGAGCATATGCTTCTGTCGCTCGTAATATTTCAACGAAAAAGGATAATGACATTTGCTACTCCCGGCGTGGTATGAAGACCGACACTCTGGTGCGTCTATTGGGGCATATGTTAAGGCGCAATGGAGCTTCTGAAACGGAGCCCAATTTGAGAGGTTTCAAACCGTCAATTCTCTTTAACCCCGCCACCGTAGAGGGACTCGCCAACGATAAGAAAGCTGTTGGTCCGCTGGCTATCATTCCACTGAGCACTGGTAAGTTTCACATTGCGCGCCCGTGTCGCCCTCTTCGAACGGAATCAGCCATTGAAGCTGGACAAGAACTACTGGCTCTAACTCTCTGGCCATTTCTCTGTTTGACTGGCGTGGGCGGGTGATTAAATCCTCCTCTTCGTCCCCTTCCCTGCAAAGGCTCAAGTGAGCTTTATTCATTGCTTTCATGGCTGCCCGCATCCTGTGTCAACGAGTCGAGGGCAGAGTCCTCTTCTCTGCCCAATGAGAGTCCGCTACAAGCGGTCATCATTATCCGTCGAGATCGCAATTCACGAAAGGGCTTTGAACTTCCATTGGCGTCGCAGGGCTTACGCCGCTGACGCCAGCATCCGTGATGTCAAGTTTGGCGGAGCGGGCTCTCCGCCAGTCGTATGATCAGATAACTCCACCAGCGGTCACAAACACGTTGTCATCGGGCGAGTGGAGCAAGAGTACACCTCATAATCTTCGGCTTCCCCTGCAAAGCCGTGTCGGTGATGATCTTCCTGCAACGATTATGGTACGCCTGGCGCAAGGCCGCAGTCTCACAGCAATCGTCTTCGTGAAGCACAGCCTCGTCAGATCCACCTTCGACACAGCCTTGTCCATTTGCAGATGTAATCTTGCGGCTATGGTGATGCGATGACATCGGGAGCAAAAAGGAGGGACCAGAGACTAGCCCAATGCCAGTAGCCAGTTTCTCGCGAGAGCACGCGGTAGATGCTTCTTTCCCCGGGAGGTTTCTTGAAGCTGTGGTAAGAAATGCAGTTTTACCAGAGGATTGCACGATTTCAGGCGTTGGAGATACAAATGTGGTTGCCACAACGGTGGCGGGTGAGAGGAGACAAATGTCTTGGGTGGGCGTCTACTCCCTTGAGCTGCGACATACCGTTGGTGTAAGTAAAACACCTTGGAGGAGAGAGTGGTGTAGTCTGGAGAAGGATCCTAGCCACTATGGTCTCCATCTCAACTCTGAATGAGGTTGCGGGGATGAGCGCTAGCCGTTTTATGTGCGAAAAGTGCTGGCGGACTCCATGTCCTTTCTTTGAGATCAAGAATTTCGATTGCTTTTGGAAGTAGACCGGAAGGAAATCTTCATCTACCCTGCGACGAGTAGCCACAGCAGGGAGACCAAAGATCAGGCAGGAAAGACTTGCAAATCATTGATACACCAAACATCTTTGCCACAAGCTATTCTGCAACATCATGGTATGGTCTCGCCAAATGGTGTGAGGTATAGCCCGAGTCGATTGATTATGAAGCCGCCAGTGTGCGCCACGAGGTGGTGCTAATGGCGATGTCCAATGTGGAAGAAGCTGATGGATGGAACCTCTGGCTTTTTTTGAGAGGCGAAAGGATAGAAGATTGCATTCCCTGACGATGGACCAGCGGTCAAGATGTGAGCGACTCTGCGATCCTGGTTTCTCCATGATGTCTCAGTGGTCCACTAATGAACAGCTCGAACGAACGAGGCGATGGCGAAGTATGGACTCGCGTTCGAACATTAGCAGGCAGGACAGCGGATGCGGCCAAAGACAAATCGGAGAAGGAGCTGCGCCTAACGCGAGCGAGATAGAAGAAGTCGATGATTTTGAAGTGGAAGAGGAAGCGCCAGTAAAGCGGCGGAGCAGAGGAGTTGCCTGTAACCTGGCTTTCAACAGAGGCAGGACATGGCTGGAGTCGAAAGGTCTTGTCTGTTTTGAGCCCACATGTGTGCGCGCAACCCTGGCTCTGCGACCACATTTGCATTCGAGAGCTCCGGTGGTATTCGGAAGCATCAGCCAGGGCAGGTCGCTCATCAAATCCAGAATCTCCGCAACAAGCTAGCAATCGATGGATGCAGACGACACCGAGGCGAACACGCATTGCTGCCTTTCGAAATGATTCGATAAAGAGCGTCCGCGGTCTACCAGTCAGTGTTTCGAACTTTGAAGTCCATGAAAGCCGCCCTTAGAACCCGTACGGCCAGCCCAGACCGAATGTCGCAGAACTTGGCCACCTCTGCTGCCTCGTTGCGCAGCCGCAATTGCTCTCTGGCTATTCAACATTCTCGCAGGGTGGAAGGACCATTACGGCGGTCTGCTGTGCTGGATGCGTTGCTGACAGTGCCTCTTTGGAGGATAGGAAAGGATAGCGCGCCGTTGGTCCCGCATTGCCCTTGCGCTGCCCGTTGTAATCAGAAACACGACTTCGTGGTAGTCTTCTTGAACTGACTTTGGGAAAACCATTGGATTAGCAACGCATCGCGCGAATGGACAATCACATATTGCAGTCGGCCTCTTGTCAGGACGACCTTATAGCCACCTTGATCGCTTGCTAATCCGTGAGAGCCATCGTCGTAGTCTGAACCGCCGCTACTCGCGTCTGCTACACCCGCACGGATCCTGCAATCTGTCAAGCTGCCACGCGAGTCTGTCGGAACGGTCTGATGGAGCTCGGCGTTGGAGAGGGCGGCAAAGGCGGTCGCAACGGCTATGGCATTGCTACAGTCTGTGTAGATGGTCAGTCCACTTTCGGAGGATCGACCAGACTGCGGTAAGGAGGATGCTGAGCTAGTTTTTGTGTGTTTCCCGATGTATGCCTGCACGTCATTGGTTTCGCTATCGATGCCGCGAACGACACAGCTGTGTTTGACTTGTCGAGTTGTGAAGCTGTGCAGAAGGTGAATGAGGCGTCCGAAATGCGTTACCTGCATAATCGCCTTGTTGAGATGTGGTTATGTAACTAAGAAGCATATGTGGCTGCACAAGCGTACGGGGTAAGGCGACAGGTGGGGCATAGACTTCTCCTTACCTAAGCACATGCCCAAGATCGAGCAGCGTATCACGTGATCTCGCGCCATCTGCACGAACCGAGTCCCACCGGCAACTCCCGCTCTGTTAATCACGACATCCATCATCACCTTACCTTGTCCCCTACAACTTGTGTCCCTCCGACATCAGATCCATCCCCAGCGCTGCCTCCTCTTCCTCCCGTTAGCATTCCTTTTGCGCAATCCTAACGGAGAGACCTATCCTATCTGTTCCGACCGTTCACTTGCTGGCGTGGCTCATTGTGCGAGGAGGACTGGGTTCCCGTCAGAACCAATTCGAAGCGTAGCTTGCACCCGCAGAGTCACGCCTCGAGTTCGTGACTAGACGCCCCGGTCAATCTACTGTTCGTACAATAGCTACTCATGCACTTTGAGCAGCGTCGCGATCGTGACCGGATGCGTCTTTTCCATTAGGACCGCGCGACGGACTTGCTGCCAAGGGCAAAGAAGCGCGATAATAGCGCAACCGTAAGTACCGGGCTCACTGTCTCTCCCTTGTGTGCTGTAGGGCTACGCCCCTCCATGTCTAAAGCTACAGGAACAGCCGACATCGATTTCACCATGCTACCCTGCGACTTGGATGATTGTGATTTCGAGGCCCCCAACGTCATTGCGGTGCGTGAAGACGAGGGACAATCGCCTGAAGTGATCGAGCAGAGTTTCCGACTGCGCATCCGATATGCCTCCCCCGGTCTTGTCTCGTTCCGTCTGCTTGTAGTCCCCGACGGCATGTCAACAAAAACCACATCTTGGCTACAGATCAGAGCAGACTGCATCGAGTTACTTGAGAAGATGCTCTATGACAAAGCCAACACGAGCGGCCCAAGCCCACCTTACCTCGAAACTGTCCGCTTGCGACTCAACGGCATGCAATCGGTAGCCCGTATGCAATTCCACCTGCACAAGGATGGTCGTATCGATCTAGTCACACCCAACGATTCCGATAGCGGAAACACAACTGACGGCGAACCCGTCTTGGATACACGAGCATTACTCAAATCCCTTGCGACTGCCTCGCGGTTTTCCGTGTTCTTTCGGCACGACATCCTGCGGCGGAAGACGTTTCTCAAATACAAGAGGGCTATTCAAGACTTTCCATCTTTGTCGGAAAATGACAAGCTTGCATATGAGTGTATGGTGGATGTACGTAGGCTGTACCATGGCGCTGGCGGCAAGGTGCACACATCCCGCGGCCTTCGTGGTTCTTGTCCTCCTACCGAGGCACATTGCAGCTCACCTGATCCGACCACGCCCGCATCGTGCGGCGGTAGCACCGTTCCCTTCGACGATGTGCCAGCTGATCGAGGTCTCCCCCCGCCATATGATGAGTGCTCGAGCGAGGGACAGTCGCCGGAGACCCGGCCAGGCCCTGCAGCCACAGTCGCCGAAAAGTCCAAACGCGACTGCGAACGCGATCCGCCGGAATATGGTGATACTGGACGGCAGAAGAATGCGTTGGAATTGTCCCTTGACGTCTTCCCCTTGGGGAGTGCAGATGTATACACACCAGGCATCAAAAGAAAACGTTCGCCTACCACCGTATGCACCACAAAGACTTCCATGATAGACGCACCTCGACCAGGCCAATTGCAATCCCCGCTCTTAGCCGATCGGGGCAGCCCACTGATGCGTGCGCTGGAGCAGCAGCAACAACACATCCATGATCTACAACAGATGTTCCGGAAATCGCAGAAACGTAACGAGGCGCTCGAAGCGCGGTGTGATGAGCTGGAGAAAAGACTTTGTGAATTGGAAGAGGGTCAATCTGAAAATGTCGAGACGGTCGGCAATCTTGACATCACGCTTGATGAACTCCAAGCTAGGTGCGATAATCTCGAGAAGCAAGTGCCAGACGTGTGTGATGAGATGGAGGACCTCAAGAAAACATGGTTAGAGGAGTGCAGAGAGGAGCTTGAAGACAAGGAGCGCGAATCATTCGAGGATCGCATGGCGAAACAGGTGCGCGAGAGTGTCGAGGCTGAGTTGAACAAAGTCAGAAGGAGGGTCTTGAAAGCCCTTCAACCACCATGAGTCAACGAACAAGTCAAGCCGAAATACGGCACCCACCTCATCGCCTTCAGTGTTGCTGGCTTCATGCTCCCCGCTCCCCATGGCACACAACTTCTGCACTCCGAGAGGAAGAAGAGGAAGCAGAGGAGATACTTCTTACGATAGAGGTGGTGACAAGCATGGGAGCCATCAATGTTCATTCCTCCTTTCGGTTCGTCCTGAGACTCACTAAGAGCGTCGCCTTTGTCGTCGGTATGAGAAATGACGACCATGCAACCCCCGACCGCCGTTCTTGTGACACCTACATACGGCCCTTGCGAAGGGGTGCTTCCTAATACGTGGGATGCCATTATCGCGTACCTTGGGTCCGCTCGGGCGGTGGCACCGCCACCCTGGTAATGCACCATGTCGGTATTACTACCTGACCCAGTAACATGATGCCGTCCTTGGCAAAGGCTGGAGCAGACTGGGAAAACAGCGGCTAGTACCGGACATTGAAAATTCACGAGCGTGGTGGGGATGAGATTGGCTACATCCGCTCAACCCGCGCCCGGCGCAACCCATGTGGGCAGACCTCTCCTGATCGGAATACCTCCAGCCTACAGTGGCTACCCAAGACATGGGAGCTGTAGGAATGTCCATGGTACCCCTTTGGCATGGCGCGCTTCTTGGGTCACCCAAGGGTAGGGTTTGCTCTCCGTCAAGCATCTACCTACTTGGTTTTATATCTTCCTCCTCCCTCCTGAGGTGGCCAACCACTCGCTGCCCGCACGCGGACGGAAAGACAGTACGTTCTCGGTTGCGGCAGCCAGGCAGTGTTGCAGGACATATGCCAGGAGGACGGGAAGAGGGAAGTGTAAATGTGAACATGATCCATCCCGATTGCTTCTGTCTACGCAAGTGATGACGTAGGTATCTTGATGAGAGAAGAAATTTGCGTGAACGAGGTCGCCAGCAACTGGGACATGCCGCTGATTCGCGGCCGGTTGTCGCGGGTCCAACTCGTCGGCTGTCAGGAACAGAGGTTATGAAAGGTTGCGGCAATGTAGGGATACATTCTGGGTCAGCGAGGCGTCGCCTCAATTACAGTACGAGAGCAATGAAGTACCAGCGCGTGTTGGTTAAGCGTAATGACGGAGCGCAAATATTCGGCTCAGGTAGTAGATGTGTTGGATTCTGAGTAGTTGGCATAACAGGTAGATCTCCTACTCGAATACCAATTGACGTCTGGAGGAATCGTGCGCTTTATCCGCTCCCTATTTTCGTGCGCTTTCCATGCGCAGCAATAACGTACCATTATATTGACTCTTGTACTAAGCGATCGGCGGCCCTGATGACGAGATGAGGAATGATGTCGCTTACCAGAATGCAATCACAAACACATCCACACCGAAATTCCATACCTCTTACAGGGCAGTATCAATTATCTTCATGTGCTTGGTCAATATTGCCGGCTTTTACGCAAGCTTCAGGCAATTGAGAAGTATCCATCGAACCCCCCCCCCCCCTTGGCGATCCTCAGTCTTGGTGGTCCACAGCCTCGCAGCTTGCTTCCCGTCGACCGATTGACAACCAAACCCAAACCCTCATTCTGATCACAGTGTTAATAGACGTGTTACGTTGGGAGAAAGCTTCAAGATGCCAACTGCTGTTAGGGTCAAAAGGCCGGATTGCTTAAGTTTGCCCACTGACTAGATTTGTACTCTCTACGTGATATATGCTAGCTATTTTTTTACAGCTTGTGGACCCCTTCTCACTACCCCTTGTTAATCGCCTTGAGTGGAGGGGCGCACATACGTGCAAGGCACACTGCCAAACCTCATCCGAAGAGCAAGGTCGCCTTACCAGTGTACAAGCGCAATAGTCGAAACGACGTTACCTCTGTACTGAAACCTGTGCAGTCAAATTCGTCACAAAACGCGTAGGTCGGCGAAAGATTAACACATCCATTACGACGGTATAAACCCACGTTATTCTGTCTTGGCCTATTACCTCAAATCGGCTTCTTCTTCAAAAAGACATTGCCTCCAAGTTCCAACACCTTCACGTACCCAAGGAACCCGAGGCAGCCGGAACACCCTGTGACACCTCGATCGATACCCAGTACCGAGCTGGTCGTTCTATCGTCCAAAAAATTCCTCTATGGCAAATGGCCATTCAGAATGCTATAGACGTTCCACCTGTCCGTGACAGTGTCATCACTGAAGCTGCATGCGAGCTTGACCTTCTTTCTTTGCCTTGGGTCGCGTCTTTGGGAGATCACATTATCAAGTCCTTGGCACAAGTCCTAGCCTGTCGGATTAGAAGTCCAATTCGACCGCAGCATACGGCTAACTACACAGGGGCTAATTAAGGGCCCTATTTATAATTATCGTAACTAGCCTAACCTACGGTTAGAACCTCTTTTTTATATTTATATAAAAATTTATATAATTTAATTAATCTCTTTATTAACCTATAGTTCGAACTAACTATTTTATAATAAGGATACTAATACTAATTAGTAATTAAATTTTATTATTATAAATTAATAAAATATTTCGTTATATAAAAAAAATAACTTTTTAATATTATATAAAATAAGAGATTTATACTAATTAACTTTATAAAAAAAAAAAACGATTCTTAAATATTGTATAGAATTAAATAATTATAGCCCTTTATTACTTATAAAAAGTTAATATTTATTATATTAAACTATATTAATTAATAAAACTACTTAAATAACTAGTTTTTTATTATTATTTTAAATAGCTTTTTTACTAAATAACTTTCCTATAACTAGCCTATAATTAAAAATTAACTAATTAAATTAATAAAAAGAAATACTTATATAATAACTACTTACTTAATTAATTAATGTAATAAATAAACTTAAGTATATAATATAAAAAAGTACTATATAATTAAAAAAAAGGATCCCTAAATATAAATATTCTTACTTAATAATAAAGATAATTTTATAAAAATTATAAAACTAAGAGATTTATAGTATATAAAAAAGTTTATTATTATAAGGATTTTATAAATATAACTATAAGCTCGTAATTTAAATAACCTCTTTATAACTCCCTTAACTACCCCCCGAGTATTATTTAAAAATATAATATAAAAAACGGTTTTATAAAAAAAGAGGGGATTTAAAAGTCCTAATAATATTAAATTAAGAATATTATAAATTTTAAAAATTAATTTAAAAAAAAAGTAACTACTTTAATATAGTCCTATAACCTCTTATTATAATTATTATTAGTTTAAAAAAAGGCTAAGAAAACGAGGATCTAAAGGGGAAAAAAAAGAATTCTCTAGAGGGCTATTAAAAAGCTTCTTTTTTATACTAATTTTTAATATAAAATTACTAATTTTAAAAAATTAACTAAGTAATAAAAAGAATTATTAATAAGTAATAATTATTTAATAATAATTAAGCTATAAAAAAAACTATTTAAAAAATATAAAATAGGGTACTAAGAAGTAGCTAAAAAAAGATTTTTAAAATAATTAACCTTATTTAATATAAGTAATGAATAATATTTTTAATAAGTCCTTTAAAATTATAATTTTATAAAAAAAAGAGCTTAATTTTACTAATTATACTTAACTACTTATTTAGTTTTTAATAGCCTATTTAACTCTTTTTTAAACTACTTAGTATCTATTTTTAACTATTTTTTTAAAATATTACCTTAAAAAAAGTAAGTTAAAAATAAATTAATTTAAAAATTATAAAGAATACGAGGCTTAAGAAGTTAAAAATATATAAAATAATAAAAATTAATAATTAATAAAAATCCTAAGATTAATTATTATATCTTTTTATAATAATATAAACGTTTATTATTATTATTAAAAAAAGAACTATTAAAGCTTATTTTTTTATACTAAATAAAAAAGAGGATTTTAATAAGTATAATAACTAGTAATTTAAAAAGGTAGTAATAATTATTAAAAATAATAAAAATAAGAGTAGTAGTAAAATAGTAAAAAGAAATAGGAATTACTTAGACCTTAATAAATTTATTAAATAATAAAAGTATAAATTTATTATAATTAATATATAAATTAAATATATTTTTATTAAAATTAAATACGTTAATAATTACTAATATAGGTATAAGTTAGAGTACGACCCTTAATAAGTTAGGGTATAAAAAAGAGGATAAAACTTAATTTTAAATAAAATACTAATCCCTTATAAATAAGTAAATATTAATTTAAATTATCAAGGGACGTAGATATATAAGATCGTAAATTAACTTAATAATAAGTAAATTAATATAATATTAATCTATTTAATTAAGGTTTATAAGAAAAAGGGACTATAAAAATAACCCCTATTCTATAAAATCGTAAATAACTTTAGCTACTAGCTAAATAAATAGTTTATAAATATAAGCTTAAGAATTATAAAAATAGTTAATAAATTCTTTTATAAATAAAAAGTATTATTAACGTAATTATAATTATAAAAACTATATAAAATCTTAATAATAACGATTATAAAAAAGGAATTTACATTATAAAACTAAGTATAAGTTAATAGAGTATATAATCGCTTTAATAAATTAAAAAAAAAAGTAAATAACCTAGATTTTCTTTTTATAATTACTAATAATAATCTATTATTATAAAAAGATATATAAAAGTAAAATATAATACTAAATATATGATAACTAATAATTCTGCTTATTTTGATTTATAACTTATTATTATTATTAATATAAAATTTAATACTAATTAGCTAATAAAAAAGGAA
This sequence comes from Colletotrichum abscissum, assembly GCF_030869225.1. Taxonomy (NCBI): domain Eukaryota; kingdom Fungi; phylum Ascomycota; class Sordariomycetes; order Glomerellales; family Glomerellaceae; genus Colletotrichum; species Colletotrichum abscissum. Next base: position 480,743 of record NW_026850243.1, read on the forward strand.
GTAAACGACTTAAAGTTATTAATAATACGTAATAACGTAAGAATTATATATAAATACTAAATATATAATAATAAATATAAAGTAATTTATAGATTTTAAAAAGATCTTTTTAAAAAAAAAATTATATTCTAAAAAGAAGTACGAGGTTTTATAAAAAACCTTAATAATATTTTATAACTATTATAAAAAAATTAAGATTAGAGAATACTAGTACTATTTAATAATTAGTATCATACTCGTAAATAAAACCTCTAATTATTATTATAAAGTAGTATATAATCTTAATTAAAACGACTTTTTTAGTATTATTAACGTAATTAAAAACTATTTTAAGACTTATAATAAGAATCTAAAGCTCTTATTTAAACCATAAGTAATTTCTTTCGTATTTATAACTAGAATAATAAAAGGTAAATTATAAATAAAAATCCTTAAAAAGCTTATTAATTAGATTAATAAGTTAGTAAAAACCTAGCTAAATAAGGGGATTAATAAGTAAAAAGTTAAATATTTTTATACCGTAATTTAGTATATACTAAAGGTAAAAATAACCCTATACTAAGTATTTAAAGATTATAAGACGCTTTATTTAAAACTAAAATCTAGTTTTAATATTAAAATAAGAATACTATACTAAACCTACTTCTAGGTATATAACGGCCCTTATTAATAGTATTAAGTTAACTAAATATATAATAAAAAAAAAAGAACTAAGTATAATAATTATTAATAAAAAAGCTTAGATTTATTAAATAAGTAGAGATTTAACTTATAAGTAGGATGATAAAAAAAGTAATACTTTATTTATAAAAAAATAAATATTAATTAAATAACTATTTTAAAAAAGAGCGTATTAAATTATATAAATAATATAAAAAGTCGAGGGTAATAAATAATAAAACTAACCCTCGTTAGTTTAGTTAATTCCTTATTATATATAAAAGTAAATCTGGGGGTATAGAGCCTAGTAATAGTAATTAAAATAGTAATTTAAAGTATTTACCCCCTATAAAAAATTTAGAAAATAAGGAAAATCTTGCTCCCTATATTAATAAATTAAATTATAACGAAATTAATAATATTAACTACTCCTTTTTTATACTATTAATTTTTAGAAAATATATAAAACTAAATAAATAAAAAGTAATGAAAGCCTTTAATAAGTAAGCTTTTATTTATAAATAGTAAGGAAAGGTCCCTTAAATAATAAATATAAAAGTAAATAAAAGGACGAATTTAATAGCATAGAATTCTATTTTCTTAATACTTAAAAATAAAATATTACTTTTTTTAATACTAAAAAAAAAAAAATATAGTACTAAGTAATTTTAAAAGTAGCTAAAGGGGTCTTTTTTATACTACTTAGATTACTTAAATACTAAGCTCGTATAAGTATTTTATATAAATAAAAAGTATAGTTTAGATAATTTTTATAAAATTATCCTAAATACTAGGGTATTATAATAATTAATGAAAAAAAGGGGTAATTCTAAGCGCTATAGAAAATTGTATTAATAATACTTAATATGTTAATAATAGGTATTATAAGAATTAGCTTCGGCCTAGGCAAAAAGATCGTTACCCTAAGTATAATAAAAATAAAAACGTACTTTAGAATAATAACTTTTTATATTTTACTTATTAATACCCTATTTCTCTTATATTTAAAAAATATAAATTAACTAAGTATTATTTTTAATAATATAAAAAAAAAAATCTTTAGTAATAAGTATTTCGAGATTATTAAATAATAATAGGGGTATATATTTATAAAGCTTATTAATAATATAAAGTTAATTAATTTATTAATAAAAAATAAGCTTAAATAACTATACTAAAAATTCGGGTACTTATTAGTTATAAGGCTATATAACTTCTTAAAATAATTAAATAATAATGATATTAAAATAAGAGTACTAAAGTAATTAATAAAAGTATATTACTAATACTAAATAAATACGCAAAGCCTACGTAAATTTAAATTTAAATTATATAATAAGCCTAATTTTAATTAAAAAATCGTTATTAATATTTTCTATTTAAATAGTTAACTAGTTTTATATATAATTAACGAGGCTATATTATTTTAAATAAAGTAATTCCTCTAGAATTTATAAATAAAAATAGTATAAATAGCCCTATAAAAAAGCTAAATTAACATATATTAAGAACCACTAAATAGTATTAAAACCGACGTTAATATTAGTTTTAAGTTAATAAAATTTAAAAAAAATATAATAGTTTATAGTATATAATTAAAAGTCGTACTTATAAAAGCGTATTATAATATTAAAAACGTAAAAAGGGCATATTAATAACTAAAAAGGGCGTTTAGAATTATTAAAAATGAAAATCCTAATTCTATTAATAATAAATACCTCTAAATAGTACTTAAATATTATAATAATACTATAAGACTTAATAAGCTAATATTAACGCTATTAATATTTAGAGTATATTTAAAAACGATTTTAGCTTTATTACTATTACTAAATATAAGCTAATAAACTTAAGTAGTTAAAAAAGTAATATAAGTACTATATAAAGTAAGTATAAGAAAATAAGTTAACGAGGTAATTATTATATATAATAAACTTAATATAAGGGCTAATTTAAATATACCCCTAAATTCGGATATATAAATATAATATAAAATTACTTAGTAATAAGCTAGGCTATATAAATTAATTTCTATTAATAAGCGCTCTTACGTAGTTATAAAAGATCGTAATTAGCTACTTAAAATATTAATTACTATAATTAGACTATATTATTTAGATCCTATTAAAGTAATTTCTAATTTATAAGAAAAAAAAGAGCTAAAAAAATAGTATAACCCGTAATAGAGGTATAAAAAATTATCCTTAATAAAATCGTTATAATAATATTAATAAATAATAAAAAAAAGAATTACTAAAAGGGTATTAATATTACTAATAAGACGTTATAAAAAACTATAATAATAAGCCCTAACGTAGTAATTTATTATTAATAATAAAATATTTAATACTTTTTATATAATAAAAAAAAAGCTAATTTCGAACGAATAATTAAATTACGTAAAAAAAGTATTATTATAATTACTAAAACGCTATATAAGGGATTAGATCTTATTAAAATAAATACTTTACGTAATTAAAAAGTTTATTAATTTATTTTTTATAACCCCGAGAAATATAAAAATCTTTATATATTTAAATCGTAAATAGTATATAAAATTAAAGAAAAAAGAACACCCTAACTATATAAAAATCTAAGTATATAATTTAGGGGTATAGTAATATTAAAAAAATAACGCTACTTACCTAATTACTTATAATATAGCGCTATAGTTAATAATTAATAATAATATTAATAATATTATTATAAAAAAAGAGATATAAAATTTAGAACTATAATATTACTTAGGCTTATACTTAATTAGTTATAGGGCTTATAAAAAAAATCCTAGCCTACTTATTAAAAAAAATAGTTAGTAAGTACTTAAAAAGTACGATTATTAAAGTATTTAAACTATTATATAAGCTCGTAAAATTAGGTACTTATTAATAAGCTATATATTACGATTTTTATATTAATTAATTATTAATAATTATATTTATATATAACCTATACTTATTAATCTCTAAGTATAAAAGCGAATAATTTAAAATTATTAAAATATAAACTAATAATATATTAAGCCTATTTAATATTAATTTTATAAAAAGAAAAAATAAAGAACTTTAAAAAGCGGGCTTCGTAATAAAATTAAAAGAGGTCTTTATAATAAATAACTTATTAATATTTAATAATAAAATTCTTATAATTAAAAAGGAAACCGTCGTTTTTTAATAAAAAGGGTAAAGTAAGAAAATTACCCTTATTAACCTAAATATAATTAATATTAAAAAATAATATAAAACTAAGCTTATATAAAGGGTATATATTACGAGTATATATTAACCCAAAGTAACTTTTAACTATATTAAAGTAGTATAAGCTATAGATCTAAATAAATAAAATATTTAAGTACTTAATAAGTAGTTTAAATAATAATAAATAAATCTTAATTAAGGCCTCGTTTATTACCTAATTAACCTCGTTATTAATAAGCTCTACATTTTTATTAATAAGTTGTTTATAAATAATAATAACTTTATTTTATAATTAAAATATATTATTATCTTAGCTAATAAGAGTATAAATAAAAGCGAATTTATTATATATAATAATATAATTTACTACTTATTAATTAAAAATAAATAAATAATAAGAAATATACTAATATTAAAAGTTTATAATATAATTAACGGTATTAACCTTATTTATATAATTTTAATAATACTAAAAAAGATTACTAATTAACTTAACTTTTTACTAATCCTTATAGTTATTTATACTAATTCTTATTTACTATATAAATACTTTATTAAATTAAAAACGATAAAAAAAAAAGGCTTATAATTAATATTATAACCCTTAGGTAATTATATAAAAAATATAAAATCCTTAAGATTTATTAAATTAATAATAATAATAACCTTATTAACGCTTTTATAAAAATAGTACTTAATAAGGGGTTAGAATAATTTATAAATAGTAAAAAAGTTAATATATAAATAAAAAAATAGGTTATATAAAAAAAGTAAAAAAAAGAAAAAAAAAGAAATAACTTAGTAAATAGGCTTAAGGTTAAATTATATTTTTAATTATAATAAGTAAATTAATAAAAAAAAAAATTAATATTAGATTAAAAATCTAATTTAACTATAGTATATAGCTAATTATATAGGGGCTAATTAGAGGCCCTATTTATAATTATTATAATTAGCTTAACTTATAATTAGAACCTCCGTTTTATATTTATATAAAAATTTATATAGTTTAATTAATCTCTTCGTTAACCCACGGTTTAAACTAACTACCCTGTAATAGGGATACTAACATAGCCAGTTCACACAGTCTAGTTCACAAGACGCATGAGGGTATTCAAGATGTAAGTAGCCGGCAAGATCGCCGTCTCTACATCCATGCGCTAGGAACACGACCCAAAAGTAAACGCATGGACTGTTTCTCGCCAACGGAGCACGACTTTAGGATGATGCAACAAACAGAGACTTGAATCGCAGATGACCAGCTCGATTCTGCGCTTGCCAGGATTTGCGATTGATCATCCATCGCTCCGATGCATATCTGGTGGACTCTCAGGTTTCTCAGGCCGTCAATAAGTGCGATTATCGACCTGTTCACAACGTTACGCGTCGTCTTTGTCAAACTACAAAGACTTTCATGGTGAGTAATATCAACTGAAAGCAATGGATCCTTGTCATTACCGTATGCGAAAGCTCGGCTGCTAGCAAAATTGATATTCTGAACTCTTTGTCGCGGAAGCGAATCTGCGATACGCGTACAAAAGTGAGAACTCACCAATATTGAGATGCCTATCAGCCGAGTGGTCTCGCAAAAGGTGTTGCTTATTCAAATAGACGTGCCACGGCCGGCAAGTTGAGCGATAAAGCTGCAAACCATCGGCGGCTGCATAATGAAGCGCTGTTGGATCCATGTTGTGTTTGGCATCAATCACAGCCTTTCTGTTCCTTCTGGATGGCGATCATGAAAGCATCAACCGTAAACCGGGAGACTGGCCAGCGTAGGACTATCCGGCCCGAAACAGTATAAGAGTTGTCAACACTATTCAGTTTGCTAAGAACAGTGAATTTGATGTCTTCGTTACTCTTCCTGAGTCCTTTGATAGATTGAGTGTCTCTTCCCGACGTAGCACCAGGAGAACTGTCGCTTGAGGACGTGAGCATTCTTCAAGCGGCACACTCTCGGTCCTAATGTAAGGCGAAAGTCAATGACGTCCGCCCCCCCCCCCCCCCCCCCAATCTCAAACGTCTGGATCAATGCCGGCGACTTTCTAAGAAAATTGACGAGGTGAGAATTATAAGAGCAGCTTCTCAAAAAAAAACAGCAGCGTGCTGTGATGTCTGATCATCTATGCTCTAAGTTAAACCCCACACCAGCCACTCGAAGCAGAAGTCCCAGTAGACCACTCTGTCTCAAGTATAATGTTACCGGAGTTTATCCGATCCACCGCAGTCGACCTGTTGAGGAAGCAAAAATCTCGGAAAGGGATGGGCAGACTGCATTTTCGGTTACCCGCTCCTGTAGATGGGACATAGGCCTCGAAACCGCCCTTCTTGAGATACGATCGAGCAAGCAATGACGGCATATGTATATGTCACTTGAGCTGCAGGAGATGTGAATCGCTCGAAACATCTCCTGCAGCCCAGAGATGAGGTGCTTGTCGGAGAGTCGCTGAGCATCGAGCGTTGCAGGACGGGCTCTCAATCTCATAGTATTATCGTGATGAGCCCTGCGCTGAGCTGGAATGTCATCGATCATGAAGTTGCTGCTACGGTTCTACGACGTTGCAAGCGGTCGAATCACCATTAAAATCCTAGAATCGAGTGGACGTTTTAACATTTCATTTTGCAAGATTTTGTGAAAGAAACAACTCAACACAGCGCCTCGTTGGGCGGTGGCGGGAGGAATTCTCCTTTTTCTCCTCCATCCTCATGGATCGCTTCGCTTTCGGATTTCCCGAAACACATCGTCTCTCATCGAGTCTCTCTGGTGCTCCCTTGCATGCCGAAACCCGTCGCATCAGCGATGACAGGAGAAGAGCAACAGGGAGGACGTCCTCATGCCGAGCCTTTGAATTGTGGGTAACTGAGTTGAACACAGATGCAACAATTGAGATGATAGATCTTGATAACGCGCGGCATACTCGAGAGCTCGAGCCATGAGCTTCAGGTGACGATGGAGGAAGTTATGGTCGCATGGCGGGATTAGGGCAGGAGATGCAGCTCGACGAACCTCGACGGAACGGGAGCGATCACCAGCGAAGAGTCGCCCTTGCATTTAGAGCCTCGATGTTTCTGGTCCAAATGAACACCAAAAACTCTCTATCCGAGGACTGACGGTGAGGATGAGAATGATTTCTACTTCAGAATCTGGGTCATTGTCTTTACGGAGGACTAGAGGAGGCCTGCATCGACCTACTCGACAACGTCGACGAGCTTGCAATTATCAACAGTAATTCTGTCTCATTTCAATCATCCAGACGCTCAGAGAACGTGCTTGAGCATAAATGAACCATCTTGATCGCGTTTTTCAGGATTCTATCCATCTAGACCAAGAAATGCCAGACTGTCTTTAATGCCTGCCTACCTCAAGATTCACTGCATTTTAGTCAAGGACAAACTCATTTGGTGATGCCGAGTCTCTGGTGCTTTGCGCAATACTTCAGTGTGTCAGAAACTATTCAAGAGACCGATTTAGTAGTGTGACCCTTTGAGCAAAGTCCACTTTGCTGAGGTGAGGGCATCTTTCTTGGCAGAAACGTCCGACGTTCAGAGTCAGCTCCACATCATGGCGCATACCTGACAGCTTCCTCATGCCCAGGTTAATTTGTATGTCACCAAAAGTGAGTGGCTTTTCAGGACTCAAGATCCAAGAGAGAGAGGTGAATAGTGCAGATCAGTATTTGCTGTCAGCTGAGCCCATGATTCGATGAACGGCACCGATTTCTGCAGGCTGGATTTTGATCTCTTCGGGCTTTTACTGTATGACTGAGCTCCGCCAGAGACCAACGCCATCGATGAAAAGAAGACAGGCCAGCAAAGCCCATTCAAAGATACCATCAGCTTTCGCCTCGAAAGCTGATGAAGTTTTGCTGCTAAGATGGTTGTTCAAACCACTTGTCTGGCCGTCTTCCAGTTTCATCTCGAGAAGATATGCCGTCACGGCGGAGTGAGCTTGCTGTGTAGACCCGAAATTGAGATGAATGGAACAGGAGCACACCAACGTGTCGATATCTTTCTCAGTCCGACGTGTAATGGCAATAGGGAATGTGGTCTTGCTGGTTGCGATGAGGTCAAAAGTCAAACGTGAGAATGGCACCTGATGACTCTGCAGTAGCTCGTCCCATACATGGGCAAAGATTGCAGACAGTTGTAACTTCTATCGCACCGATGGCCATCAGGAACATACTCCACAAGATTAGCTCCGAGTCTTTGAATCTCGAATCAATAACTTTGTGTTTATTGTCAATAACCTAGGGCAACTTGAAGTCTCTCCATAGTAGCTAATGAATCAGTGAGGGCGCGATATTTTCTTTGACGCGTTCTCTTTCGTCCTTTCATGAGCAGAAAAAGTAGATGTCTTCAATGGGCTCGAAGTAGGATTCTAAATATCGTCAATCAAGAAGCAGGTGAATACTGACTTGTTGAGGCCCAGAATCCCGTGAAGCCGGAATATGTCGCTCTCAGTGTTTGGCAGTCACAGCTTGAGCGCTTCCTCGTTCCCCAGCCATTTTCAGGTATCTAGATTAGTTTCAGGGATTTTTCGAAGAGATTTGGCGAAGTCGACTGTTTAAAAACGCTTTAGGATGTGTAGTCCACTTGGGCTCGGCGATCAAGTCGCTCCAACGATCCTTAGTTTTAAGTCCAAGTAGACCAGAACAGAAACCTTGAAGATGACGGTTGGTCTGGCACCTCATTTGTTCTCTGAATTCTTGCAGTACAGCCGAAATATGCCTCACCAGGCGGACCTGTCATCTCGTGGTGATCTGAGTCCCCGATCTCGGTTGTTTCCTTTGGCCATCCAAGTTTCGAGGAAAAGTCACCGGAAACATATGGACCCATCGACTAGATGAAGATCATCCATTGTAGTATTGAAGAGCTTATTTTGACCCAAATTAGCCGAGTTTCGACCTTCTTGGAATGAGTGGATATAAGGTTTTAGTTACTCGCCAATTGACGACGTCATCTTGAATAAGATCTAACAACCCGACATTTTACATCAAGGACATCCAGTGGTATTTGGTTCAAGTTTAAATTCGGTTAGGCCGGTGGCCACCTGTGAGACAGTGGGCGCTTTTTCACAAATCGTCCCCTGAATGTGAGGCATGCTTTATGCCAGCTGGGAAATCACTACGTTCATCGCGAAACTGCTTATGACGTTCTCAGCAAAACCACGGCTGTGGTCTTGAATGGAAACGATGTGAACTAAAGACGGATCCGAGGGCGTTGGACGATTGCAACAACGCAATGGCTCCCTTTCTGAGATTTATGACGAGTTTCGTGATACATTCATCTCACCGCAAATCAAAGCTACGACGGGACGCCAGTGAATCTGAGAGACTCGCATATGTGAGAGAGAAACCAGCCGGAAGGGAGGCCAAGAAAACGGTTGAGACTTGATGCGAACATCGTTCAAATGCATCTTTCGGGTGAGCGTGTAGAAGACTCTTACGGCAGTTCGGAAAGACTGAAAAGAGCTTGACAGCTGGGTTGAGATTGCAGTAAAATTGTCGAAGGCCTATGAGAAACGGCCTGAAAACCTTGTAAGTGTGTACTAGGAAAATAAGAAGAGCGCGCTTGGTAGGAAAATGCCCACTTCTTCTTCGCTCTTATGGATGAGCTTCAAGGTGTATTATTTTTTTGAGGCTCATTTGTCCATGGCAAGTATGAAATGAGATGAGCGATATTTCACAATGAAACAATGTTGATGCTTATGTCTGCCTAAACTTACAATGCTTCGTCATTCACTCGCTCAATGTAGCTTGAATCTACCTTAAATGCTTCAGATGTTTATCCACGTCCCTCTATCTCAGTTCATCCGTATGATAGCGACACTCACAAAGTGACCCAACGTACCTAGTGAGTGTGTTGATTGAATGGCTTAGTGATGTTCATTGTTGAAGCATTACACTGCTCCAAGGCTTAAAACACTTTTGTAGTACTTAAGATTGACATTTAATTCCTTCAAAATTGAGAAACGAGTATGTTTTGATGATGAAAACGTGCTTTGTGTCGCAATCCCAGAACCTGATACTCTAGCCCATCAAAAGCTTTGTGATGTGAAATGAAGTAAACGCAATCGAGGCTGCTGTTCTTTGAGATCAACCGGGCTCAATGAGTCGGGTTTCATACCTCAACAGTGAGAGAAATGACTTATTCATGATGTCACCGATGAGGCAAATAGAATTGCTCTTCTCTCTGCAGTTTCTCGGTCTACCAGAGATGATCTATCATGATTATGCTATGTGGCATGCCATTTCTACACTTTTCTGTCACTTTTTTCATCTATCTGATAATAATTATGAAGTTTGCTTCATTACTAGTCTTCAACGATAGGTCACTCATGCCATTCCCGTTCATCGGTCTCATCATAAACCTCCTCCAGTCTTATGATGTACTCAATCTGACATAATTTTCCGACCTCGAATGAGACTTGGATCCCGAAGGAGAGCAACAATTTACCGCCCTCGTGCGCCGCCTCAAATGCACCACATATTGCGCCTGCGGTCCCTCTTTGCATGCCACTGGCACCACAGCTTTCAAACTCGATATGGGTTTCGATGTGAAGTCTCACTTTTAGCGTTCAAACATTCTCTCCATTTCATTATGTGCCACGGTCTTTGGCCGCCTTGCAGATGCAATCAATGCCCTTGACAATGTCACCGCAAAGATGTCACGCACTACCTCTCACCATTACCATGTCATCACTGGAGCTCACCGGTGACTGCGGAATCCAAGTATTGACGACAGACCCATTGTGGAAGTCAGCGACTCCACCTTGGAAGACTGGACAGACTCCCAGAAAGAGCTATCAGTTTGCACGGTTACATGTATATTTTACCTAAGTGCCGGCGCTTGGGTACATTGAGCCCAATGCTGAGAGCGTCAGCAAAAGGGTGAGGAGACAAAGTAAAGCTGATGGCAGGTTCCTGTCGGTCTGTCTTGCCCACCTCAACCTTTGGGCTGCCCAATTTTGGGTAGCTCATGACTCAGCATCTGCCCGAGGACGGGCCAGGAGCTGTTTTCCTCTCATTGCGTGTGGTGAAAGGTAATACCTTCCATCAGGTTGGATATCTTGGTCAGGATGCTGCCTTCTTTCGCTTTTTTTGGTTTTTCCATTTACAACGTTCCTGCGATGTTTTTGCAACTTGTAAATCTTGGTGTGTTTCTCTTCCACTTCTATTCTTTCTCTCTCTTCTCAGATTCTATTCTCTATTTCGCCGGTCCGACTTCCTCTTCAAGTCCAAAGGAAACACGAACCGGCCTCGAGCTCACCTGCATGATCTCCCTCACTCGCAATGCACCGATTTGCTTTTGTGCTACCGACGAGTTGCAGGTGCAGCGGAACCTGCAAAAGGCTCAAGCTATGAGGTACGTATATGCAGGCTTCATGAGGTCCGTCTCCTCCCTTCGTGATGTTTCGTTTCCTGACCTCTTTGACCTCGATACGCACGCCAACATTGCCGCCCTTGTTTTTCGCTCGCTTTTGGTGTTGTGTCTTTTCTTCACTCGCGTTTCGTTTCGTTCTGTTTTCTTTGTGTAGATACGCTCTCTGCAGTGCAGGACTCTTCCCTTTCTGAGCACAGGTCTCATCCTAAGCACCACAACCGCCAACATGTCTCTCACTATAATCCCGAAGCCCATCGAGCAGGAGAATGATATCCAACTCTCTCTTCGGAACCTTCGCCAGGCCACTACCATCGCAGAGAACGTTCTGGTGGGAGGACAGTCGATCCCCGAACTTTGGCAAACCCTTCGTAAACAGCATTGGCACCATGCGTGGCGTGCTCATCAAAAAAAGACCCAGAAGCAGCAGGACGACGAGACGACAACCGACCCGCGTGACTGGGTGGGATTTGTTAAAGGGGTGATGTCTCGACGAGATCTCGATTTTGTGATTTTGGTGGTGTACCGCGACGAGGCCCAGACGCTGCGAGACAACTCTCACAAGGAATTCAAACGCCGATACAAGGCGTTTCGAAATAGTATCACTGGTATGAACGACGAGGAAGTTGTTTTTCAACTGAGCTTCCAGTCAATCGCCTCCGTAGCGGCCCTCAGGGCCATGAACGGCGTGCTTTCTTCAAGATCGCCCGGCGAGCGGATTGAAGTCGGAGAGCTCTTTGCTTTAGCTCGACGTGAGATGCTCGTGCGGCACCGGGACCCATGCACCCCGCCGACTGTCGCCATTCAGGATGTGGCCAAGGCCGTCAAGTGTACGATTTCTCATTCTTGATTAATACCCTCCATCTTACTCTCTATCCGTGTTACTCACATAAAATCGACTCTAGTCCTCCGAGCCCAACAGCCCTCCCTCGCACCCGCTCTCAGTCCCGCACCAGTGTCCGCTTCCGCTTCCGCTTCCGCTACCGCCACCGCCACCGCGCCCGCACCAGCTCTTGCACCAGCTCCCGCACCAGCGCCCGAGCCCGCACCCGCCCCGGACCCCCAGCCCCAAGTCCAAGCCCAAGCCAAGACGCCGGAGCCCCCTACGCCGAGCTCTGCTGGTCCAACGTCTCCCACCCCCGAATTCACCGGTCTGAAGCGCGCCGCCCCCTCACTGGCACACGGATCCCCCAAGCCGCCAACACCGAAGCGTGTCCGTGTCGCTTCAGACGAGGAGGAGCGCGGCGATCAAGAGCAGGAGCAGCAGCCTGACAACGACGCTGATGAGGACGACATCAACTTTGGTGATCCTTTTTGGAACCTGGACGAACCAGAGTTCCTTGACAACGAGCCTGCGCGTCTGAGCGACAAGCCGAAACCTCCCGCCGACCGCGTTCAACAAGAAGCAGACGCTTGGAGGGACCTCGTTCATCAGATCCTCGCAACGCCCCTCCCAACTACGGCTCCAATGCTCTTCAATGGCCGCGTGGCCGCCTTACTCGCCGCTGCCAAGGAAGTCGGCTTGCTCGTCGACGATGTGTTGGAAGAAGACCCTTTGCATGAGGAGTCCTAGTCTTTCTGTGTATTGTCGGCCGCTCGGTTTGGACGTTTTCGGTTTTCGTGTCTTGTTGTGTTTCGGCTTTGCTCCCGTCTCGTGTTTATGCCCCTTGCCTAATCCCTAAATCTTTTTCCTCGGTGTCGTTTTTGTCGTTTTTTGTTGTTCTAAGCCTCGGTTTTTATTTTTCTTTCTTTTGCCAGAAAATGAGCTCACGTTTATGACTTGTCGCTGCTGTTTCGTTTCTTGTTGTCAGTGGTGTGTTCTTGTTGTGTATGTCTTCTGTCCCGGTCTCGACATGACTATTGGAATCCGGTCTTAACCGTGGACTTCTGCATTTCCACTTCTGGCAACTGTTTCTCACTGGTTTCACATTCGGACCACTGCTAACATCCTGTGTTGACGCACAGGATCTCTACCGCCCATCATACATCATCCGAAATCCAAGTCCGACACTTTGGCAGCCTCATGACCTTGAAAACCGATAAGCCTTCATTGCCGTGCATGTGCTGACATTTTCTCCAGAGATTATGCACATAACTGCGATGAATTCAATATCCAACTGTGGCCTTGCCGTAACTCACATTTACCAGCCTGGAAACAGCGCCTTGTGGTAGTAAAGGGCACATTCTTTTTGCGGTAAGTAATCCTACTACTAAATCTTTCGTGCTACATAAGTCAAGTACGGAGAATCGCAGCATTGTCTGCCGTAGCTTCTGCCAATCCATTATTGTCCACGCAATCTGCCATTTGCTTCTGATGTCCATGATCGGATAGCTTGTAGATGCTATGCACCAGGATTCATGAGTGATGATCAAATACTTACGTGTAGAACCATAATTTGCAAGGTCACATCGGGCGAGGACACCAATTCCCTTGCGTCGGAGGTATTCAATTGGTCATCTACATGACATATACCCCATTTCAACTTTCAGTTTTTTCTCTATACCTCAATCTCTTGAGCATCATGTCCACGTTTGAGCTGTATCGATTGAGACGAATGTTCAATGCATTCTGACCTACAATAGGTCGCGACACGATCGGATCCTGCTGGCGGCGCAAGATAGTGCGTCCTCAGCAAGATTGGAATTGTCCATGCCCCCAAACTCAACTGTTCTGGGCTCATGTTGAACATCACTACTTCTCCTGGCTGGAAAGAGAAAACGACCCACGGTATTTGCTGCCAAAAACCTTCTGGTCTGTTTCATGAACTGAAGTGGGGTGCATTTCTTCGTCCAGATACATTTTCCATTCGCGCGTAGTCCATCAAATTATTTCCAGTTCGTTCTGGGCGAATGGAACTCAATTGCATTGACGAGATGTTCACTCGAGACAGGTCCAGGTGTTTCGTTTATGCCTTTCGCTTCATAATGCTACTTCTCTCTCGGAGCCTCTTGGTGTCCTCGAAGTTACGGATGATAAGGATGGAGTTGCGGGCTCACACTACCCAAACAATCTTTGTGCCGGCCTCGGTGAGGCAAACAGCTCATTGATTCTGCAACGCCTTATGCTGCAATCTGTCATATGTGATTATCAGGAAGTAGTCTTGTTGCTGAAAATACGTGCGGGATTTGCTCAGAGTGACTTTTCAGAACTTTCGTCTGGAACTTCGTGTGAGATTCAGCTTATCCTCAGCCAGTATACTTGGACCTCCCTCATTACTTCTCTAGTGACACCCAATGAGTCCAGATTGAGGCCGGATGAAGGTCATGTCTCCATGGACTGCACACTCTCTTATCATCTCTCGAAGCTGGAGAGGGCCCCAGGTCTGACAAAAGTGCCTATTCTGCGTTTGAACATGAGTCGCTGTTTTGCTTTTGACTTTTGAACGATGGAACGACTGCTATTTTGCCAAACAGACCGTGCTTCCTTTTCTTGTCGCCGTTGGTCCTTTTCCCAGCCCTCCCGTATTCTCTCGACCAAGCCTACCTGGTCCAAAAGCCTCACATTCACACGCTTGGCCACCGCCAACAACCTTGCAGACGCTGTTATGTCGACCTTTCCTTCTTTCTCTTTCGACAATGTTCCTGATACCGTCATTGAAATGAAATCGTCTCCCTCGGATGAGAGCTTCTCGAACCCTGTCACTGCGAACAACCTTTCCGATATCGCCACCTTTGACGAGAAGAAGATAAAACCCATTGACTGCAGCCATCCACAACAAATTAGAAGATCAAATTTTGTTTCGAGCCTGAGTACGACTCCAGAATAGCAAGACTGTGATCAAAAAACTGTCCGGGGGTCAAGGGCGAATCGCCGGGCCACACCATTGCTTGTAGACACTCATCAAGTCCCTGACTTGCCATGAACCCCAATTTGGTCCGGGGAAGATCAATGGATAATTTGTTTCAATCGGAACGCAGTACTGTCCAATGTATCTTCACAAACCGCTCAAGTATTCTTCTACATGTGAAAGAAGGCGAAACTAATCTTTCTCTATAATTGAGGAGGATAACTTCGCTTTAGTGAATGGCTCGCTGACTGTGGCTTGGAAAATGCCTAAGCGACTTAGTCTCTCCTACTTTGACGAAGGGTAGTACACGTTGCGGCTTTGGTGGACGTGCTGATGACCCTCAACAAGCCACAATGGCCCAATGCTTTCTTCAGAAGTTCAGAGACACATGTTCATTGTCGCTCGAGTGGGGTGTTGGGCAGGATTGGTTCATCTACAGATTGCGATCTGGCAGGGCATTGCGAGACAGGCATTTAAGGAAAGCCTGGCATGTCGGATGCTTTTGATGTCCCGTCCAAAGACGGCCCCAAGCTCCTCATTGGTGACATCCTAGGGATCAAAGATGCTCCAGAAATCAGGGTGAAATGAGCAGACTCAAGGCCCGACGAGACGGTGATAGTGGCAGGCCAGCATTCGAGGTCGTCTGAGAGCACAGCCTAGAAACCACTCACCAGATTGATATGCGGGCCATGACTTGATATGGATTGCATCGCTGGGAGAAGGCCTATGTCATTCCGGATCACTAGATACTTATGGAAATTTTGACTGTCTTATCTTCATGTGAGGGACCTGGACGGGTTGCTGAGATTTCGTCCATGGTTTTGCTCGATGACATGGACATTGACATTACAGCCCCGCTCAAGCTCTTCTCATTTCGCTAGTCTATAGGACACTGTTTCCTGTTTCACCATAAGCAGCGGTTTGGATTATGAGGTGAGGAAGAGATCTTGGCTATCAGTGTTTCCCACACTTCTATCATGTTGTCGAGCGATAAAGGATCCGAGGTGGGATTGTGGCTGCTGTAGCCAGTTGCAGAACTTAGAGCGAATACAATCTTGGTCTCAAAGACCCAAGAGATCAGGATTCATGCAGCCTCTTCACAAGTTCACGTCGCCAAGCAGCTTCGTCACCTCATCACGACCACACTCCGTTTTCCACGAGCTTTTGGTGGTGGCTGGGTTCGCTCCGCCGCGTTCAAATACCCTCTCGTAAGTGTCATGTGTATACGCCATGGGACGTGGAAAGTGGCCGCCAATCTCGAGCACACGCAGTTAACGACGCCCTTGCTATTGTTTAGGTCGCGTGGGTGCTGGTGCATTGCGCTCCCCTGGCCTTGTTCTTGCCAGCGTGTCGCGATGAAATGATGAGAGACCGTAACGGCAACATAGGTCGAGTGAATGGATCCGCAGAGCTACTGAGATTTTCTGGTGAGTTCTTCTGGAAGGATGCGTCGCTTCTACTGCAGAGGCGTGTCTCTACCAAGAGCAACTATTGTATTCAAGCGATGCACGACGTTGCCGCCGCTAGGTTGAAGGTCATATATGTGAAAGACGTCTGCTACACGATCGCAAGAGCAGAGCTGGCGGGTGAAGCGATTGTAGTGCAGCGACTGAGATGCAGCAAGGAAAAGGCGGCGCGGGCACTGTGGTTGTTTAGGTAATCAAGGCACGTGCACCATGGGCGATTGGTAGCTCGATCAAAGCTCTGCCTCTCATTGGTCCTAAGCACTCACCAGACTCTCACCGAATTCTCACCGAACTCCCGACCACCACCTTGTCCCCGGGCCCTGAATAAGCAGTGGTAATCAAGGTAGAAAGTGCTCGCCGGCCTAGGTGCTGTGAGCCTTGACAACACCGAAACGTACTACTATTCTCGACTACGGCGTGCACTCGGTGTCCAGTGTTCGGAATGGCAAATTGTCAGATTGGCCAGCCACACGTGGCTACCGATCTTACCTTACCTAAGCACGATCACCGTTGTGGCGCGCACAAGCCATCTCAGTAAGCTTGGTGACCTGAAGCCCCGGCTGCAGGGCAGCGGAATTCTCGCCGCCGTGAGGTACTCCGTGAAAAGACCCAGGGACTGGATTCAAGAGCGCTTGCATGAGTTCGTCTGTTCAGTCCACCAGTCTTTCGCCTTGGTACTTGCTGCAGCGATGCAATGATAATGGCTGTGGCGGGATCTTGACAGCGATACGCATCTGCGTTGAGGCAGGGCGGCGCGTGGGCTGTTGGATTTGGCAATACTCAAGCGAGGAACCGATGCAAATCTCAACCTCGGCAGATCTTAGAAGACAGGACTTCGTTTGGATGCCATGGGGGTGTGGTGTGGCTGCTGTGTGGCTGGATATGGCTATCATTGGCTGAGCACTGAGTGTGAAGTGGGGGAGCCATAGGTCTAGCGGGTAGAACTTCGAGTCGTCCAAGGTCCGTCCAAAAGCAACCAGCACGCCAAAAAGCCCAGCACGTGCCCAGCTGTCGAAGCTTGCGCTAATAGGCAGCCCGTGCTGGTACTTATGTAATCACCACCTGGTACCCTTCAACCGCAATTGATCGAATCCGCGTGTAAATGAAATTTTGGGTCGCCTCATGTAAGCACACGCAGGCTGGTCCCCTCATTGCCTTGCGCGTCAGGGATAATGGTGTCCCACGTCCAAAAGTCGATTCGCGAGGCTATCCAAAAGGATTGGCTCGACATTGGACGATCTGGAAAGCTTTCATGTGTAGCCAACACATCTTGCTCCAGGCATCCGTCCATGTTCCGCTTCAGACACCTGTGATCCCTCGCGAAGCATGTTGCTACTTCTCACTGATTTCTTCTCCCTGTGGTATCCTGACCAGACGTTGATGCCACGATGAGCTGGTAGTTCACCTGGGTTTAGCATGAGACGTACTGACGTTCCCGTCACGCCGTCACATCACAACTTTCTCATTGAACGCATGGAACGCTTCTTGCCATGATTTTTGTCTTCGTGGGAATTTCCGCTTCGGCAAGTTGTAGACGAGCACATGGCAGCAAATCGAGCAGCGCCTCTTACCTAATCACCACCAGTTTCTCTATTTAAGTGTTGGGCATTGTCCTTTGCGAACACCACACGAATAGAACACTGGCCAAGTCTATTCATGCATTCATTTGACGCCAGCGTAGAACGGTTGTCACAGTCTTGGGTGGCATGACTGAGTGTAATTCACTGAGGGATTGAGGTGCGCATCGGAGAGCTGGCAGAGGGATCATTGGCCCAATCAATCGGCTAACCGGTCCTTTGTCATTCCTGTCATCCCGTGAATAGACAGCACGGCAAGGAAGTGATTAGTCATATAACGGGGTAGCTTCCTTGCACCTTAGACAGGATGGTTCTGGGAAAATCGCTTGGCGATATCGTCAAGTAGACCCTGCGCGTTTTGGCCAAAGTTTGGCATCAAAGCAGTCGTGGGCGAATCTTGGGGCAAATCCACTTAGCTTGCGGATGATGAGATGGCATGATGGAATGGGAAATATTGGTATTGGTGTGTTCGACAGGCGATAACAATCGAGGGCGATGAACGTCAGCTTCGGTCAGACTGGTGTGTTCATGTGACTCAGACTGTCAGATTGGCAGTCGACGCCATCAAGTCGCGCATATAAGGTCGTGCCTCGGGCGGGTGTAGTATGATGATGCTTTGCAGCCTCATTATTCCGGGACACGGTCGAACCGGCTGCGCCGACAGCGTAGAGAGCAAGAGGCGTTGTTGTGATGGCATGAATGGGCGGCATCGAAGACCAAAGGCGACTCGGGAACGACCATCGTGGTGGAAGGAACTGTCTCTGGTAGCCAGGTCAGTATGTCATTCTTGTCGAAAGGTCATCGTGGCGAGAAACGTGTAGAAAACCGGCCTTTCGTAGAAGTGTTGAGAAAATGTCGCATATCCAGATGAAAGATTCCAGCGTCGTTCCGTTCTTGGGAGAGACTATCGACGATCGTGGGTGTACTGCTACGAGATGCCATGCGATGACATGAAATGAAGGAAGTGGCATGGAAGCAAGACGATGAAGAGTGAAGTAGACCAAACTATCGAGAAATGGGGATCTGTGTAGAATGGTGGAGAGTTTCGACGGTCGTTGGAAGGTAGTAGCAGTAAGCGATTGGTAATGCAATGCGACTTTGAGTTGGCGGCGGTGACTTTTGCGCAGGACGTGGGTTACGTAAGGTATGCAGCCGACGGGAGGTAGCGTAAGATACCTCAGCTGTAAGTGCCAGCTTCGTTTTGGTGCCACTCAGCAGCTCGTCGGTGACAATAAAAGCAGGAGCAAAAGATGAATTGACACAGGAAGAAACGTAAGGCACAGCGGAAGTGAACCCTTTGCCTTGGAGGGGGGAAGTCTGAAGACAGGATAGAGAGCAAGAGGGAGGAGGAGAAGGGTGTGGAGAAAGGTAAGGTAGGTAAGGTGGGAAGGCACCCGCAACCACGAATTCCGTACCTCAATGTACCTTACCTCGCCTGGGAAACCCAAAGGCGCAGGTGCGGGCATGGACACGCAAGATATGAGCGGGCATATGCGTGCCTTCCACCATTGGTTCTTCAGGATCCAGCAGGTCGCGTCATTGTGGCTAAGCCCGCAGGAACATGTGACAATCAAGACACAATGAGGAAGGAAGGTGGTCACCCACTCAGGCAAGGTAAGTAAGTACCTACCTGAGTACCTTCCCGTGAGATGGCTGAGGTAACTCATGTGGCGGATTGGAGGACGGGACGTTGAATTTAGGTTGCCCCACACACACCCCCGTCTCCCATCGCCCGTCTCCCGCCTGCCCACATCAGGTCCTCCCGTCGTCTCTTCGCGTCTCAACCACATCATTCAACTGTTCTGTTTACTACCTCCCCTTGTCAACACAGTCAGTCGCCGCAGTCTATACTTCACTCCAGCCCTCTTTTTCCTTTCTTCTCCAATCGCCGCGACGGCTATATTGATGGTTGCTGGACCTCGTCATCGGGATTTGAGCATTTTCAGATCGCCCCTCCAGGACGCAAAGCCTCTTGCCATTCCAACCAGCGTTCCGACCGGCATCGTTAGTATTATCTGCCCGGTCTGAGCCCAGACGCTCCTCCGCCACTCTCCTCTAGACGTACCCACGTAGGCCACTGGTATTGCATCGTCCAAAACTGCCATACTTCCAATGACATGGATCAATTCGGCGCAGTGTCCCGGCCAAGTACACCGACTGGCTTTGGTTCCGAGGTTGACCTGCGACGGGCTTCCAATTATATTGGCTACCTACAAGTCCATGTTACGAGCGAGAATTAGCGGGTGGCCACCCACTAGAAACTTCACACTGAGCTAATTCTGCGGGGCGTTGCCGCCAAACTCCAAATTCAACCGTACATGGCGGCAGCCTTTGGAGTCGGCCAAATCCAACCGTGCACCCCGGCAGCTTTTGGAGCTGGCCAAGTTCAACCGTGTGCCCAGGAGCTTTTGGAGTCGGCAGCTCTTACAACTTCTGCCGTCCGCATCCTCCTTCCACCTTCTGCCTGGACATTGCCTCCACCATCCGCACCAGTCTTTTCCAGCGTTCCTTCCTCCACTTCACTTGCTTTGCGATTAATTGATTTGTCTCCCACCTTCCATACTTCCTTCCTACCTCTATTTCTTCCTACCTTCTTTCCTTCCGCCTTTTCCCTTCCGCCTTTTCCCTTCCGCCCTTTCCCTTCCGCCTTCCTTCCTAACTGACTTCTTCCCACTTCACTTCTTTCTATTCTACTTCTTTCAACTTGACTTCCGCCTCCCTTCCTTGGACGTTTCTTCCTTCTTCTCGCTCTCCTTCCTTCCTCTCAAATCCTTTCCCTTTCCTAGACGCTTCTTCTTCCTCACACTCTATTTCTTCTCCTCCATCTCTTTTGACTTCCTTATGAGCTTCACGACCTCATCCCCCATCCCTCGCGCGCCCCTTCGTTTCTAAACAAGATCATTTCGCCTTTTCGGCATTCGTCAGTCAATCAATCTTTTCTATTCAATGAACCACCGGTATGACAAACACCAACGATACAGACCTCCCCGCCGCCGACCGAGGCACTTCTGACACGCCACCCCTTCTTAGAACACTCAATGAGCTCAACAATATCCAGATTGCTGAGATTGAGCAGCATGTTGACCGCTTATGGCACGACCTACAGGCCAACTTCAACAACACCAATGACGCTACCATAACTGGGGACACCAAGTTCATTTTTTGGGCGTTCCAAAACGTCGATCGTCAAACACTCTGCCGAATACTTGACAAGAAGCACAAAGACGATCTCCAACTAATCACGACGGATATTCAACGTCGTCTGGCCAACCTGTGCCCGCACTGGGACGCTTCACCTGGCCTCTTTTTCGCTTGTTTTGGTCAGGAGATTACGAGATCTCGAAGGTGCATTGATCTTCTGAAAAAGTTACGAGGAACCTCCCCGCAGCTTTCCCTTGGCGACTTTATCGATTGTTTCAACCGCATACCAAAAAACAACGACCACCGATACGGCCTTCGCTCGGTAAAGAACCAAGTCAGCGTGTTTAAACTCGCCGTGGGAGAGTGTACGTCATTCGCACATCGCACTCCGACAGCTTTTGCTCACACTTTTGCTCTCTTTCCAGTTGAACCTACTCTCGTGATGCGTCAGCAACGGTACGCCAAAGATCGCCCGCCTCCCGAAAGCGATTCGAGTAGCAACAGCGGTGACTCGGACAATGACCTTGCCGACAACTCCAACCTAAACAAACACACATCCAACGATGGCGGCAAGAAGAAGCAAGACGCACGTCGGCCCCTTCCTGCTGGGCCCCCCTTCATCAACACCAGATCGACACGTGGGGAACGATCAAGTCCTTCATTGACACGAAAGCGATCTCCTGCAACCCAACACGTCGATGCAACCCCATCCCCAGAGCAATTCAGAAGGGAGCGCCAGGCTTCGAGTGTTGCACCAAAGGGACCTGTGCTTGTCTTTCAATCCAAAAATAATCTTGGACTCCACAATTCTTCTCTACAAGCGGGCCCATCTACACACGATGCTGATGATGGCGGTGACGATAACTCCCTTGTGCATCAGTCAATACCTCGGGCTGCATCTCTCCCTCAATTGACACCGTCGCCTTTTGGTCCACGGAATCAAGACACACCAATTCCTCCCCAACGCAAGCGTGCTCGACTCGGTGAAGCCAGGCACCGAGACTGGGATGTCAGCAACGGCAGTTTTGGCGATGTGAGTTTTCCACCTCTTGAAAGAGATGGAGCAGCAACTCCTATGATAGAGGAACCTACTTTTTTACCCCCTGCTCGATCAGATCTGCCCTCCAGTCCCGTCTTGATAACCATCAAAAGCGAAGAATCCCCTGTTTTGCCCCCCCTAAAAGCATCCCCAGCTGACGCTACAATTGAAGCCAATCTTGAAGGGAGGTCCTCAAGGCTCAAGTATCGCTGTTCCATCCCGAAGATCTCGGGCGATATGCACCGTCTTCTTCCAGGACAAAAGCTCAACGATACCATCATCAATGCCCTCCTCAATCGTTTGACCTCAGTCACTGGAAAGGTCTTGGCAATCGACAGTTTCGTCCTTGACTCGAAGAACATACCCGATCGTGTCTACAATGAGATCCAACATGGAGAGCAACACAAGTTACTCATGCCGGTGTGCAATGACGACCACTGGGTATTGTTCGTCTTTTTCTGCCAGGAACACAAGGTTCGCCTCTTCGATTCCTGTCCAGGTGTTCTGCCTGCCGAGAAAGTTTGCCGTGACGTGATCTTGCCGTTCCTCCGTCGGATTGGAGCGAGCGACGACGTTCAAGTTGACTTGGATGTGAGCGGAGTAAGTACCCTTTCAATCATGCTTGGACCCAATTGAGGTACTGACATACAACCAGTGTGCTCGCCAAAGTAACAACATCGATTGCGGACTCTTCACGCTGTTGTTTGCATATCAAATTTCGGGAACTGGGACAGGCATGCCGACAGATGTGACGTCGAAGACACTGGATGCGCACCGACTTCATTTCCTCCAGTGTTTGCTGACCTCCACAGAGGCTGCTCTCTCACCCAAGGAGGCTGGGTACCTTGACGAGCTCGGACAGACTACAAGTGATCGCTCGATAGCCCTGGCTCGATTGGCGCTTGAAGTATGGGACCGTCAATTTTGCTATCAATCCCTGCTCAAACCAAGCGACTTTTTCGATCAGTCAATGACGAGATTACGACAACTTCACCAAGCTGAGGCGCGTCGGTGGGAGACATTGTGCATAACATCAGCCCTCGGTCTGACTCACGTGAGCCATGGTAAACTCCTGCGAAATGCTGTTCAGATGGAGTGCGAAAGGCGCGAGAGGAGGAAAGAGATGGACAGACGTAATCATCTACAAGCTGCTGTCAGGAGCATTCTCATCAATATCCCCCTGGAACATCCGATTGGCTCTTCGGTTGCCCGTTCCAAGCCAGCGAGTAATCTCGAGCTCAGTGCCATGCTCAGCTTGCGATCCGCCACAGAAGTGGCGGCTGCCTTTCTCACGGAGGGCAATCTCAAGGCCAGCACGAATGATGACTACAACCCCTTTACGATATGCGTAGCATACATCGTCGTTGCCCGATTCATAAGACAAAGGCTATCGAGTATTGAACATGGGCTGGAGATTGAGATTGGGCGAGGCGTAGACAGGGACATTTTGGTGGTTACGGGACGATGAAGAATCGGTTTTATCCAGAGACAAGGCCTGAGGAATGGAGGCAATGATTGCAAAGTCACAATCCATAAGTTATTGTCGAGGTATCACTCGAGTCTGTGTTCATTATCCAGTGGGATCATTCTCGATGTGCATCCCGTCAGGAGTTGAGCCTTACATAGTGACAGGCACTGGTAAGAGGCAAGTCATCCTGTCTACCTTTTCGAGCAGCTACAAAGCGACTAGCACCTTGATGGCCTGTTTCCAATACTATCAGTTGCCCTTGAGAATAGTAGCCCACGATGTCTTCCCTCGTCAAGCCTCACCTTTCTGATTGAATAACATGTCCAGAGGTGGAATCGTGGTGGCCTGGCGCCTCGCTCCTATGTGGTCACATCTAATGCCAGCTCCAGAGTTGGCTCCCTGCCTTGCATACACCAAGAGTACATGTATATAAAAAAGAAAGAATCGGTTTTCTGAAGCTTCAGTACTTCACAAGCACCCTAGCGGGCCTTGATGGGTAGTGTGAAAATGTGCTGCTGTAGCCAGCCGACCAACGGACACCTCACCTCACAGTTTGGACATGTGCAATCACCTACATGCTGCAGGCATTCGCTAATTTTGCCCGCTCGAAGTCAGCGGTCAGCCTGAGGGCCACCTCCATGCGGCGATCCATTGAGTGGCACATGACGAAGCATCCAACGCTCGCCGATTCCACGCGTCGTTCATGAAAGAAAATTACCGCTTCTTTCATATAAGCTCTATCGACGGTTCTCGAAGAGTCTCCTCATCTAGTCTACCCTGCCGAAAGGTCGTCGTGACATCTCTTTCATTCCGATACTTTCTCATCGATGTCAGGGAACAAGCACGTCCAAAACCGAGAAGGAACCGCGCCGTCTGGTCCAAGCTATGAGATACTGATAAAGTGGGCAATATCTTCTACCAACCAAGGCTTCACCGCTCGTCACGAAACATGGACCGTCGAATCAGTTGTCTCACATGTCATGACTCTAATTGCTGTTTTTTATTCGTAGTAGCTAGCCATCTTTACGAGACAAACAGCCCCGATGAGGTTGCCAACACAAGCTAGAGATGTTTCGTTTCAGACCCATTGTTCATCATCGCTGTAGAGGGCTGCTCTGTGTGAACTCTCGACATGTATTTACAATATAACAAGCAAGTCCAGCCCTGGGAGGCGGTCTACGTCTTCATCAGCCCTTCATCTTAAAGTATCAGTTGTTGCGTGCAATCAAAAGTATCAACGGGAGCACTTGGAGACGGCCAGTCTGAGACGTTCAGGAAACTGACCACAGCGGAGAGAGCTTAAATGTCCTGCAATCAGGACGGAGGATGACGGATGCTGACCACGAAGAAAACTAGTGGCAATACCTCACGGCCTGATGATCCGACAAGTGGCTCCTGTCTTGCTCATCTGGCCAGAAACCGGAGGTGGCCTGTAGTCTCGGATTTCGAATAGCGCAAAACAGCACATGAGCAACAGAGAAATCGGTTCTTCCGGAGGCATCCTCCGTTTCAGCGATCATTCGTCACCGAAAGCACAAAGTCAACTCTCACCTCAAATCCATATCAACAAATAGTCGTCAAGGAAAGTTCTACACTAAAGACAATGAGGTTATCATCCAGAGCAAGGCCCTCGTTCCTCAGTTCTCGGCTCAACTCAACCGTCGTAATGGCAAGTTCAAAACAATCAACACCCAAGACAAGTGAAGCCCTGTATCTGTCATGCATCTGGATATTGAAACCGAATAGGCCTATATCCTCATGACTACTCGAATTAATCTGAACTCAAGGAAATACGATCTAAAGAAGTTGATCATATGACTTCATCTCTGACCTTGGGGTCCCGTCTCGTAGTCTTAATCTACCTAGTATCTGAGCCCGTTGCAGCTTCATCCCGGGCCCGGCATCGTTTCGGACTACGTGGGCGGCGCAGTTTGTTCCCTGCGCCCTGTTGATGGTCGGTTTGCTGTTTCTTCCCGAGTCCTCACGCTGGCTGTTGTCGAAGACAGAACGAACGAGGCACTTATTGTACTCGCCAACGTCCAACCCGGGGGGAGTATCGATGATCCTGCGGTCTTGGCCGACTCGGAAGAAATCCAAAACACCTTGCACGTCGAACGCGAGGTAGGGCGCGGATGGCGCAAGTTTGTCAGTAGTGGCATATGGAGGCCGACACTTGTTGGTTCCATGGTTCAAGCCTGGCAGCAAATGGCAGGAGCGGTAAGTACTCATTACTCCATGTCCACTGTATCTTGACAGATAGCATGGCGTTCCGGCGCCCATGCGACATCGTGGGTCCGATGAGAAGAAGAACGAGACTTCCTACCATGTTTTGGTGTTGATTTCTACACCACGGGGTACTCAAGATTGAGTCAGAACGTTATATCATACTACGTCGTCTATCTCTTCCAAATGGCCAACTTGACTGGCAACATCAACCTTATCGCATCAAGCATAATGTCCTTGTCAAAGTTGTTGGACGACCACCTCACGTCATCATCGCCTTCTCTTATTTTCTCATTATGGTGTGCTACTTTACTCTGGCGCCCGTGACGTGGGGTTTTTCTGCTGAAGTCTGGTCGTTGGGAACAAGAGCAACAGGGATGGGCATTACGACTATTGGTGCCTGGATCTTCAACTTCGCCCTACTAACCCTAAGAGTGACGACGGTATCATGTATCTGTCAACCGCAAGTACCCGCCTCTGATCAGCAGTTCAAAGACCGTCAATCACAACACCTCTAGCCATTCACGCTGCGGCGGCACTTATCAGCATTATGAAGGGCGGCATGGGGAGGGACTCGTAGGGCCCGGACTCGGACAGCATTGTGGCTACCTTGTAAGTTTGTTACGCGTGTGAAACCTCTTCCTCTTTATTTCAGGTCTGATCTGCACATCCGGATGTCTACTCACGCTGCGGGGAGCGATAGTAACGGTGTAGACCTCTACGCCCGAAGATGCTATTTCCGACCGCGAGACTACGAGGGTCTTAAACTTACCAAATAAAGCACAGCTGTCTGCTTAGCGGACTACGGGCGATTATCTACCTCGGCTTGCCCTCACAACTGCCGGGTTCCGGGGCAACCTATCACCTTGTTCGTGGAGTTTTTTGATGTAGATCCCATCGAGTATTGCTTTCATACGAGGATTTCACATACCAGACAAACGATCGCAGGTTTAAATTTGCAGCCTTCTCACACAAGGAGCAATTCAGAGGGTAGTACCCTACTAGTTGCGACACGTATCAAACCCCACTACTTTGAAAGAAGCGGTACTTGGTGCTCCGTTCGCAGCAGATTCACTTTGGGTACTCTCTGGCTGCCATTTCAAGTGTGCAATCTTGTGCCTGGGCATCGCCATGGGAATCGTGGATAAGTAGCAGGGAATAAAAAGGGTGTATGGGAATTGCGCACAGGAGACTATCAGTGAGAACACGGAAACAGCTCAACATGAAACTTCTCGAATGAGGAAAACTATCGCGAATGTCAATACAAATCCAAATGTGAGCTATTGTATCTTATACAGGACTTATATGCCGTCCTCAAGTCCAATCATTCTGCAGGACTCCTCCCACAATATGTTTGCTCCTTGTTCATCAAAAGCCCATGATGCGTATCCCATATCGGTCTGAGAAGATGGATCAATCGCCAGACCTTGCTCCACACAATCAGCAAGATAACACCCTCCCCTCCCTTCCCATTCAGCACCGACCGCCGCCAGCACACTTGTTGCAGCTCCCTGGGCCGCGTTCTTCAGATACCGAATCTCTTCCCAGTCCCCTTCAGGCATCTTGAGCGGGTCATCTTCCATGTGCCGGGAAATCATGGTTAACACGCTGCCTGGATGCACAGAAATGGCATGCAGTCCCTTATCCACGATCCGACGCTCAATCTCGTTGGCCAAGTAAACGTTGGCCGTTTTAGATCTTGCGTAGGCTTTGAGCTTGTGATATGGTAGGTTGTCGTAGTTGAAGTCGTTGAAATCGATCGGGCCGAGTCGATGAAGGGACGAAGTGACGGAGACGACGCGAGAGTTGAAGGAAGGTGATGAAGAGGCCAGTAGTGCTGGCTGTAGTAGCCTAAAGAGAAGAAAATGACCAAGATGGTTCGTCGCGAGATGTGTCTCGAACCCGTCGATGGTGCTACCCTTGGGGCACGCCATGACTCCTGCGTTGAGGACAAGTATGTTGATTTTGTTGTTGTTCTTTGCGAGAAAGGTTTGCGCCGCGTTACGCACAGAGGCGAGGGAGTCAAGAGACAACTCAAGAAGTTGAATTGGTGCACCGATGTCTGTAGGTGAAGTCGCGATGATATCCTTCACAGCCTCTTCGCCACATTTGAGGTCTCTGACACCCAGGTAGACTGTTGCGCCGGCTGCGTGTAGAGCCCGCGCTGTTTCGAGGCCAATGCCCCTGTTCGCTCCTGTCACAAGTGCGGTCTTTCCAGACAGCCCATCACCAGCAAGGCCTTCGTCTTCGATGATTTGCAAGGCGACGGGTCGTGAATCTCCCGGACCCTGGGGATTTTGGTGTGCTGCGATGTATCTAGCCATGTCTTTTAAATGGGGTTTTAAAGGTGCAGCATTGGTAAAGAACAGATGGTACTTATCGATTTGTGGCGTTCCGAAAGCTTTTAGACAGACATCACCCTCGTTATTAGTTGAGATACAGACGTTCCTGTCCTGCCCGATTTGGCGATTCTCTCACGCGCTTTTCAGGCAGCAGTGCAGGGGTTGGCAACCCTCAACAAGCTGATGGGCGGATTCTTTTCCGAGGAAACTCTCACATTCCCTAATACATGAACTCAGAGCCGTGATTCTATTGGCTCGGGATCAGAATAGTGCGGTGTGGACAGTAAGCTGTGGATGGCCAGTTCGGATTGAAGCCAATGAATATGATCAAACCTTCAAGTTCTCCAAGCAGGGATCCGCGAATCTAGACTTCGTAGTATGTATGGGCGTTCAAACCTGTGCAAACGTGAGCGACATCCCTGTAACTCCGCATGCGGCTTCTCCAAGAATTCGCCTATAGTCTGAACTCCGAGTCGGAGCGTACTGATAGGGTCGCGGTGAATGAGACGAAAGCGGCCGCATCCGAACTCTTCGCATTCAGGCCACTGTCATGCCTTCTAAATCGAAGCATACTTTTACTCCGCACACGATATCTTTCTCATGCTTACTTAATGTCGACTCCAACGGTAGGATAAACATCATTTCTCATAGCCAAGGAACGCTTTCATCAGCGGCTCCGCTGAGCCCAAGACCGCTATTCCCTGGTCCGCTTTCATACGCAGGGCCTTTCAACGAGCCACGGTATCGCTTATGGCGACTTCCCCTAATTAGACTATAATGATTACAAGAATCTTATTTCACGACTAGTAGAGTATTGGCAATGGTAAGGAAGCTATTTGGTTCCTCCTACAATTCGAACATGAACATTATGTTAGCGGGCTCTTTCGAAATATCGACAAAGCGCCCGCTTGGTTTACCGATTTCTTCAACTTTGTAGAAGTCTAGAGAGATATCAGTCACTGGGGAAAGTCTCGATTGCGCCAATCCATATGCCGTGGTTTATTTTCCTCGGCCAACTTAGGATGGAGAAGACCCAGGGGCATTGCCCAGAGAATGGCGGCCTTTGTCGCAAATGCTATGGGTATGTCCCCGACTGTCAAGGTTTGGCCATCCAATTTTCTACGGTGCTCAGTATGATCCGGAGAGGCATGAGCGTTGACTGGGGCAAGACTGACGATACAGAAGTCACTGACCGTATATCAAGGGCAAACTTAAGTTTGAGAACAACGCGAACAATATTATTAGAGATACAGCACCAGAAGTCATCATCGTCAGGCCCTTTTACTATTTAATATTTGGAAAGCTGCCTTGAAAACGATGTACGAAAAAGATCCGCCAAGATTCGAGTCACTATTCTCATCAGCAGACTCTAGAGCATTCTAATTGTAAGGTCGAGATGTCCGGCGTATGAGAGTATTCACCAGTCCTGTGGACGACATGCCGTGGGAACATTTATTGCCGTTGACCTCTGGGCAATTGACAGAAAAGCTGAGTATGGAAGTCGACCTGGGCCATAAAAACGGCCCTTCCATTTACAGGCCACTGCTGGATAATTATGCGCTCTGCCTGCTTCCTCCTTCTGCCACCTCTATATCCAACATTCAATACCGCTTTATTAACCTTTCGTGCCAACTGTACGGTTTCCCTACTGACGTGTCCTATCAAAAGTTTTGGAACGTTCATAATAGGGCCAACCATACGCGCATCGAGCCTGGCGACTACTGGAGTGGATGACTTAATTGTATTGGGGGCAAACCAAACGAGTGCGTCACAGCAATAAGTTTGACAAAATAGACTACCCAGAAGTCTAACTTGGACACTGTGTTACCGGGCACTGGATAGAAAGTTCAAATCGAACAGAATCAAAAGTGAAAAGGTGATTTTCGTATGCAGGAGTGCAGGCAGTGCTGTTGTAGCTGGCTTTGTTCCCTGGTTGAATCTTGAGATAGACGCAACATGATACTGCAACGCCCAGAAGCTGTTCATGAACCGGGGATATCTGTATGAGCACTTCACCCCGCGCGTCTGTAACTCGCAAGACCGTTTGTTACTGACTTGCTGTAAGTTAGTGGAGTGGACTCACTGCTATACCATTTAGTGATGTGGAATTTTGTGCGCGCCGTTGGTGGTGTCGCTGGTAGTCGACTTGACAGACATGACTGTCGAAGTGGTGCTAGCAGCTATTTCCAATCAATTTGATCTTATCGTAGGCCTGAAAACAGAATCCGAAATCCCTTCGTGCTGAAAGTGAATGGTGGTGGTGCGATCGATTCCATGTCTAAGAGGAATCTGTCAGGTACTTACTTTTACACGACGGCAAGCATCCCGCAGGAAAGATTGGCCGACGATCTCATGCTTGGTTGCGCCCAAGAGAGGTCTTCAACGATGGTTCAGAGGAGAGCCAGCAAGTGCTGCATATTCCTTTTGGGTTTTGCCTCGATTGCTGGTAACAGACCGTTTGGCTTCAAAGTGAAGGTCGACCCAGAGGACGAGTGTGGGCCAACTACTAGGCAACAAGCTCTGAGTTAAGATGAGGAAGGCATATCTATCTCCTGGACAGGAACCTCGGTATTTAATAAACATATTGTCTTCTGCCGGGGGGGGGGGGGGGGGGGGGCGGAGGGGGGGTGGGGTGTGTAGAGCCGATCAAACAAGGGGTATTGGTGGAGAAGGGATGCATATGGTAATCTGTGGTGCAGAGAGTGTTGGTTGTTAGGCTGTGGTGGGGGTGGGGGGGGGGGGGGGGGGGGGGGGGGGGGGGGGACCAAGGTGTGGGGGATCGACAGGAACAAGTCAGGATCTCGTGAAGTGGAAAGACTGATGATAGATGTACTAAAATATCGGAGCATCAGACTCTCGCATTGAGACTATTCGCTCAAGCTGATTCCGACGACTCACTGTTTGACTTATGGCGTCCAAGGAGATGCGCGAGGACATTCTTCTAGATAAGGCTTTTTGGATGACTTTGACGGTAAGCGAAGAGGGGAAGAAGTTCTGCTGCCTGCCGCATGTTGAGAGAGGAGCTCGGCCAGACGATAAGATCTGGTTGAGAATATTGGCGATTGGGCATATGGCTACTGCGGAACGAAGGATGGGAGTATAGAAACTTCGTAGTCTACTCAACGAGTTACGATGAATCACAACAAGAGCGTAAGAACTAGTCTTTAATTAATATTGAACAAACGCGAAGGCTTGCCTTCTGGGGTCAAGTAACGTAAGGTAGTTGAATTTGGATCAAAGGACAAGACTATAATCGCCTTTACTGTGCACTATTTGCAATCTCTACCAAAACCCTTCCACCAATAAAATCTTGTAGCTTCGGGAGAGCAGAAGCGTATCGTGCAGCAACCATCAGCATCGCAGCATACGTATCCTCAGCTTCGTTTGTTACCCAGCGCGTAATCCAATCATTCCCTTGGTCACCTGGTGTCTTATGTCCTCGGATTGCCTCAGACCAGAGTTGTCCCTCTCCCGGGCGATGTCCCTGTTTTCTGACAGTGTAGCTGCGCCCTTGATGGAAGTCAACATGTTGCTTGAAGAAGCGATGCCACGCCCAGTGATGGCCGCTCCAATCCGCGACGTACTCGTCCCCGAAAACACATAGCCTGACCAGGCTCTTCAGAGGTGAGATGGCCGCAATGATGGCTTCATGAGAGAGTAGACTCGAGCTGTCCCACGTGTTACGCTCGCATCCGGTACGGTCGTCGGCGGGCTGGAACCCAAAGGACAGCTCCTCGAGGGTGGTGAGATGCGTTCCGATGGCCTGGAGAACAACAAAGTCTGGGTCATACGGCCACGAAAAGCACAAGGACCTGAGGTTGCGGAAGTTGTGGGTTGCAAAGTGAGTAGCCAACTGTTCCGGGTTTCCCTGGAGGTAGACGAAAACCTCCTCGATCTGCGGGGCGTAGCGGCCAGCTAGAGTCAACACCGTGTCGACGTAGGCCGGCACCTCGTTTTTGGATATGGCAGCTGAGACGCCGCTTACAGCGAATGTGCGGAGGTTGGGGAGCGGGAACTTTTCTACCAGTCCGTTGGCCAATATCAAGGATGACACGTGAGCTGAGGGTGAGAAGTTCTCGAGCAGAGGAGCGGCCAGAAAGCTCTCGAGAACACTTGGTTGTATGCCCTCATCCGGCGTGAGGGAGCACCAGAACTTCCGTAATTGGTTGAAAGTAATGGGGCCATCCCGGAAGAACAGCAGGGAAGTTGTACCGTCGTCGTCTTCAGGAGCCATTTCACCTTTGAATTGAGCATTCCAGACGAAGGACTCGAGTGTGAGCGCAGAACGGCGGAGAATGTTCTCGGCCAGGTATGTAGTGCAGCCGTCTAGAGCACCTGTGATTGATGTATGATTCTCGTCGTATCCGAACGACAGCGAGCGTACGGACAATGAAGGAGTCGCAGGCATAGACGGCGCAACATCATAAATTTCTTCGAAGAGGAACTTGTAGTCGGCGAAGTGAAGCTCACTCAGGCATCCAGGGAGATAAGGACATGCCTTTTGTAATATAACTCGGAGCAGACGTGGTTGCACTTCGAGCCCTCCTGTATCCATCCAAAACACCCGCTCAAGATTAGGCATAGCGGACCTGGATTCCAGGACCTGGGTCAAATCATCGATCAAACCCTGCCAGTACTCGCGCCACTGTTCGTATTCGTCATCCGTGGCGCACCCGTAGTCGAGACATAGGTCCTCGTCAACTGTGATGGTGAGGGAACGGATGAATGTCCCGATAGCTGGCCCTTCATCTTCGGTCTCTCGCTTGATATGGCGGAGAAACTCCCAGGATGTCTCACTCCGAGTAATCCAGACGTCAGAAAATTGATGTGGTCGAGCAAGTTGCCGGCACTCGCGATGAGCCAGAGCGAAGGAGGACAAGAAATGGCCTCTTTCTTGGTCGGCGATGAACTCGGTGATTCGCCACAGTAACTCATCTGGCAGATTGAGAAGGCGACTTGAGTCTCTTTTGCAATGAGAGAAGACGCGGAATGCTGGTCGTACTCTGGTGCGCATCTGCTCATGTCGAGGATCCTGCGAGAAGGTATTTGGTGAGGCCAATCGTATTATGGATTTGCGGTCAGTCATTTTGAACTCGGCAAGGTGAGTACAATGAATGTAACGAGGATGGAGATGGTAATGAGAGAAGGGAAGACGGAAGGATGACATCCGGCTTAAGAACCTATTTATTCTATCGTTAAGGAGGCAATTCTACTGGACGACGCCACACCTGAGCGATCTGGAAATTCTCCACATTCGCTTTGCCTGGGACTACGACTTGGGAACACAACTACATGAGACTGTAACGTAACACGCCCGCTTAGTGTCACCTATAATACGATCCTACTAGTAGCAACTTTTCAGATCATCCACTAAACTCTTCGAGACAAGATGTTGAGCCGTGTCAACATCATTCACATCCCAGTCATCCATCCATTCAATCATCTCTAGTGCAGCACCAGTTCCCTCCTGACGCAGCTTTTCTCTATCAATCTCCTTATAGTTAGATACTCCCCCGTTGTTCTCAGGCTTAATCTTCTTCAGGTAGAGATCGACGCGGTATTTCTCGCCGGCATCATTCTTTTTCCCTCGAAACCTGTCGTAAAAAGCTTCATACTTAGCATTCTTGTAGCCGGCCGTCCGCATCGCCGCCATATCTTCGACCGCAATCTTGGCAGCGTCCATCAATCCATTCGCTTCCTTCTTGCGATCAGCATCGAGAACATCGATTTTCTTCTTGACACTGTTGACCCAGGCTTGTGTCTTCTGGTAGAGCTCCTTGTATGGCTCAGCCGATTTCTCGGAGACGGAGGGCATGAGATCACGGATGTTGACCTGTTTCCTCGCGTTCTGCTGATGAGGCGGTTTCACTAACTGTGTGACGAGTTTTCTCATTTCCTTTATATCTGTGCTTGGTTCATCGAACTTCAAATCGTTTTTGCCGGTCTTGGTTATGATGTGATCAACAAACTCCGTGAGCGTTAGCACGTCACCTCGAGAGATTTGTGAAATCGAAATATACCTTTTTGAAATCACAGTTCTCACAATTCGGAGCAAACGTCCTCTCACCGCCAACGATTTCTTCGATCTTGTAGTTAAAATAGAAGTAGAACTTTTCCACGATGTGAATTCTTGCCGAGTCGCTCTTGACGCTACCGCCTAGTGCAGCAAACAGCAGCACGAGCAAGTAGATGGTCTTCATATCCGGAACAACAATGCATACAGAGTTTGCAACTGGTGACAATTGGAGAAAATTAATGGAAGAACCGGGTAAGGAACAGCTTCATTTTGTATCAGATCGGTTGGCTTGAAGCAAGGTAAAGATGCCAGTTAAACCTCTTCTGTCTCAAGCAATGGAAGCAGAGTGAGACCACTGTACAGTTGCGTAGCATAATAGACGAAGATGTTTAACTGACTCAAGAACACAGGTATTACTTTTCCGTTGCCCGAAGAAGGGCAATGTGGTGCACCCGTGTTTGGTGCATCCTGTAGGTAGGCACCCGTGAAAGGCTTACGCCTGGTGATCTTGGACATCCTCACACGAAGAACTCAATGTTAGAGGTAGTTGCCCGTCTCCGCCTTCAGTTTGTATGTCTGGGTTCAAAGTC
Organism: Colletotrichum abscissum; assembly: GCF_030869225.1. Lineage (NCBI taxonomy): Eukaryota > Fungi > Ascomycota > Sordariomycetes > Glomerellales > Glomerellaceae > Colletotrichum > Colletotrichum abscissum. The sequence goes on from NW_026850243.1 coordinate 515,630, forward strand.
TTGTGAGGTTATTGCCAAATCTGGAAAAGCATGAAGAGGCAGTTCACAAGTAGAATATCACCAGTCGTACGTGACTCAGCTCCAGACAATCTCACACGGCATGGTGGCATTGGTAAGCTTACGTCTCAGTCTGCGTTCAATTGCTTGGTCTTTTTGGACATCATGTGAGTCTGCCTAGGGACACAATGGCGTACGAGGCGAGAGTTGTTGGACACCGACATTGGTGAAAGCTGAAGCTGTAGCATCAAATTGCAAGCATCTCGATCAACTGCCGACCATATAGCGCATCCACATCCAGAGAGGTATTGTTTTTCTACCTGATATATTGCTCAGTTTGGCATATCGAAACAGCCGGTATGCTTTGGAATCTCCCCTTTCTCTCCATTACAAGTAGCGATAGAAATTCTCACTTCTTTGCAACCCGACCTCTTCTTGATTACCCAAAAGCTGTATCATAATCATGATCAACTTCATCCTAGCTCTTTGGAGCCTCGCGATTACGCAAAGGGCGACAGCTTGGGATACTTCTCAGATAGAGAATTACGCCGACTCGATAAAGACTGTTGACTACAACTCTCGCTCGCGCTGGGACGTTTTGCATCCCAGCACCTTCGACAGCCTCTTGGACACTTGGAAAAGACAACAGAAGGTCTTTGCGTCTGCCAAGGCGTCACGCTGCCCATCCCTTTGCAGCGATGTCGGCCCCTACCCTGAAAAGTGGGCAGTTTATGCCGACCTCGATCGCCTGAAGGCTTGCAACGAAACGGTGTTATTCGGCGTCAACATCTTCAACAATCTTCCTGATGGTGTCGCCAGGACCAGCATCAGGGTATGCACAGCAGACGTTGATAGGTCGCCGCCTTCATCTAGAAGAGATGGTAATGCTTCGCCTGAGAGCCGTCCATCGAACGAGCAACTCGTCACTTCTGCCATCCGTCTAGCCTTGGGCGGTAAAAAGGCCGAGGCATATTTGACGGATGATGTGATGGCCGCCGGCCGGCAGATTATCAACTATGTCAACAACAAACCCACAGTCAACGGAAACCAACCCACTCTCGCACTTGTCTCGGTTCGCGACAATGTTATGATGGGAGTTTACACAGGACACCGGGCCCGCCAGCAAGGTATTCATGAAACACTGCTCGAGAAGGTCCTCGCCGAGGTCCAGCAGAACGGGACCTCCGATTCCATCCTCATGGAGCTTTGCGACAACGACTCTAAGCGCGGCGCTGATTACATTGTGGGAGTTGCAGCTAGCACTGTGGGCAACTTCTCGTTTGTGCAAGAGGCTGCGATCACATGGGCCTATGGGAAATGTATGACAGACGATATTGCGATGACAGTCCTGCCAAAGGTATACTCCGGAGTCACATGGAACGTTCTCAACGTCTCTCCCAACTTTACCTCGTCCGTCAACAAGAAGGAAATGACTCGAGACACCCCCAAAGTAAGGCATGATGGAACCTGTATCACTCGGCAGGCTGTCTCTGGAGATTCGTGCGCATCTCTGGCAGCCAAGTGCGGCATCTCGCCTGCGGATTTCACCAAGTATAATAGCTACGACAAATCCCTTTGCTCCAAACTGGTGCCAGGACAACATGTTTGTTGTAGTAAAGGTGCATATGCCCCGTTCTTTTGTTTTATGTCGTACTCCATCACTAATGGTTTGGAGGGCGTCTTCCCGATTTGAGGCCTAAACCTGGCAAAGATGGTGTCTGCCACGTTTATACGACGAATGGAGGGGACACATGCTCGACCATTGCCGCAGCGCATGGTCTGGAGGCGTCCGACATCGAAAAGTTCAACAAAAAGACTTGGAACTTCCCTGGTTGCAAGAATCTCTGGGCCCATATCAAAATCTGCCTCAGCAAGGGTGATCCTCCGATGCCTGCAGAGATAGCTGTAAGTCTTCAGAGTCAATCTACCAGAACCGCGTACGCGTGAGATGTTCGCTCAACTGACTGCGTTGATGACAGAGTGCCAAGTGTGGACCAGTAGTAAGAGTTCTCCCCGGGTTTCCCACCTTATCCTATTATAGAGATGCATTCCACGTCTCCTATAGTTTACAATTACGGCCTCTGTTCATGCTTAATTGCTTCCTTCAGATGGGTAGACGCTGATCAGTCTCAGGTACCGGGTACAAAAAGACCCAAACGAGGCACCGACCTGGCCGACTTGAACCCATGTCCCCTCAATGCCTGTTGTAATATTTGGGGCAACTGCGGCGTGACTGCCGAATTCTGCACCGAATCGGGGTCCGAGTCCGGAGCCCCGGGGACAGCTGCTCCAGGGGAGAACGGGTGTGAGTTGAACTCTTCTCTCCTGACTCATTGCCAGCTCTCCAGCTTGTCGGCGGGAAAACCACACGTAACTAATGCAGAACTGACAACGGGCTAGGTATCTCTAATTGCGGAGTCGAAATCGTCAAGAGCGATGCTCCTGAGAAGCCGATACGGATCGGTTACTTCGAGGCATGGAATGCTAAAAGACCTTGCCTCAACATGCGTGCCGATCAAATATCTACGGACGAGTACACCCATATTCATTTTGCATTTCCCAACGTGACGGAAGACTTCAAAATCAACGTCTCCAATATTCAGAAAGAATTCGATCGATTCAAGAAGCTTACGGGGGTGAAGAGGGTTGTCTCTTTAGGTGGATGGGCTTTCAGCAACGACGCAGCCACGGTCCATATTCTGCGAAACGCTGTTCTCCTACAAAATCAAGTCACCTTTCAAAGAAACATCGTCGACTTCCTTGAAGAGCACGAACTTGACGGTATTGATCTCGATTGGGAGTATCCGGAGGTCAGATCCGTTTGCCGTTTTCTCTTTGGATACGTCACTGACAGGTAGTAGGCTATGGATATCGACGGAACTCCGCCTGGGAGTGAACTTGAAGGAGACCTCCTAGCTGTTTTCATAAAACGGCTAAGGAAATCCATGCCAGAAGGCAAAAGCATTTCCTTCGCGGCGCCATCATCATACTGGTATCTCCGAGCATACCCCATAGAGGTCATGGCACCGTTCGTCAACTATGTGGTGTACATGACCTACGATCTCCACGGTCAATGGGACCATGGAAATGCCTTCACCTCCCCCGGATGCCCTTCTGGAAACTGCCTTCGATCCCACATCAATATGACAGAGACCATAACGGCTTTGTCTATGTTAACCAAGGCCGGGATGCCCTCCAACAAGATCGCGGTGGGCATAACAAGCTACGGACGGTCCTTTCATATGGCGGAGAAGAACTGCTATTCGGAGTGGTGTCTCTTCACGGGCACGAGGGTCAAGTCCGAGGCGACCCCCGGAATTTGCACCGGCGAGCCGGGCTATATCGCAAACGCCGAGATCGAAGAGATGAGGGAACACTACTTGACCCACATCAAGTCCGACCTATTGGCGGACATCATCGTTTACAACGATACCGAGTATGTTTCTTACATGACGGATGAGCACAAGACCGCACGCAAGGCGCTTTACGATATGTGGCATATGGCTGGCACTAGCGACTGGGCAGTCGATCTTCAGTCATATTCTTACGACGACTATTATAACGAAGACTACGTATCCGAGCCTCTCGCGAAATGTGACGGCACCTACGACAATATCGACGACGTTCACAACGACAAGGGCAACATCCCGAACCACTGCATCAACAAATACGTCATCGGGGCGCTGGGCAAGATGCTCAAGAAGGCCGTCGGTGAGTACAGCGAAATCATGGACGACGACTACGACAAGAAGTTTGAATACTTCGCAGACGCTTTACGGCAGCAGTGGAGGTCTGGCATGTCAAACCTCTTCTCGAAACATCTTGACGAGCACTTTGATTGTTTCCGGAAGCAGGGCGGTGGCCTCGTCGACCATGCGTGCCCGCCTTTCGACAAATCCCCCGGGCTATCAACCAAGATCGTGCTCAAGGTCAAGGACGAGGACAAGCTCAAGAAGTTCATCCTAGAGGAATATACCATTGACTGGGACAACATTGAGTTTGTCGAAATCTCGTTAGAGGATAACGGGAGCGGCCACGGCTGCAATCTTGGCCCATGCGGCATGTATTTCATCGCGGGCGTGCCGCGTCTGAAAAGGAACGCCGACGTCCCGAATCCCAAATCCTCCGTCGCGGAGTCCATCTCAAACCTCCGTAAGCTTCCAGACGTCCTCTTGAACACAGCCAAAGACATCAACGATCTCCCTGCCGACTCCTCCCCCGAAGACGTCATCGACGGGGCCATGCTGCCGGTGTTCATGGTCATGACAGCGACGGAGGCAATGAACCAAGTTGCCGACATCGGGGAGGAGCTGGAGGAGGCCGAGCGCAAGTGGATCATTGGCATGATCGTCACGGCGATCCTCTTCGTCATCCCAGCCATCGGTAGCGCGCTGACGGCGGTGACGGGAATCGCCATGATCGCCCGGGTCGCGACGCTGGCGGCGGAGGCCGGCAACGCGGTGTACGGCGCGATTGACATTGCGGAGAACCCGGAAAACGCCGTCGCAGGCATCTTCGGCATCGTTCTGGGTATCGCCGGCGTCGGATCCGCGGTCAAGGGGGTCTGGAAAGAGGCGGCGTTATTGCGGCGTGGCTTCAAGGCGGCTGACCTTGCGAGTCTGGGCGGCGGTGTGAAGAGCAAGGTTGACTTGGTGGACTCTATGGTCAAGGTATGTCGGATCAAGTCATGAACGGAGAATTCAGGCCGCGGCAAGGCGGGTAGGTTGATTGTGGCTTGGGCTGGGGTTTGGAAGCTCGAACAATGTCTGGGAGATACGATAGCCATCTAGATGACATGCCAAAGTTGGCACCAAATTGTTAGCTGACGGCCCCTAGAAGAGAAGAAGAAAGATAAGAGAATATGAGAAAAGAGAGAGTAGACCTTGACCACCAAGTTATCCGACGGGGAGCCAAGATGAGCCGAACTCTGGTCAACCCAAAGCCTGAACTGTCAGGCCATAAACCTCCATCAATCACTGGGCATGTAATGAGCGCAAAGGGCACACTTGGGTAGCCAAGTGAGCTGGCTGTTACGCAGCCAAGTAGCCCATGGTGACCCCTTATCTCAAGTGTGCCAGCTTCTCGCTTGCGGTCCGACATTTCTTAACGCGGTGCCTCGATTGAGGCTGGAAAGACGGCAAGAAACTCGGCAACACAATGCAAGGATTCATATATCAAGAGGGGCCAGCTTCAATTGGGCCAAGTAACGGCAGGGCATGCTCAATAGGCCTTAGCCTACGGCATAGAACTTGATGCTCCTCGGCAACCTCATCGTCTTGCATCGATGGGCATGCGAACTTCGATGTCTCTCGTTCCTAGATGAATGTCAGCCCCGACTTATCATGAGTTGTTACAACCACAAAAGCTTACATTGACTCGATTTCAATGCTGCGAAACTGACAATGACCTGGAATAGGAGAAAGTATTCGCATGGTCTGCAACCCGCAGGCTGCGGCATTAGATGAGAGTATCGCAACAGACGGTGATTTGTTCCTGATGACCAATCAATTCCAGTTCTTCGTCGAACAACATGCTGCATGTCTGTCCAAACTCAGAACGATGGCTTAGAAGCACGGCGAGAGAGTATGGGTGGTGATGTCCGTCAACTCCTGCGCTGCCTTCGAGCTTTAGGTTCCCGTGAGCTGTCGAACGTCACCCACAAGTCACGCTATTCTCGATACTTACGTTCTTACTGCGATTTGCGCCGTCTTACTCACCTGGCAATCGCCTCAACTCCAAACAGCAAACTTAGTCGGTTGTCCGGCGATAAAGGCGTTGAAATCTCTGGGCACTGCTGCTCATCATCTCCCACCACACCCGTCTGACCAAAACCGTTCGAATGGGAGACACCAATCGAGTGGAGCAAGGTGCCGTGATGGGGTTTGCCTCGTCAATCTCGAATGTTGGAGACCGCCTTGGGCGGGACGGACCTCGCGCTTGCCGGCCTCGTGTGTTAGTCTGGGGACTCCAGGCCAAGCGTGGACGGAGGAGTAGGCGCTCGTAAATTGAGAAAATCGTGACGATTTCCGGTGTATCTAATGGTCGTCTCGTCTCGTTTGTTGAGGTGGTAAATTTCTGCAATTGCGGATAACAAGGTGAGGGCGTGGCCATGTTGCGAGAGGTGCAGGAGCGAATGCACTGGGATGCGAACCTGCACGTGGAGAGACGGACCATGTTCCTGCCGTTTTGGTCGCCGGCAGTGCCTCCTCTTGCTCAACGTTTCGCCCCCGTCTCAAGCGGACGTTTCCTCTCTTAACAAAGTAGGTACCGTGTAGACACGAGCAGCATCTGGACGTACCTTACGGTTTAATTCACACCGAATAAACATCGTCTACCTGCATTACCTCACCTCAAGACACCTTACGTAAGAGAAGCAAGTTCTCCGTTCCCAGCTACCTGAGGTCCAAAGTCGGCACACACACAAATTCATTGAATCTCTCGAGAAACTGTCTGCAGCTAGAGTAAGACTTCAGTATTCCCGAAGAGCTTGTCTACAACTTTCTACTTGATCGTCCTCCATTCTTAAGACCGCGACCTGCCACTATGGCCTCAAATGAGCAGCAATGGGAACTCAGAGGCATTGTGTCTCACAGGCGTAAAGACCCTCTCAGCTCCCCTTCAGGCGACAACGCCGATCGTTTCGAGTTCGAAATCCTTTGGGAAACAGGGGAGAAGACCTGGGAGCCAGAGATCTCGGTGCAAGAGGACGCACCCAGCATGACTTTCGAGTATTGGGAGGGACTGGGAGGCCGGTCTCAGTTCATGGAGAACGCTGACTACTGGATTCCGCTAGCCATTGTCAGGCACCGCCTTCAAAAGGAATCCCCAAATGATGATGAGGAGTACTTTATCCAGTGGGTCGGAGCTCGCGATCGCATGTGGGAGAAGAAGACAAACGTGCCCCGATCATTGCAGCGACAGTACTAGGACACGATCGTTGCAAGAACAGGACTTACGCGCAAGCGGACACTGGAGAATCAAAGAGTCCGAGCATCTTTGAAAGCGACTCCTTCTGGAAGGCATCGCAAGTCAGCCAAGAGTGCCAGACGTCGCCGTCAGGCCGCTGAAGAAAACGACGTTTTTGTCGAGGACTACGCCGACGACGATGTCGATGACGACTATCAACCGTGAGCATCCGATATCATGCGTTCATTTGCATTAGTCACTAGAACTACGGAATGTTTTGTTCGCTATTCGAAGCCTGGGGTCGGTATTTCTCATAGATGACCCACCAGTAATGCAACCAATCGTCTTCTTGGTGCGATGCGGCTCAATGTAATCTAGGTGTCGCGTGTGTCTAGCCAAACATATGCCCGCCGTTGTATCATCCATAGTTGCACATCCGTGGAAACTTCATCTTGCTGTTAATCAATGTTATTCCCTTCTGAATGTCCTTCGCTGATGTGACTTTGACAATAATCATGGCGAGTGTCTGGAACGAACAGCAAAACTAGCTGAGTTAAGGTGCAGCTCAGAGCGAGTACATCTCCAGTCTGTTAGCGAGCGGCATCTGGTGCCGCAATAGGTCCTTCATTATTATAGCTGCGGCTTGATCAATTATCGCATTTCAAAACCTCTGCAACCAGTGCCTGGCATGCCTCTCATCAGACCGGGCGCCGAGACTACCGCAAGAACACCACGTTCCAGATCTAGCTGGTCCAGAGGAGACACCCAGAGCCATCATTCAAGACGTCACTTAGCAATATATCACTCACCGACCAGAATGTGCAGGTCATATGTAATGGGGAGCGTCCGGATGTTGTTCAGATGGCACCGTCAAGGCACAAGTCAAGTGCCAAGCAGGGAGTCATCGACATGATGAGCTTAGTTAAAGCATAGGGCACCCGCTTTCCGCAAGTAAAAGCAGCTTTTCAGACATAGTTAGAAGAGGGACAGCGGCGCTGACTGCGATCGTTCCGATGGGGTTATAATTAGTCCGCCGCAGAGGACCATTAGACCCTGTCAAGGATTGAGTTCGATTGGACTGAAAAAACGAGATCATCTTCATGTTTGGGCTTGAAAGTGAACCCAGAGGAACATTCCCGAATGGACATGCGGTGTGGTCTAATTTCGATCTCGATTAGGACTCCATTCGTCCATACATGTGGTTCGAGGAAATTGAAGGTATCGAAGCATGGAGATGCCCAAAAGACCATAGCAGCAGCTGTTAGGTCAGATTAATATAAGCATGTTCGACAAGACAACGAACAAATGGAAGCCAAAGACACAAAGTCATGAATAGGAGACGGTAAAAGCCATCTGTGCATCATTTCCTGTTCCCTTCCCTCTCATTATTAGTAAAATCTGGGAAGGATTATACGATCGTGGCCATTCTTATTGTCTAGACTACATATGACGTACCACACCTCTAGATCAAAGATGAACAGTGGACTAGCTACGTCACTTTCTTTTACATACAGGCATGAGCTTAGCGTTGTTTGACGATCTTGCTAGCTAATCCTCTCCATCGTGACCAAAAACAAAACAACATACAACACCAGGTATTCGCTGGTCGTCACCGACCCAACTACTAATCCGGCCCTCATTGGCTTATCTATGGGAGAGCGAACGGGATCCCGAGTTTTCCAATGGGTATGGTCGTATGTGCTAGAATTAGGGCATCGTGATATCCATGACGGCCACATAATAACGCCGAGCAGCGGTCCTCAAGCTGGTCTCTCGGCCGTTCGGCGGTATTGTCCACGTCGACTTCTGGGTGTTTGGCTTCGACGTCAAGTTTGGTGCTCCTCCTCGGGCTCCGCCGCCGGTTATGCTGGATCGCTTCTGGGCGGTGGTCATCAAGTCGTCCGGGTCAAGCTCGTCGTCGCTGCTGGCGGCTGCTGCCAGCGACGACAGTCCGCAGGACACGGCCGCCATCATTCTCACCTGCAAGTCGGGCCTCGAGCCGCCGCCGGGGACGACTACAAAGGACAAGGACCAAAGCACCTCCAAGTGGTTCGTAAAGGCGAATAAATTTTGTTTCTTGGCGACGTTCCAGCTTGCCATTACATCGGGGTCGCTGGTCGAGGAACGCATCGAGAAGAAAGAAGGCTGGGACACCACCCAGACGAGGGGAGCTGTGGCAGATATTGCGCCACAGTACCAAGAGGTATATTCGAAGCCTATGCAGCTGGTAGATAAGCTGCACTCGCATGTGGACATCCTCATTACCGCCCCACGAGCGAACGCTTTGGAAGACGACTCCATCCACATCATGAAGGAGTGGAAGGACCAAAAGTGGCGTATCACGCCGGTGATAACGCCAGTACCGACATCTGTTTGGGCCAAGTGTGAGTCTCTTTAATATTGCTATCACAAAGAGTGGAACATAAAATGCTAACATGAGTCTGCTAGATGATCGCAACGAGGACCCTGCTGTCGTTGGCAATAGAGTTCAAGGCCTCCTCGATGGCGACAGGCCCACAACGCCGCTCGTGACGGGCCTTTCCGTCAAGGCGCCCGAGCCAACCGAGGCTGACGACAAGGTGAACGGCTTTGACGTGATCAAAGACCGTATGCAAGACGTCTACGGCTATAGCGAGACGCGACCCATCTTCCCTGAGTCCTACGCGCATACCAATGGGGCATGGCTACCTCGGGGCCGCTCACGGGACTGGGTCAAGTTTAAACAGACTTGGGAGCGAGTGGGAGACGAGACGTCCAAGAATGTCGCGGATATATGGGCAAAGCGGCTAGGTTTTGGCGAGGCGACTGTCAAGAAGGATGACAAAGAGCCTCGCAAGTTCAGCCCGTTGGCGGGTGCCGCGCCAAGGCAGCTTCTGAAGCGATTCGACAAAATTGTTCCAGCACTGCCGTTAATTGCTGTCGGATCTCGAGTGGAAATGTAAGCAGAGGCTTCGTCAGTTTATTCTAACGCCCCCCTAGGATGCTCTTTAGATTACTAGATACATGTATTGATATCTCATGCCTGACCGTCTTTTACACTTCAGCCTATGAATAGATGGGCTTTATCTTCGTTGGAATTTTGATTAGAGCCTCATACGTGGGTACTACTATAGAATTGCTACTTTAAGGCTAATAAACGCCTACGTAAGTATAAAAAACGACGCTTTGAATTTGGGATCAGTTTGTTGAAAGATATGACTCAACAAGGCTTCTGGAGGTAACACTATTTCTGCTTTTAACATAGTTTACTAATCTAATGAGACTTAATAAGGAAAACCAACAGCGTCCTTAAGCCAGGGTCAGAGCCATATCAATATACTAAACTTCTAAATCCACAGAATAGGTAATTGCCCCGACCGAATCCGAGGCATGTCGTACCAAGAACCAAGGTCCTCAGCCCACTGCTTCCAACGGCATCGAGGCGGCAAGCGAGAAAGTCCATCTTGCTTCGCACCCTACTTGTCAACACGATGAAATTAGCGGCTCTGCTGGGATCACTGATCGATTTGGGCTGGACACAAACTATCGCGAGACTGTCCGACAGCTAGCGGCGTATGACGACGGGGTGATAGTGTTGTAGGTAAGCGAGATTCGTGCCAATGTCAACCGGCTTGTGGCGATAATTGTCCTTTGTCCAGTTCGATAGCTAGGTGCAATGGGTTCTGGTTTGGCGGATGGAGTGGATATGGCTCTGTTGATGCGGTCAGTGGATACAGGAGCTCTTGGTTGGGTTGGGCGAGAAGATGCTACGATGGGAGAAGGTAGTGATTTGCACGTCTTGAGCCTCTGCTGTGGGGGGATTTGCCTGTGTAATACCTACCTCATCAAAATCCGGCATTATTGGAAGGACTGTATAATTCGATGATGGTCATGGCTCTTCAAGAGGTATGGGCCCTACGAAATTGCTTTGCGCACCGCTCTACGTCGTCGGAGGAGAGACGGACCATCTAAGTAAGGGCTCTCCAATGGAAGTCCGGTAGGCACTTGTGCCTCGTATGGTAGAAGAAAGCTGGTCAATGATCCGGCACTTCGATGGGAAGTTTTGTGCAGCAACGGACACAGCAGCGGAGGCTTTTGAGTGGGGGGTCGAAGGCGGCTGGCACAGGTTCCTTCGGCCGTGCGCGCCCCCAATGCGATGGATGCGACAAGATAAGGTGCGATGTAAAGGTTGGAGATGGTGCATAAGAGGGTGTGGGGTGGGTAAGGTGAGTGTCACGTGAGTGGGTAAGGTGAGTTGAGTGGCTTTTGCGCCACTGCCCGCGGCCCGCGGAACGCACGTCCGTGCATATGTACCTCTCGCTGACTTTTAGGTGGGATGCCAGCGTGAATGGGAGCCATTTCCACCAGAATATCTTCATTTCTTCACACGTCCGATGTTCGAGAATTCCAAGAAAACTCTCATGACTGTGGAGTATTTCAGAAAACACATTCATTTTATTTTCAACATTTTCCGAGTACTTTGCTTCGTTTCAATACTCAGGTACCCAAGCACATTAATTTGATTGGCTGCCGCAAACAAGTGTGGGTTCCGCGGTACTAGGCAGGCGCTTATCTCACGGCGCTTATCTCAGACTTCCATTTGCGGCAGGCTCGTGGGCAAGGACTTTCCCTGCGGTATTGATTTGATGTGGGTATTCGTACTCCGTACCTTACCTACATTTGCGAAGTGGATCTGTGGGTGGTGACTTCTCACTTTGTGCATGGAAGTGCATTCAGATGCAGGTGTGCTCAAATTGGGTAGGTACCACCCCGAGCTACTGCCTACTTCAATATTCCACTTCAATATCATCAACGCGCACCCTCCCTTCCTCCCCTCCTCACTCCCTCCTTCCCATTTGCACATCAACCGACTGCTGACAATTCGTCTGAGCCACTGACCACTGAAAGAAACAGATGCGCGCGTTTGCTTTCTTCTCGACCTGTCGAGGCTTGACCTGTCGAACGTGACGCAAGGCTTCATCTCAACTCCACCACCACAACTTTATCCTCAACGTTGTCAAAGATCAATCATCATTGGTACAGCACGTTCACCTGAGTGATGCCACGGTCCTCGACGCAAGAAACCAATCATACCCTCGACCATCTCCTTTCTTCTCTCCGACTGGTTGTTAGCGAAGGACGCGAGCGTGCTGCTTCCGCATACGATAATCTTGTTGACGGATTCCGGACGTACGACCAGAAGCTGCCAAGAACGAGACGCCGAAGACCCTTCGCAGCGTGGATCAAGTCAAAGATCTCTCGCCAGGATCTCGACTCGGTACTTTTGGCCAAATTCGGGAGCCACTGGGCACACCTCGGAAAGACCAGTCACGAACAGACCTACCGGAAGACAGCAGCGACACATCTCGGCCTCGCGAATCCTCTTGACCTATATCTGTGGTTTGGCATACGAGCCGTCAGCTCCCGAGATTCGTAGAAGGGTTTCGCAGCGAGTGGCACGTCTGCAGAAGCCTTGTTTGACATGGTAATTGAAAACCGCCAGAAGGACGTCAAAGGCAAGATACAGCACTACCTGCTGCGAGAAATCCAGCCACGAGAGATTTCAGAAGCAAAGAAGCAACGTCAGTACTAACACAACCCACCTGCATCAGTCCCTTGTTTCTGACTTGCCCCAGTATCGCGCAATATGGCCAGCTCCTCAAATCAAGCTGGTAGCCAGGCTGTCCCGAAACCAGCTCTTTTACAAGCGACCAGCTCCATTCAGTACTTCCAGCAGACTTCCGAGTCTAACAACCGCCCGAGTCCCGCCACAGTGTCTTCCAGTGAAGTCGAGGAAGATTCTCGAGGTCCCCAAGATCAAGATACTTCCAAGGGTGGAGAGAGGCAACAGCCTGAGGACGCCGCATCTCTGAAATATGGAGTAAGCCTATCGGGCCAAGCAGTGCAGCAACAGGGAACAAAAACTGCAGCAAATCGTGGCCATTCACTTCATGACAGTGGGATTGGTGGCATGTTTCTCTGCAATGACAATTTCTATTCGAGTAACGATGAAGATGGAAGCAATGTGGGAGAACATGAGGCAATCGGCCCAATGGGTAACGAGATCGTCGAAGATAATCCTACCCCCGACTTCCAGGAATGCCGACAAATCGCAGAGGACGACCTAGGCGACTTGGACAAATCGAAGAACACCTCAGAGGCCGTTAGAGGCAAAGATCTGTCGACGGACGACCAGTTCCAAGCGTTTCAAGACTTTCTGCGTGACGGGTATCATGCCGTCAAGAATGCGATGGAGACAGATGTCGAATTGCAGGGCAGACAAGCTGCTGCTACAGAAGCAGCGGCCAAGGCTGGCACAGCGATTACAAGCATCAAAGAAGACATGATGAGTCGCCTCAAGGCCATTGAGGCATCGGCGTCCTCCAACGATCAGCTTTCCTCTGCGGCCTAGGAAGCCCAAGAGAGGTTGGGAAACGTGGCAGCACTGCTTGAGAACAGAATGGTCTCCGAAGTCAGTAAGAAGCGCGCGGCAACGGACGATCAGCATTCCTGGTGCGAAAAACGGCGCAGACTACGGGGAACCTTGGCTGATTTTGAGGCAAGTCGGGATAACAGCTCTCTGCGGGCGATTATCGGTTACGTTGAGGAGTGTGAGGGGGCATTGGGTGACACTAGATAGCAGGATTGAGAAGTCATGGTTGTGAATCTTCTGGTGGGATTGTGTCGGCGGTACACCGCTGACTACGGGATCGTTCTGGTTAATTTTGCTCAGAGCATAACTCTAGAGTAGCTCTGATTGATTATTCATGAGGTTGAGTCTTTTACATTCCTTTTGTGATGGAGTAGTGTCCCCTCTTTGTTCTCGTGACACTTTTCTGGCCTGGAAGCGTAGCGGGGTGGGGTCATATAGCAAATTCAGGCGCACCCTACTGGAAGCATGAATGTCTCGGCTGCGAGACCTCGTAGTGGCGCTATGATCAGATGAAAGAAGGTGCAAGACATTTTCTTCAAAGTGCAGGATATTATTTATGCTGCTATCGAATCTTCACAACAGTCAGGGACGTTATTCAGCAACCTACCTCCAGAGACGTGGATGGTGTTCATGATCTGACTTGGCTTGCCGGCTCAGGTTCAATGCTGACGCCCCCTGGCGGCAAGGAGTGAGCAGGGTGGCAATATAGTTGCCGAGTCGATACTCTGGCTTCGGCTCTCTGTTATCTCGAGAGCCCATCACCGGGCCAAACCTCCCTTGGTACTCGTGTCGAACGTCTTCGGTGGCGTCTCAGCGAGACAAACAGAGCCTGGCGCCTCGCGGTATCTTCTAGTCATGTTTCTATATGGAAGCAAGTGGGCTGCAGGTGCTCCACTGAACGGTAAAGTCGCGAATGCTGCAGGGAAGCCAGAAGCTGAACTGGAGGTAGACTGCATGTCTTCCGCGACAAGGCATTCGGTCCGCCACTCAGTCGCTTCGACCTTCCATCCTCCTAGAGCATCACTTGTCTCGATTGTCACTCCACACCTGACCTCAGCTCCATGCACCCAGGCTTCGTGGCTTCGGGAAAGCGATGCGCTGCTACCGCGGATGCCTATAGCCAGAATGATAGCGTCACTTCGAATATGCTGAAAGCAACGTGTCAACTGTGGGTCACGACGGCATGTCTGCTTGCTATGTCAATGGTCTCGAAGTCTGGGTCTAGAGCTTGGCGAGAGCTTGAATAATTTGGCTTACGGATGAGTCAATTAATAAGACTTCTTTATAGATTCCCGTTCATTACTACAAATACTTGCGGGTCAAGTTTCGTGAATGACTTTAGCGATAAGCTCTTTGGGCCTTCCCTCTATGCTGGTTTTCTTACGGATAGAATCTAGCTAAGATAAAGTCTGCCGGAGATGAAAAAAGACGATTGTTAAAGCGCGGAAATGAGGCCTGCATCACAATTCCGTGAGCTCTCATGCCTACCACTAGAGGCCATGTTGACATGAAGTAACATGCATCATCCAGACTGCCTTACCGAACGAGCTTATATTAAAGGTTCTTTTATTTAATACCGTCTGTTTCCGGGTCTTGGCCGCACTGCACATTTCTCCCGACTTTATGATTTTAAATCAACTCTTTTCATGTTTCATTGGAAATCCTTCCATGTCATTGATAGTCCCCGGTGATCTTGGCATTTCGTCGCGTTTGATGTTGGTTCAAATGATCTAGCACAACGTTCTTAGGTGGCTAGGGATGTTGGCTCTAGGGAAGGCTAGCCGCCCACGGTTTCTTCCTAGTGGACGGAGAGACGGTGAACGAATACTCCCTGACTCCAGCCTATAGCTGCGCACACTACATGACCAATCTCCAAGTCCTCCATGCTGGCCCTCACTCACTTCCTCCTATAGAATCTAGCTTCTTTTAATAGCAATGCTCAAGGACAGCTTCCGGGGCAGAACCTGACACGCGTCCAAAGACAAGCCGGTATCCTAGGCAGAAAGACTCACAGCCCCTTCATCTACATGGGCTGCCATTACGGCTTCAACTCGGACAGCGTTATGATACAAGCAGATACAGCAGAGCGCGCCTTCGTTCTCAACTGTCGTTCGTTGGGACTTCGTCTGCCTCGGTGACTTTGAGGAGTCAGAGAGCCGTTAGTAGAGAGCAGAATAGCCGAAAGACTGTTTAGGCGGCTAGTATATATGAAGCCACAGCTTAAGCTAGAGTAAGAGATAGGAAACACCGCATTCTATTGGATGCGAATGCCATGTATTTGGTCGAGAACATGCAGTGCTAAGCGAAAGTATGCAGATCCTTCTGTAGGAGCACTCAACTTCCTCGCATTTTTCGATTTATTCAATAATATCGCGCATCCCGTCTCGTCCCTGCAACCATCCGAACTGTATCACAATGACTAGTCCAAAAGTCCGCCTTGGCACCCCACGTCGTGGCATTGAAGCTTCGCAGAGCTGCTCCAGCCAAGAAGGAGCGCTAGACGCCCTTAACATCAGAGGGCTTCGCGACATTCAGGACTCGTCAAGCAGACCCGGATAATACTTTTCTCGGCCGAGCAAGACGGTCGCACAGATGCAGACGCAAGAGCAGGCAGTATGGAGATTTATAAAAGATGAAAATCTATTCCGAACCAGGTCTAAATCCCATTACGCCAAATGGTGCCTATAGAGGTATCATTAAGGTGTTCATAAACCAACAACGCCGCCTTATTGCTAGAAAATCTTAGCTCTATTGAAGAACGGATACCTAGTTCGAATATGCGGAGGATTTTGCTAACCCGGCAAAGCTATGCTTATTCTAATGAATTAAGTGAGAACATTTCAATCGTAGTCACTACTAAAGAGCCAGGTAACCAACATAGAAAGTCGAAAGTGATACTGCTGGCCGGCTTAAGCGTACTACCCGGTCAGCGGAACTCCGGAAATCTAGATGCGGAATTTCCGCCGCGGGTAAGCCTCGTTCGGCGTTTCAACGTCCGAATACTTTCACCTGAACGTTGCCTTGCACCTAATGTAGTTTGCCTCTTCTGCCTCATTATCTTATTGTGCAGGCGATTTATGTAGACCAGGCGGTCGCAGCTGTCCTGCAGGTCGGTGGGTCGCGCCACTGTGGCGCGACAGTTCATCTTTTCGAGTTGACTGATGGAAAGGTGGAAATCGGTGATTGTGGCGGTGCGGCACGTACTTTCTTGACACCTCGGTGAGCCCATTCCGAAGCAGAGGTCTGAGGTCTGAGATAATCTCTGCCCTTGTCTCTCTGATGAGCCTTGCTTCCAGCAATCGTTCAGTATTCCAAGACATCTACCTATGCTATGCTAAATGGAGCGCAGCGTCGGCCGACTTTGCCCCACGGGAATAAAGAAAGGTTTTGGGGTTGGGCTGTTGGCCGCTCGCAACGCACCAAGATACCCACGACCACCCACACAGCCGAACCCCGCCGCCCCCACAGCGATGCCCCGATATCCCAGGCAGAAGTGCAGAGCCCATGCGAGACGTACGACTAGACGAGTCACAGGGAAGTTAGTGCAGCGCTGTGCCGCGCTGCCACCGGCTACACTACCCAGGACCTCCTCCCAACGACGAAGTTTGTCCAACAAGGACGGTCAGCCGTTATCACTAGGGCTCGATTGAGCGCCTGCGTCTCTAGCGCCAACGAGGACGCAACTCACGAGAGCTGCTCTTCACCGCAGATCCGCATACGGGAACGCGAGCGTAGTGGTGGCATGTTCACGATGCGGGCATCGAGATATGCTATGAATTGCTGTCTCTTGGGTCTTTGGAAGTAGGCAATAACGGGGCTCGCGCGGGCGAGAGAGTGGATCTCGGTAATTATAAAACCGAGGCCACAAGCTGAATAAGCGGTGACTAAACCTTCTGGAAATGTCGGCTGGCTGAGTTGACTTGCATAGCATCAACGAAATGAAGAATCAATACGATCGTAAGATAGGACCGTGAAATCTGGTTGTGAAACATGTAGTTCGATCACGACTGTCTTCATAATTCAATTCCAGAAAAGTAATACTGGCTATCTTGTTAAGAATAAAAGGCAGCGAACGTTAAATGTACCTGGTGATTGAACATTTGATTCTGGTGCATCCTATCAAGTATAGACTGGCAAAGTTATTTATGTTTAGGGAAACCGACAGTGAAGCATACACAGCACTACCTACCTTTTCATAAACATATGTCTGGTTTGCGGTTCAGCAATCTCTGATATGGATTTCAGGGATAGAAGAAAAAGGCGGCTCTTGATTCTGGGCCGGCCCTGGCATGACTCACTGTACTAATCTGACCGACGAGTTGTAGAGTGAGATTTAGTATTTTTATCTAGTGGTCGACCTCTTGATATCATTTCATCGTCTCTTGTTTATTTATTTCTCTCCTTGTTGTTATACTTCTCGCAGCTTCTCTGACATAGCCTGTGACATACCCTTCAACCGATTATGTAAATCAGACGCCAAGGTGCACAACGACGACGCAGGCAACGGCGTGATCTCGATCTTGCCCTCAACCACTGAGTAATACGGAGGGCCTTGCGGTACTGTTGGCCGGCGTGCTTCGCTCGGAAAGGTCTTGGGCTCGACAAGCCGCTCGGATAGTCGAATGATCAGAGTCCTCAGACCTGCTAGTCTCGAAAGTACATAGTGGATGAAGATGCGCCGCTGGTCTTCATCCCCGGAGTCTTCGCCATCGTCGTCGTCGTCATCGTCATCAGGTGCATCATTCCACGAAGACTGCGGAGCAAGCTTGAACCGGAAGTTTTTGACGCCGCCGCCATCATCCTCGCTTGTAATGGCGTTCACGGCGTCGATGTAGCAAGCTTGGATCTTGAATATGACGAGCAAGAGCAGGAAAGTGTCATGAGAGCAAGGACACTGCAAGATCTTGTCGAGCCCGTCACTTATATTTCTGATACCTTTGCTGACGAGCTCGAGGCTTGTTGAGTGAGTATTGATTGTCGAAGGTTCGCCATCGGGGGCAGCGTCCCACGCTTGGGACGGTTCTATCGACAGCTGAGCCATGAAGTCAAGCAACCGCATGAGGCACTGGCAGCGGCGGGTTGGTCGACTGGCGGAGGAGCCCGTACGGCTAGGGCTGTAGTGCTGGGCGCAGGTGTGCTTTGATTCTGAGGACGCCCCCCCTGATGCGATCTGAGGGCTCGGTGGGAAGAAAGTCGTCTCATCTGTGCTGCTACCATGTGGTCTGGCCAGTGAGCCGGGCATGAAGTCACTCGAACTTGTAACGGATCCAGAAACAGAGCTAGCATGCTGGGCAGCTTGTACTCTAGTCCGATCCGATGTGTGGCTTTGGGCAAGTCTCGAAAGTGATGGTGAGAGGTTGAGAGCCGAGTCCTCGACGTATGTGAATGTATCGAGCGAGACGCCTACGCTATCCAACTCCGTGGAAGTGTACGGTTCCATGAGGGCTGTCAGAAAGTCCGGCCAGTCTTGTTCACCGCTGTCCGTTGGCGTTACGAATGGGTACGTTTGTTGCGCCGGTATCAACTCGGCGCTGGTCATGGCGCCAAAAGATGAATATGGCGGTGGTGAAGCCGTTGACGTCAGTGCCGTGGTCGGTCGTGGCGGCCGGCTCTCGCTGACTGCATGTTGCCGCTGTCGACGCTCCTTCTGATTCTCATGCTCTTGCTGCTGCTGTTGTTGCTGTTGCTGTTTGTGAGATCGCTGTGTCCGACGGACGCGTTTCGAGGTACCGTAGACACAGACTTTCAGCTTTTTGATGCAATAAGCGCATGCCGGCTTTTCTTGCGTGCATTTGATTTTGGCTGTAGAACAGGTGTCACAACTGTTACGCAGTTTCGTTTCAATGCCAGCATCATCAATACGGCTTTTGGATGCCATTGTAGATTTCAGGGACACCCGTGGCCTGATGACGTGAGGTCGTGCGCCAATGTCCGTAAAGTCGATAACTAGTGGTTTATGTCTGTGTGGGAGTATGGATGTCTCGCAAACAGCTTAAATGGAATACATGTACATAAGTAAGGTAGGACCAGTCAATCACAACATCAGTTCATTGTGGCTTACCTTAGCTCATGGGCGTGATGTCGTTTCCATGCAACTCAAGTACCAAGACCTCAAGGAGATCATCTCCGTCAGCGGGGTCCACTTGGATACCCCACATCCCGCGGGCCGCGAGGCCAAGAACTGAGGGAAAGCTTGACCAAAGCTTGCCGAAAGCTTGAACCGAACCCTATACACTGTTTAACTCCATCGTTTTATATTACTAGAGGATTGCCGCAGTATATATAGACGCTACCCTACCCTCGAATTCCGTACTATTTAACCTTAACTTTTTTTATAAATTACCTATTTTTTCTTCTATTTTACCCTCTCCCTTATTAAAAAATCGCTAGAATTATAATTTTAATAACTTATTAATAAGTTAATATTATTATTTAAAAATAAGTAACTTACTTTTATATATAAGTACTAGGAGTTTTATTATTATAAAAATAATAATAAATATACTAAAGTATTTAAAAAAGCTTTTTAATAAACTTTTAATACTATTTAAAATAATTATCCTTAAGTTATAAGAAGAAACTAAGGTATTATATTAATACGGCCCTATCCGTTTTATTAATATTAATAATACCTTTTTTAATATAAGATATATTAATAATACTTTACGGCTATGTTATTATATTTTATAAATCGTACTTAATATTAATAAAGTTTTTAGTATTATTTACTAAGTCTTTTATTAAAGTTATTATTATAGGGTTAGTTTAGTTATTAGTATTTTAATAAGTATTTTAACTTAACTTAAAGGTTTTTATAGCTCTTAAAAAGAGGCTTTTA
This sequence comes from Colletotrichum abscissum, assembly GCF_030869225.1. Classification (NCBI taxonomy): domain Eukaryota; kingdom Fungi; phylum Ascomycota; class Sordariomycetes; order Glomerellales; family Glomerellaceae; genus Colletotrichum; species Colletotrichum abscissum. Next base: position 535,783 of record NW_026850243.1, read on the forward strand.
AAGGACTTATAATTAGACTTTTTACTTATTATAAATAAAATTATTATAATTAAAGCTATAGTACTACTTACGGACCTCGATAATAAATAGTTAATAATATAATTTTTTTTTATAATAAGCTTAAAAAAGTATTTTAATTTAAGTACTAAGTAAGTATTATACTATTTTATTAAAACTATATTCTTATACTTATAACTTAAAAAGAATTAACTTTTTTTAATAACAAGGTACTTAGAACCGAACCCTGTATATAAACGTACGACGTACGGATACAGTGGTCCGTAAGCAATGCTGCTCATAATTGGTACAAGTTCGTTACCAAAGTTCCAGTTCTTGCCGAAGAATAAGTCTGTCCAACGCTGATTGTGAGGTTTTCGTCTCATTAGAGTCTGTTTTCGCGCGACGGACGTTGGTCGGCTTGATCTGGTGGACAAAACTGCATCGGCTTAGCCGACGAACCCCTGCGTGAAGTATCCTGTTGTTGGCGCTAACGCAGCACACCAAGGCCAGAACGTAGTGGAATGCGACCGATCGTATCTGGACGCAGTGGGCCGGCCCGGGTTTCTTAGTCGCCTTCCTGGTTGGGACATACGAGACCCATGGCTTACCTATTTTTCCAATTGTTTCCTTATCGTGCGCTGAACCCTCTAGACGTAATAGGCCGGCCCTATTTTCTTGGTCGTATCCCTGGTTGGGACGTACGAGGCTCAGGGCTCGCCTGATCCTTGATTAGTTTCCCAGCGTCCCTACTCGTTACTTTGGTTGTTGGACCTAATGTAGCAACGTCTTTCGAAGATACCTCGGGCTAGAGGCATGCCTTCGGGCTACGAGTCAGCGACACCGGGCTCCACATCCTTGATCACGAACAGGAGGCCCGAATCCAACATAACTTTACGTCTGGGGTTTGCGGAGGAATAGGAGGGACTAGTACGAGAACCAACGCCAACACCCATACGCGGATCAAAGCGATATACGACGAATCTCGCCAACACTTCAGAACAGAATCGCGTTCGATGGGCCTAGCAGCTATCGGCCCTGTATCTGTCGACGTTCATGGGCCTTTGAAAGCCCAACAAGCCTAATTCCACCACGATTTTTAGGCAAAAGAAAACAATAGATCGTCAATAATCTTTGCACATGCAAGCGATAACGGCATCTAACTAAGTTACCATGGCTTCGAACGAGAACGATTTATGCGCGGACACGATTGTGGCCCTCGGACTAACAGCTCATCCGGAGGCATGGCAGGCAGATACTGCCTCAGTCACGACTTCTGATGTCTCATTATCAAACGCAGCTGTTGAGCTTCTCCAAGGCCTGGTCAGACAGGTATGTCACTCACAACTGGATTCCTCGACGCCGGCTCCAAGCATCATTAGTGCCTTAATGCATTGGAGGGGGGCGGGGGGGAAGCTTGACACTGACAACGAAGTTTCACAGACACAATTACTAGCATGTCTACAGTGGCTCAACGAGTTCCAGATCCTGGCATACGTCCCGTTGAGGACGAGGGTAGCCTACGACGACCTGGCCGATTTGACTGGTGTGCTTCCGCAGCAAATTCGGCGCATCGTGCGAACAACGGCGACTGCCGGTATCTTGTGCGAGCCGCATCCTGAAAGCGTAGCACATACTCCTCTATCAACCCTGCTGGTGAAGAAGCCATCGTTCCTGGATGCCGTGAATTTTACTGCCGAAACTGTAGTCCCCGCCTCACTGCGCATGGCAGAGGCCACTCGACTACAAATGCGACATCACAAAAAGGACGCCAGTCCATATCAGATTGCCACAAACTGCTCTCTCTCGCTAGCGGCTGCGTGTGAGAAGAATGCCAAGCTCCATCGCAGAGCAGTCGCTTTCCAGCGATTGATTACAAGTGGCGGAACGAGTGCCGTACTTCATATTCTTTCCTCCATCGATTTAGAGGGACTTGGAAAGGCCATAGTCGAGGTGAGCTTCCTCTTCTGAAGCTGGCTGCGAGGTGATAGTGTCTAACGAAACGATGGTGACAGGTGAATGCAGTTTCCACGGCGGTGGCGAAAGCACTCTACAGCCGCAGCCCATCTCACTGGTTTGTGGTCCAGGTACGCGAGGGGATCAAGCAGACAGAGTCAAGGCTTTCCTCGCAACGCGTGAACTCCTTAAGCTGGCTGAAGGTCCAGAGTCGCGTGCCCGGAACACCGCAAAACGAGACGGACGCGGCTGTTTACCTGCTTCACCTCCCTGATCCCTACTTCTACGGCTCTTCGAGCGAGCATGCCGAGATTTGCGTGGCAGAACTCCGAGCCCACTTTGATCTGCTGCGGATAAACGACAAAGCTACTTTAATCCTTATAGCAGATGTTGTTCCAGACACCTGTGGCTCCTCAGAAGCTGAAGCTCGGCTGCAAGACTTGCTGCTGCTCCAGCTGGGACACGATGTAGTATTTGATTTGAAACGGCTCAAGGGGCTGATGGAGTTTGCCCGAGAGGATGTCGACAGAATTACGGTCGTCAAACAGCTTTCGTCTAGTCGTCATTCCTTGGTTGCGTTTTTGTTGCGGTCGAGTAAAGGTTCGAGTTGATTGAATTTGAGGTAGAAATACATCAATAAAGTAAAGACTTCGCTGAGAATGAACTGATACTATTGCTCAGTTGAAATCTTACTACCACTCGTTCTCAAATCATCTCAGTTGTCTACTCATTATCTGACGTGTTCAGCATGGCTCAACGACACCCAAAGGGGTTTCTTAAACCATACGCCCCAGATATTCTGGTCAAACCAGTTTCCATACATAAGGTCTGTTTCAAGTCCAAGATCAAAATGCCACAAAACCTTCGCCATTATCAACCGGATCTCTGCACGCGCTAGGTTGCTACCAAGACAGTTCCTTGTTCCCATGCTCCAGGGCTGGTACACCGACCTGTTGTCCATTCTGAAGTCCAAGGGCGTATCCTTGAGCCAGCGCTCGGGACAAAACTCAGAAGCTCGGTAGAAGTTCTTGTGATCGAGGCACGCACCCATCATCGAAATACCGACACTCACCTATTGTGGCCAGTTAATTGATTAATATCAATGACATGATAAACACATCTACAAAATGAAAAACAGGGGATGGCAGAAAATGTTAGAGAGTAGCATGGACGTACATTCCCAGGAACGAATTTGCCACAAACGCTTGCGCCTCCCTCAGGCGAAACCCGCTGGCTATGAGTTGGGACAGGTGGGTAGAGCCGCAAGGTTTCCTGAAAAACGGCATCAAGGAAAGGTAGCTGGCCAACCGACAGCAGCGTGATCTCTTCTGCGGACTTGAACGATGACCGGACCTCTTGAACCAGCCGTTGCATGGCCTTGGGGTCGCTAAGAAGCAGATACGACATGCCACACAACGTTGTCGCGCTCGTCTCTGAGCCCGCCAGAACCATGATGCTGGCGTTATTAAGCATCTCCCCGCGAGTCATGCCCTCGCTCGCTGCTCTTGCATCGTCGCCGTCATTGTCGTCGTTGGAACTCTTGATCAAGATGCGGTCCCAAAAGTCCCCGCGGTCAGTACCGTGTCTAAGCCGCTCATTGACCTTTTCCTCAGAAAACTTGTAATTAGCCAACCTCTGTTTCCGGACCGTCTTGGAGATGAAAATGGGAACAAGAAAGTCCAGGCCGAACTCGTAGAAGACGCTGGACTGCATCGCAAATTTGACCGTCGACGATATAGCGGGGATCCACGCATGCAGCCTGCCGTCGCGGAGGGAGTGGAAGGACTCGCCCCATGCAAGGTCACCGATGACGTCGAAAACTACCATGTTATACCACTTCGTGAGGTCAAGCTTCTCACCGGTCGAGGCGAACTTTGACAGGTTGTCGATCAAGAGTTCGACGTGCCTCATAATGAGCTTTTCCTGCTGCCGAAGTCCTCTTTCGGAAAAGGCGCCAGAGAGGAGGCGGCGATAGCGGGAGTGGTCTTGCTTGTTCGCGCCGAGGATGTGCTAGACGATGCACCTTGTTAGTCCAACTGAATTAAAATATAGACATACCGTCGACTAGTTGACGAACACTTTGCTTGTTCGGATTGCGCCTTTGGCGCCGAGGATCCTTTGGAAACTCTGGCCTGCCCGGGTGGTGCGCGTAGATGTCGTTCCACGCTTGCGCGCTCGTGTAGCTCAGCTCGTCTGGCCGAACACGAACGACATCCCCGTATTTGAGATGGAGTTTCGCTTGAATATGCGTTCGCCTGCCCGTTATCTGGTGATAACACCAGGGGAAACTGCTCATCCTCCATAACAAAGGCCCGGGATAGTCGCGTAGTGGGTGGAAGAACAGGTTGTATATCGCAGTTCCCACGAGACACAAGAGCACTGCTGCTGCGACGCCGACCGAGGCCAGAGTCAACCGGCTATTCATAAATACTAGTCTAGCAATGAATAATTCCATTTTTGTGAGGGTATGTTGAAGTTCGGCTGTTTTGAGCGGCTGCCAGTTGCGTGACTCAAGAACGTCAGTGGAATCCTATGAATTGTAGCCCGCCTGGCTCAGTCGATGCTCAAGTATCAACATATTTTTCTCAACATTATCAACTGCTGCCCGTTTTGCAATCCACTCTCTGCGTGTTACAGCAGACTACACCGTGCCTGCCATCCAACTAATGCCACGGGCATTCTCCATGGTTGCAAGTTCAGCTCGTTGACCGATGACCCACCTCGGCCGGTCATAATCTATCGGGCTTCGGGTTTGGTGTGACCGGGTCAATTTAATCGTAACACGCTGTTGGCTAGTGGGCCCCATCGATGCTTGGTTGGCAGGATTTCCCGTCTGCGGTGTTGGCTCTTCGGCGATCATGCCAACTGCATTTTTCCGCGCCAGGGGTCGTTTACGGGATGACTCTTGTTAGCAGTCCAGCGGGCTCAATGTCAAAATTTGGCGGGCTGGATCGACGGCATAGATCAATCATGTAAGCCCCTACATGTTAATCAGATTCGCCGCTGCACGCTTCCAGCGACTTAAACTTATGTTCTTAATCTTCCTATCACCCGCTGTCGCGTGTATATAGCCATTTTGATACCTTCGGTTACTACTTCCTGTTGTTGTTGTACTTGTTGTTGTCCAATTTCTTTAGTGTGCTGTACTCACCATGGATGTAGATAGCGAAATTCCACCACCTCTCCCAGACGATCCTCGCAGCCAATTTCTCTGTCTAACGATTCTCGGCTATCGCAAACAGAGTCTCTCTGAAGAAGAATACAGGCATTATATGACGCAAGTTTCAGCCTCTTTGACGCGGGATCTCATGGTCAAGTACGGTATCAAGCGGTGGACAATGGTGAGAATCCTAGCTCCAAATGCTCCGCTACGAAAGTAACACTGATACTGTATAACAAAAGATTCACAACACATCGCAGACCCGTCAGCTTATGAGTCTCCTAATGGATCCACAAATGGCCAATGTGGCCGACTACGATTGTTTCAGCCAAGTCGTGTTCAAGGATGTCAATGACTACAAGAAAATGAAAGAAGACCGATGGTACAAGGAACACTTAGTTGGAGACCATGAAAAATTCGCCGATACAACGAGAAGCAAGATGACGATTGGATGGATCACAGAGATTATCAAGGATGGGAAGGTCGTTGAGTCGGTGCAAGGATAGTGCTAGGAAATATTTTGCATCTGCAACATATCTCATGCCTCGCCACCGAAAGATTTCTGATCACTTGAGTGAGGTGCGAGAATCTAAGTAGCTAGTAATCGTTGGCGTTGTCCTGGATCTAAGTCTCTCGCTGATGTCCCTACTTAATTTTCGCGTTGGTTAGGTAAGCTCTGCTGGACATCGTACTATAAACGTCAAAATGAATATACAGTTGGCCGATGAGCGAAGCTTCCTAGTCTCGCGAAATCAATGAGAAACGCAATTTTGAACAAACAAACCTCGGACGAACATGAAATCAAATGTCTCCAACATCAGAAAATAGCTACTATCTTATGTGATCCTGACATGGTCCAACAGCTTTTCCTCAAACCTGCCGAACAATCTCTTTAGCACTTAAAACCCCATAAGATCTTACTGCTCCTTCGAGAATCCTAGCAAAGATATCCATAAACTCCTCAGTATCCCGTTGGTTCAGTGTGGAAAGAATACACAACTGGAGACTGTCAGCCTTTGACGAATCCGTCTCTACAACCGTCATCTCCAACGCCGCGAACGGCCAGACCATTGCATAACCGCATCGATCCTCGACAACCCCCCGTAGAGCGGCCGCAGACTGCCTTTCTTCTTTTTGGTTGACAATATGATTGAGAAGCACGTTACCCCAACGCCGCTGCCTCGCCGTCGCCTCGGGACCCGTGGCAACGAGATACCCGTCCTGGTAATACGGATCCGATTCCTGTGTCGTCAGCCAGTTGCTGAAGGCGCGCCGCGAGATATCCACAATGTCGGCCTCGGCGGGGACAGGGACTCGGATAGGGCTGATGGATATTAGGGCCCCCTCCATCTCAGATGCATCTTCGATGTCGGCGCGGTTGGCACTGAGTCGATAGTAAACCACCTCTTCCGGCATTTCTTGCGGCCCTCCCGGTCGCCACCATTTCAACACACGGGCTATTGTCAGAGAGGTTGCGGCGTGGATCAGCGCAGCAGGTGTGATATGGTGACTCCGGCACCAGGCGCCGTACGGGAGTGAATCAATTCTCTTGAAGAGAGGAGGGGCTGGGAGGGCTTGAGGGGGAAGCTTCCCTTCATCAGGTATCGGAGTTGCTCGTGCCCCGGTCATGAAGTCTTCCCAGATTCTCATGTGCTTCTGTAATACAGAATCTGGGGAACTGCCTAAGCCATCAACGCCGTATGTTTTGAGCGCCCACTGCTCCATCGACGGCCTCGCCGCATTCTCGCACGCCTCGGTCAAGAAGCGCTGCCATCCTCCCTGGCAGCTGTCTCTCTGGATTATGGACGCAAGAATTGCGTGAAGGTCTTCTGCAATATTACGTGCCACCCATGCGTCGACAATTGAGTGGTGAAAAGTCCATGCGAGAAGCCGCGGATTCGACAAGAATGCTACTCTCCAGAGCGGTCGAAGGAATGACCAGGGCCTCATCGAATCTCTGATGCGATGAATGTCGGGGTCTACGATCTCGGTGTCTTGGGAGAGGTCAATTTTCAACTCGGATGGCTTGAGCACAGCCTGAACGAATTCGGCATTCTTGATCAGGTCGAAGGCGCTGTCAGGGGTTTCGATTGTCTTTGGGTTGACCGACACGTCTAGAAGAGAAAATACGGTCCTTAAATTCTGTTTCTTCGACACCAACAGACGGATTCCTTCCAGAAGTTGGGCTTCGGTGCAGTCGGACTGGGAGAGGTCGAAGAACTGATAGAACATCCATGATTTGGGTTCCAGTATGCTGGTCACGAACATCTCTCGTTGTAGGATAGTGCTCGGAAATACGGCTTCGAAGCTCTCAGAACCGCACTCGGTATCTAAGGCCATTCTCCGCAGCAGGCCATTTGTTGCGCTTGGAACTGGTTTGACGGATTTGATCAAGATCGATTCAAAGGCGTCTTCCTCCTTAGCAGAGAGCGTTAGAGCCACGTCTGCAAGACTTCGCGTACTGTAGAGCGTAGCCATGGGTAGATCTATCTCTCGTTTACGCAGTTGAGCCCTGAGTTGGAGAGACAGCAAGGACGTGCCTCCATTTTCGATGAAAGACCGAGCCTGAATACTTTGAGAGTCTTCCAGGGAGATTGCATCACAGTCTGAGCCAGCCAGGATTTCTGTGGCCAAGTCCAGAAATATTCTGCCGTTGCCAAGGATAAATTTCGAATCTTTCTGCAGATAGCCATCTGTCATGACCAGGCTTCCGCTGTCGATGAGACTTTTAGCAGCCCTGGTCAAAGCGGCTGTGTCTGTCTTCGCCGTGGCAGTTTCGGGGAACTTCTTAAAGCGCAGCCATCTATGTGGCTTCATGTACGCCGGTAAATGATCAGAACAAGCCACTTCGGCCTTGCAAATGAAGTCAGCCCAAAAGCTATCGGCATCAATATCGGCAGTCAGGATATCAGTCAGAACCACACAGCACGTAATGACCGGACGTCTTACAGACGGCTCGATAAGTATGACCCTGCATCTGATCACGTGCGGTATCTGACTGATGATGTACTCGACCTCCTCCGGCTGTACGCGGTTACCGTCTATCTTGAATTGAAAGTCAACTCGGCCTAGTAAGACGAAGGCCTGGTCACCAACAAAGATACCCAGGTCTCCAGTCCTGTAGATATAGGTGTGACCCGCGTCTCCTGGGAATGGATGAGGCAAAAAGACCTGTGAGGTTGCACCGGGTCTGTTGATATACCCCGAACTCATCCATGTTGAGCTGAGGCATATTTCTCCTGGAGTGTAAAGCGGGCAGAGCTCTATAGTACCCGGTCGAAGGATGTAGAGAGAGTAATCAGAGCTGGGAAGTGAATGATAGGGCGGCAGAGTTCCGGTGCTAGACAAAAGGGTGTCAACATGGCTTGATCAGGACGGTAGATTATCAAAGAGTCTGCTTACGGCTCGTCATGAAAAGGCAGACAGTGAGAGTTCATTTCCGTGGCGCCGTAGCCTATGCGTAAAGAAACATAAGGGCTCCATGTTCCCGTGACAGTACATGAGGCGGCTTCCCCAACAAGAGAGACAGTCTTAAGACTAGGAACCTGGCTTGGGTTGATGAGTGAGATAGACGAGGGGGTGATGCACATATCGTCAATCCGATAACGGTTGATGCAGTTCGCAAGGTCTGAGGTGATCTCATCTTGGGGAGGAATGAAGAGGCACCCTCCATTGGTCAAAATCGTCCAGATGGCAGTGCCAGACGCAGAAGAAATGGGGTTGAAGAAGAGCAAAGACCTCGAAGCCCGTGTTCTTCCAGCATAACTAGCGATTGAGGAGCCAAGCGTCGCATGATCGTGTAGAGAACATTTTGGTCTCCCAGTAGAGCCAGAAGTAACTCGGAACCACGCTGGTCGACGGAAGTCTTGCAAGAGATTGATGCAAGAGTCAAGGGGTACTCGGTCAGCTTTTTCGGTGGCAGAAAAAGTCCTCCTTTTTAGTTCTTCAAAATCGTACTGCCATGTGAGGGCTTCCCAAGAGGCAGCATTCTCACGTTGCGACTTGTCCACGATTAGGAGACTGCAACCGCAATCCTCAATGATGTGACCATTCCTTGACTTGGGCTGGTTGGGATCAACTAGAACAACGGCAAATCCAGCTTTCCAGCACGACAAAACTGCAGCCACGATAGCAGGTGACCTCTCCAGCATGATTCCTACGACAACGCCGCAGTCCATGACCAAGCCGGTATTGAGTGGATACGGGGCAACGCCCGAAAGGCGAAGGCCCAGGTCTCTGGCCATTAGGTCAGACATGAAGTCCAGTTCGCGGTAGGTCAGCACGTATTCTCCGGTGCCCTCAATTGCAGGAAGATTTGGTGTCCTGCTAGCCTGACGGCGGAAGAGCTGATGTACCGATCCAAATTCGAAGTCAGCGAGGGAAAGTCCAGGCCGGCAATCGTGGCGGATCTTCAGCTCCTCCTCGAGAGACATCATGGAGATGTCCCTGACGACTAGGGATCCCCATGTCCTATGGTTGATAATGTGCCTTAACAAGTGCAAGAAATGGTTTACCACAGCATCAATGTGATGTTTGGGCAGCCATGATTGGTAGTGGCAAGTGGCTTGAAGTGTTTTTGGACGTTTGGATAAGAGCTGAATGGAGGTGTCTGATCTTATCCGTCGTGATAGAGGCAGCGAAGATAGAGTCGCGCCAGAGTATGATGAAGGGTAGACGATCAAAATGGAAGATGTTGCGAGGGAGGATGAGTCCTGGTCGTTGTGCAGTGAGACATCCGACGCCTGATTTAGCAAATCGGAGAATGATGCATCTTCATCAACAGACGCGTGGAAATTTGCGAGTGAACCGAGGGATGATCCACTCGAGGTACTTCGAGGCAAGGCATCCGTTGCTAGGAAAGTCACAGAGCTCTGGAGAGTGTGGCGACTCAACACAACGGACCATGCCGCGCTACAAAGACGCCACACTGCTATGTTTTCGGCGATGGCGCGACATTCGATATCCCCAATGTCGAAGCCTGAAATATCGAAACCTGTGACCTTTTGGCATAGGGTGTTATCTTCGTCGTTGTCGATCGTTAAGAGCCCCTTGAGGTTCCGAAATGACATGTTGTTGATGAAATAGGGCCACGAAGAATCCCTGAGCGACTTATCGAAAGTGGATGATTTGAAGGGGTCGGAAAATAGTTCGAAGGCAGACGGAGGGAATCAACTGGCAACGGAGCTGCAAGTTGTGTGTCAAGTGTTACGAGAACTTGAAAAGTAGACGCCAAAAAGACGCAGGACTACGGCAAACATGACATAGGATCGAGAACTAAAATCACATATGACTGCTCAAGGCTGTAGATAATTTCGGAAACCCAAGGCCAAGCCCGTCTCCCGTGGTCTAAGATCAGTCCGGGGTTTAGAGGTCAGCGAGGGCCAGGAAGAGACACCGGGCAGGTAGAAAATGAGAGAGATAGGTGGGAAACGTAATTCCGTTGTGAAAGAGACTCTTGAATGAGCTAGGACGGGTTCGGCGTTGAGTGATGTGCTCGATGCCACCGCTAGTTGAGCCAAACCCCGAAACCCGAGTCCGGGGCCCGGCTACGCGACATTGATTCCCAATATCCATCAGCATCGACGAAGAATGCCTCAATGATGCACTCAGTCAACCATAGAGTTAGATAATACCAAAGGGATCAGCGGAATACCGTAAGTTGACTGCTTTTTTGGAGAGTGTCATTTACCTTGTGATCTAGCGGTTATTCCCATTTCGAACTTGACTAATACCTGATTACATTGACTCAAGGTTTTGGGACAGAGCTAAACCTCTATTATTACTTCAGCGCCAGTACTTGCTTACCCATCGCCAACTCATTATTCTGAGGACCAAAAGAATCGAAATTCCTCCTGCCAGCATTGCTCTCATCTCAGCTCCGGCACCATGGGCAGCATCATCGAGGTGTCGGATCTCAATAGCTTCGGCAACAAACAGAGACAACCAAGTATCACCAACGAGAAGAAAGCTAATGGATTGTTCCAGAGAGACATATTTTTTCCGTCTCTTATCCAGGCTTGTGCGCGTATGGAGCCTTTGCGAGTTTGTATCGTCTCTAGCACGACAACGCTCGATTTCAGGACTCTCTGGGCCCAGGTAGCGACAAATGCTGAAAGATTCCGGGAACATGGTGTCTTGAAAGGCTCGAGGATTATCATCGTGTCGCAGTCTTCCCCGGCTGCGATTGTCGCCCTGCTTGCCGTTCTCAGCGCGGGAGCCATTGGCGTACCGTTGAGCTCATCGTTGCCCGTGTCTCGCATCCAATCAATCGCCCAACTAGGAGGAATCACGCATCTGATTGACCTCACGGAACCTTCCAAGCAGATCAGCCTACCCGGTGTTACTCGACTCATACTTGATTTATGCGTGCAGGGAACAGCATCACAACATGTACCCGATTTGTTTCCAGAACAGGATGCGAAGTCACCAGCCGTAGTAATTTACACCTCTGGCAGCACTGGAGAGCCCAAGGGCGTTGTTCACTCCCATGCAAGTCTCAGCACAATGGCTTTCGCAGTTGGTAACGCCCTACGACTGGGTCCAGCCGAACGCAATCTTCTATTTCCATCTTTTGGTTGGGCCGTGAACCTGATCGACACCTTCTCAACTCTCGTATCTGGTGGCTGCCTTTGCATACCGACAGATTTAGAAAAGTCTCAAGGGCTGGAGGATACCATCACTCGCTTTGCTGCCACGCGAACAACCTTACCATCTTCGGTGCTGGGAATAATGGATGCAACCGCCGTCCCAAGCCTGACTGGCCTCGTGCTGGCTGGAGAACCAATGCGACCAGACCTGGTAGATTCTTGGAGTTCTCGCCTGGAAATTTACTGGAACTACGGCTCTTCGGAAACCCTCATGGTTCTGGTTGGGAGTGTCAACGAAGGCGACATCATGAACTCCGGTCATGCCCTCCAGTGTTGCCGTTGCTACCTTATTGATGATGGTGGTTTTCCAGTTCTCCCTGGAAAAGCTGGTGAACTTGTTGTCGAAAGTTATACCAACTTCATGGGATATCTCCGGGAAGGCAAAGTCCATCCCAGCGAGCGTAGCTCAGGATGTTGTCCAGTCGTGCGTTCTGGAGACCTCTTTTTGCAAGATATTCGGAATTCAACTTTCACCCACCAGGGACGTCTCGACTGTCAACTAAAAATTTCTGGCCAAAGATTTGAGCCGCAGGAGGTGGAGAACAAGCTTCTATCGGCTCTGGAGAATGTCAAGGAGCTGGCCGTGACGGTCGCCATCTTGAAAGAGAATTCTAGCAGGCCTGCTCTCGTGGTGCTCGTCGTTCTCGAGCAATCTTCTGTTACTAAAAAGGCTTCTCTCACCCTTTCGGAGTCTTCATTTACAAATCTTGTGCAGACCCTTCCATCCTACATGATTCCAGTCGGGGGCCTATCTGTCGGCAAGCTCCCCAGGCTTCCCAACGGCAAGCTCGATCGCAGAAGCCTTGTTTCTCTAGCAGAACAGAAAACGTTGGCTGAACTGATCGACTTGCGACCTACTACAGGGAGTCAGCTACAAGAATATGACGTTGCAGTAGCAGACAAGATCGCTCTTGTATGGGCCAATGTCTTGGGCTTGGAGGTCGCGGCCATCGATCCTACCTCCAGCTTCCTTCTCCTAGGCGGCAACTCTCTCTCCGCACTTCGAGTCTGCAAAGAACTTCGCGCGGCTGGTATCATGTCGTCAATCTCCGACTTTTTTCTCCACCCGACTTTGAAGGCAATTGTACAATTAGTTGCCCAGCGAAGGACGCCTCAATCAGACAAAGTTCGTCGACCGCCGCAGGGAAACCAGTCTGTCGCCAACGTAAATGCCGATGAACTTCTTTTGATGGCGGCAGAGCAGTGCGGAGTTAGCGAGAAGCTGATTGAGGAGGTGTTTCCGTGCACACCGATGCAGGCGGCACTGATGACGCTCAGTGAAGTCCAAGACGGTGCGTACATTGCGGAGCATGCTTTTCGTCTCCCGAGAACCTGGGCGAAGACGGACTTTCTTCGAGCCTGGAATGTTGTCCTCCGTAATACACCGATGTTGAGAAGCCGCATCGTGCGCCATCTGAACGGAAGACTGTATAACGTCACGATGCTGTTTGATGAAGGTTGCGCACTGCCATCAGAGTCTTTTTCTCAGCGACCTCCAATGGCATGCGGATCTCAGCTATTTCAGCACTGTATTCATGACGCTCGAGGAGATGAAGCTGGCTCAATCTGGCGTTGGCGGATTCATCATTCCGTATATGATCGATGGTCAACCCATCTGATCCTCGAGATGACCCAGAAAGCATACAGGGACCAACGGATACCTTCACCGACACCATTCTCGACATTTTCATATGCCGTGGTAAATGAACAGTTGTCCGAAGGGGCGAAAGAATTCTGGAAATCCAGGCTGGAATCCTTCACTGGGAGTGTCTTTCCGCAACTGCCTCTCGATCGGTTCATCTGCCGGGCATCAAGCTGCGTCACTGTCGAGTGCAACATTCAGCATCGATCTTCCGCCGTAACTCAAGCAACATACATTCAAGCCACTCTTGCTTTGGTAATATCCAAAGTGCACGGAGAGTCAGACGTGGTCTTTGGCATGACTGTCCATGGACGGGGAATGTCCAGCGATCTGGATGTGGAGACAATAGTCGGCCCGACCATCACAAGTGTTCCGATGCGTATTCATGTGGATTCCCAACTGCAGGTTCTTAGATTCCTAGAGCTTGTACAGGCCCAAGTCGCCCTGACGTCGGATCACGAACATTACTCTCTGCAAAACATCAAATCGCTTGGGCCAGGATCTGCGTCTGCCGCATCGTTCACGACACTTCTCATTATACAGCCGGATTTCGAGTCTCGCTTTAGCCGTGACACTGAAGTTATTGTCGAGATCGAAAATGGTTCTTCTGATTCCTACGTGGACTACCCACTTGTCGTTGAGTGCTTCCCACGCTCAGGGGGCGTCACAGTGAAGATGCTGTACGATCCAGCCGTTCTTACCAGATGGGACGTTGAAATGATGGCAAAGCAGTTCGAGCAATTGCTGCTCCAGATCGAGTCCAGCTTAGATCCAGCAACGGTGGTTTCAGACTTGAAACCCCTGACACATCAACAAGCTGCAGACATCCTCAAGTTCAGCTGTGGCGATCTGACTGAGCATCAAGAATGTCTCCAAGAGCGAATCTTCGCCAAAGCAAGAGAATGGGAGACGAACGACGCTGTTCAAGGATGGGATGCCAGATACACCTATTCTGAGCTGCAAAGCACTGTGAAGCTGCTCACTCCGCGTGTCACATCTCATCTCGGAGGCAAGACTGATGGAAAAATCATCCCCATCTGTTACGAGAAGTCGGCGGCTGCCGTGGTCGCGATGCTGACCACGCTATCAGCGGGCTACGGCTTTCTCATGATCGATTCCGGCCTTCCCACCCATCGTATCAAGTACATGCTTGAGGTCATCGGGGCAAATTGTGTTGTCTGCTCGAACGCTACCCAAGAGCTCGTTCTGGACATCGGAGCACGACCAATCAACTTTGAGGGCATGTTCCATGACAAGAGTTCCCAGGCGGTGTGCTCCTCAGACGGCGCGATGTGTTCTCCGGAGTCGCCCGCGTACTGCATATTCACCTCGGGCTCAACCGGATCTCCCAAGGGAGTGGTCCTGTTACATAAACAAGTCACAAGCGGCCTCGAAGCCCAATGCAGTGTTGGGCTCTATCCTCGCGGTGCGCGTCTTCTCCAGTTTTCCAGCTACAGCTTCGACACGTCCATAGCTGACATCTTCGCGACGTTGTTGAGCGGCGGCTGCGTGTGCATCCCAAGAGATGAGAGCAAGCTGCTGCAGCTTGCCAAGAACATCAACGAGTTCTCCGCCAACGTGATTGACCTGACGCCGTCGGTAGCAAGAATGATTCAGCCAGCCGATGTACCAAAACTGGAGGTTCTCCGCCTGGGAGGCGAATCAATGCACCAGCATCACATTGAAACATGGGCGAAGCGTTGCAACCTGCAGAACACGTACGGCCCGACCGAGTGCTGCGTCCAGTGCACATTTGTCGACCATATTGACAACTCTACGTCTTCTTCGGTCATTGGGAAAGGCATTGGATGTCACACGTGGGTTGTTGATCCGCAGACTCACGACCATCTGATGCCGTTGGGGGCCGTTGGCGAGCTCGCTATTCAAGGCCCCGCCGTTGCTAGTGGATACATCAACAACTATACGAAGTCCAAGCATTCCTTTCTCCCCAAAGCGCCTTGGCTCGCGACCTACAACGTCGAGTGTGCTTTTCCCACATACCTCACAGGAGACCTGGTCAAGTTCAACGAACAGGGCAACCTGATCTTCGTCGGAAGGTGTGATAACCAGATAAAGATCCGAGGACAGCGCGTCGAACTGGAAGAGATTGAGAATATTCTCCAGCAACATGCCCTCACGAAACAGGCTATAGTATCTTACCCAGCTAAGGGGCCACTCGCATCGCAACTCGTGGCCATTCTTGAACCATCACACATGCGCCCTTCCAAGTCGTCTTCGCCTCCGGGTCCAGCCATTGACTTGCAACAATTACACAAACGGACCGAGGAGTGGATGAAAGAGAGCGCTCAGCAGGCCGCTAACTTCCTGCCTCATCACATGGTGCCCTCGGTATACCTCCTGGCAGACCGGGTGCTGCTCTCAGCATCGGGTAAGCTCGACCGACGATCTATACAGCAATGGCTTGAACAGATTTCCGCCGACAGACTTGAGTCTCTGCAAACTTATTGCAGGGCCAGCGGCTCTTGTGGACCCTCAAAGTCGCCATTATACGAAATTCCCCAATCCGTCATGTTGCCCATCATTGAGCAGATCCGCTACCTTCTTTCATGGAGGTCGGGAGATGAAAATGTCCAATTTTCCACCCGGCACACGTTTTCCCAGATTGGTCTCGACTCAATCACAATCGTCCCTCTACTAAAATGGGTGAATAAGACGAATGAAGTGTGCATGGATATGCAGACGCTCCTGAGACTCGAAACCACCTATGACCTTGCGTGCTACCTCCACCAAGGTAGGAATGCGCAAGAACGAGGCGATAGCGTCGATAGCGATGGAAAGTTCCAAGACATCATTACGAAAGGTGTCAACAGACTCTGTAAGAGCGACCCGGAACAGCGGCCTCAACGAGTCCTCATAACAGGAGGCACCAGCCTCTCCGGTCTCACCATCCTCCTTCGCGTCTTAGAACAGTACTCGTCACTTCATGTGACAGTAATGATGCGGTGCGATGATGTTGCAACCGGGAAACAACGTCTCGTCGAGAAGGCCCAGCTTCTGGGCTCATGGAAGCCTATTTTCAGCGGCAGGATCGAAATATGGCCAGGAGATCTCACTCAAGATTGCCTAGGCCTTTCCCAGTCACATTGGGATCAGCTTGGAGGGC
The DNA here is from genome assembly GCF_030869225.1 of Colletotrichum abscissum. NCBI lineage: Eukaryota > Fungi > Ascomycota > Sordariomycetes > Glomerellales > Glomerellaceae > Colletotrichum > Colletotrichum abscissum. The sequence continues at coordinate 552,309 of NW_026850243.1, forward strand.
ATGGAGACCCTTCCAAACACTTTGACGGCATTATACACAATGCGGCGGCAGTGGATTGGTTCGGAGGGTTCCAGGCCCTACGGAAGGTCAACGTAGACGCCGCGCTTGATCTGGTTGAACGCGCGAAGAACTCTCCGGCCACCAGACGTATTGTGTATATATCCGGAGGCCCGCAGTGGGATCCTGAGGAGTTGGCTGAAACCACCATATCGGAGAGGGGTGTGCTGGAAGACGTGTTAGCGCAGTCGAACGCATACGGACAGACGAAGTTGATCACCGGCGCCATCATTCAGCGCGCGGCGGCTAGCAACCCGCGTCTGGCGGCAAAGTTCGCCGTCGTCCGTCCGGCGCTCATCATCGGCTCCTCGGTAGACGGGGTGCCTAACCTCGATGACTTTGTCTGGCGTGTGGTAATGGGCTGCCACACCATCCGCGCATTCCCGGAGGAACCCATGGAGAACTGGGTTTACCTCTGCGGCGCTGACAGGTTTGCTGACATTGTTATCGACAAGTTGAATTCCTCAACCAGAGGCGAGGTATGCGAGACGAGGGTTGAGAACGGCCTTTCTGTCGGTAGGTTCTGGGAAGTTGTCAACCAGGTATTATCAGATACTGTCCTAGAGCCCCTCGATTACGGCGCGTGGCTCAGGCGGCTGAAGAAAGATATGAATGCCTCGACTCATGATGCAAGCTTGACGGAGAGCCATCCGTGCCAGCCGATTATGCACATTCTCGAGTCCACTTCGGAGATTCTCGGAGCAGCAACACCCAGATTTGATAACCAGGAGCGGCGTTCGAGGATGGAGGACGAGACTGCGTGGGTGTTGCAGAAAAACGTCCAATACCTGGCTGACATTGGGTGCTTTTCAGACGCAGCAGTGTCTTGGTCTGCGAAAGCTTTCACGCGTAGCAAGGTTCGAACAAGACTGACAAGGAGCTTGCCTAAATCAAAGTAGATAAATCGAGTTTAGAATAGAGTCTTCATAGTGAAAGTTGAGAATGAATGGCCAAAACGTCATTGTGTTTCAAGCCAGCCATCGTCCTTTCACAAGAATTCTGCTAAGAAAGAGAAAGGGAGCTTGCGCAATTTTGATAATATCTTCATTTTGAATGTGACTTGACCACCTCAATCAGAACTAATCTCACCCCACCTGCAGCCATCGTCATCGTACCTGACTGTATAACTTTTAGACGGTCGCAATTTAGTCAATACTTCATCAAGGTTTCATCAAAGTACGGAAACGCCCTCAAAAAGCCGAGTTGTGGAGCTCGTTGGCTGGCTATTGTTGTGAATAATGATGATTATATTGATAGACTACTGTTGTATTCTACCCTTGTGTAATGTAGCTATGCAAATCCCCTTCTCTAATGGCACCTGGGTTCCGGCACTTTGATGAGCTGCTTTCCGCTAGATTGTCATGGTCTAGAATTATAGCTGAACCTTGATCCGAGCACACCGTCGGGAAAAACATGATCCACATGACTATACTCGAAATTTGATACACAGTCGGTCGCCCCCACGAAATAGTATCTAGATGCCTAAATCGCGTTGTTCATAGCCAGAACATTAATTGTATTGCCCAGACCTCAGACTATGTGATTCTCTGCTCACCCGTCCTTACTAGTTGATTTGGGCTTCTCGTCGCCCTTCACGCTCTTCCACTCCAACGTGAAGGATCCCAGCGCCGACAGCGATGCCGTGACAGCGCCGACAATAAATACCCATCTGATCGCCTCGTTATACTTTAAAAGCACGGTAGGTAGGTCTGCTGCCGGTAAGATGTCGCGCAAAGCCGTTGCGCCGGTGTTCACAATAATTTGCGGATCCAGGTCCTTGACGGCGTCGGTGAGCCCCTCGATGAGCTTGCGGTTGAGCACGTTCTGGCCGACAGAGACGAAGATGGCGCCCCCGAGCTGCTGGCAGAAGAAGACGAGTGACACCGCCATCGGTATATGTTTCCGCTGGAGCACCGTCTGCACGGCAATGGGACCATGTTGGAGCCCCAGACCGATACCGAAGCCGAGAATGATCTGGAATCCGATCCAGCTCCCGATACCCGTGTTGACTTTGAACGTCGAAAGAAGCCCCGCGCCGATGGGCATCAGAACGGAAGAGAGCATGGTAAAAGGCGTGTAGTAGCCCAGGCGGCCCACAAGCTGACCGGACAAAGTGCTCGCGACCACGAGGGATATGACGAACGGGAGCGTGGCAACGCCAGAGTCCACGGCGCTCTTGCCCTTGATGACCTGGAACCAGATGGGGAGATAGTAGATAAGAAGAAGCATAGTCGAGGCGAGGCAGAACATGTACCACATGGCCGAGACCACGGTGCGGTTCTTGATGACCTCCAACTGGATGGTTGCATTCTCCTGTCTCAGAACCTCTACCACGATAAAGACGACCAGGCAGACGGCGAACATGACGAGCAGGAGAATAACGCGCCAGCTGTTCCAGTCGTACGTGATTCCTCCCCATTGGAGCGCCAGAAGCAGACAGATCAGCGAAGGGAAGAGAAACAGCTCACCGAGGAGATCCAGTTTTTGTAGCTGCTGGCGGACCGTCAGGCCCGGAACTGCCACTGGGGACGGCTTCAGCGCGAAGAAGATGACAACCATGGCCGCGCCCCCAATGGGGAGGTTGATGAAGAAGCACCACCGCCAAGTGACCCTACTCGTGAACGCGCCGCCGAGGAGCGGGCCGACCACCGAAGACGTGCCCAGGACGGCACTGAAGAAGCCGTTATACAGCGGCCTCTTCGCCAGGGGCACGGCCCCCATCATGAGGACGATGGCGCCAGACAAGATCCCTGCGCTACCCATGCCGGCGATGGCGCGCCCGATGATGAAGACGAGTGAGCTAGGCGCCGCCCCGCAGATGGCGGAGCCGATCTCGAAGATGCCGAAGAGCGCGAGAAAGACGTACTTGGCCGGGTAGAAGGTGTAGACCTTACCCCAGAGGAGCTGGAAGCAGCAAGTTGTGACCATGAAGGCGCTGCCATACCAGCCGATATCTTGGATGCTGTGAAACTCGTCCGTCATCCGGGGGATGGCTGTTGCAATAATGGTTCGGTCCTTGGGAGTTGAGAGTTCGAGTTAGTTGCCTCTGCGGGTGTTCACACGGTTGAAAGGGGTTGGCTGAATCGAGAATTTGAAGGGGGAGGGACTGTAACCTCACCAGAGACATGAGGAAGATGGCGCTCAGGATGCAAGCCATGATGACCGCAACCTGCGCGGACCCGGGATATTCTGGCTCCTCTGAGGGAGCAGCCGACGAGTGCCGTTCCAATACGTTGTCGTCGGCTTCGTCCTTCTCATTATTGTCTAAAGGTTGAGAGGACGAGGCGAGTTCAGCCTGTTTGGTTGGCTGTGAATCGGCAGGGTTTGCCACGGGCGGCTTGATCTCCTTGGACGCCTCCATTTCCCGATCGTTTTGGACTTTATGGGGCTCTACTGTGTGGGAAAGATATGCTTTGTGGATGTTTGACTGGTTTCCTGGTTGCTGAATTGGTCCTCTCTACTGCCAGAGTCGGTTTTGATGTAATATGCCAAGATGCCAAAATGACTACCGATCACCACCGCAAGGGGGAATGTCTAAAAATCCGAGAATGGTAATTCGGCCTATTAACGGACAAAATGCAGGACTAGTGCCGATTGCTTGTTTGGCTACACATTCCTAACTGCATTAAAGACTACCAATTGCATTGAGGCGCGTCGTACGGGACTCGGGACTCGGGCTTCGGGTCTGGGGGGGGGAGACAGGGGTGACGGACGGCGGCCCAACGATCCTGAACAACAAATTTCCTAGTCTGCCCCTTCATCTGTAGGTTCGCGATTGAAGACGATAATGACACGAGTTGCCTGGAGGGGATGGAACGAGGACCGAATGCCTCACGTATTTGGGCAAATCAACCAAGTGGTTACACAATTGCTATTAGGTAGACACTGATTGGTGACTTTGAGAAAACACACGGATAACACGGCTTGAGATGTGGGCAGATACAGTAACCGAAACGGGCTATAACTGATAAGAGAGCAAAGCCATCACTTTTCATACCAATCTAACACACCGTGAGCTACCTGCAAAGCAATTGCGACAGACTGTCTCACTCGCCCCCATTCACCTTCCAGACCCGGACTCTCATCTATCGCGCGTCACCGTTCACGAGGCGAGAAAGCCCAATCACAGCCCCTGTCAGCGGGAACAGGGATCTCGCCAGATGCAGCAGGCTCCACCTCCTAAGCAAACCCTTGGCATCGTCTATGCCGGCGATCACACCCGCTGATTGGCTCTTGAAGTGGAGATCGAAGAGCGTGTTGTTGGTCGGGACCATGAACACCCATGTAAACGGGATCATGGCCACCGTCAGGGTCCCCGCGAGCGCGTACACGGCCCACGGGCGCCCGGTACCCCGAGTCATCGCCCCGGCAGACGCGTAGAGAGTCAATGTCGCGAGGGAGAGGCCCGGCAGCACAAGGTGGCCGTAGTGGTAGAGGCGAACAAATTGATGGAAGAGTTGGGAGGATGTGTCTGTCGTGTCGAGAAAAACAGGTACGGCCATCAAAGAGAGGCCCATCATGGCACCTAGAGAATCAATAAACGGGGGAAAGACGGTGTTGTAAGTTGAGGGGGTATTTTACCGGAAAGAAACGCGCCGGTGAGCACGGCTACGGCGTTGATGGACATGAGTTGTTTGGTCATGAGGTCTTTGGTCTGTCTCAAGACTAACGGTGTTGATGTAAGACTGAAGCATTTCGTCGAGGGACTTGACTCGGTCCGATTGCGTGAAGACATAGCCATCTTATAATTCGTTCTCGTATTGCATTTTACAGCCTGTTCGACCCAAGCCCGAGCGGGAGTTTGTGTATCGGAACACGGACATTCGCAGCGTGAGCTGTGTACTAGGCTGCCTCTCCAAATATTCGTAAGTAGCTAGCACGAGGAACACTCAAGGAGCCTACTCCACTCACAACAAACACAAAAATTCTCTCATTTCTCATTGCTAGTTGTGGAGTGTATGAAGAAGACAGAGTTGACAGAAGACAAAGATATTCTTCTCAAGCCACCAGAAATTATGCCCGGAATCAGTGGATGTTAATAAAAGGCTTAATCAGAATTGCACAACGTAAAAGAGTTCGTTCAGTGTTTCTTCAAAAGCCAGACCAGAGGTTCCTTCGCCAGTCCAACTTGCACCAGTGTATTATCAAATCTACCTAATTGTAATATTCCCGAAGCCAGTCCTTGAGAGCACCCAGTGTAGGATACTCCAGGAATAGACTGCTGTTGACCGCGATGTCGAGGTCTCCACGGAATCTCTCCGCAATGACTAGACTCATGAGGCTGTCCACGCCAACGTCCCCGAGCCTCGTGTTGTCGCTCAAGTCCGCAACATCAATACCGGTCTGACTAGCAATGATGAGCGTGGCTTTGACTGCGATGCTATCAGGGTCTTCGGGAGCGGGCGACATCTTCTCCGGGCTTCGATCCGTTTCTGTCGCGGGAGTCTCACTTCTTTCTGGCTCACTTCCAAGAGCGGAAGCAATGCTCGAAGGCCCGGACGGTGAGTCGATCGATGAGATCAAAGCGGAGACTGGGTTTTTCGTTCCATCAGAGAAGGCCTGATTGTTGCGGAAAGTAGTTGATGATACCGGGCGAGGGGCATCTCGCTTCGGCGAAGAGACCTTCGGTGGGATTTGCGATGAGGCAAACAATTTTGCGGCGTTAGAGTCCGGTGGGGAAAAGAATCGGTCGAGAAGAATCCTTGGGTACCGACGAAATTGGATTCCCCCAACCATTCCGACGATCTCCCTGCCTCTCATAATGTACACGTCACCGCGGAAGACTCCCGTGTCCTCCCGAGACGGAATCATCTTGACGTACGACCGATACAGCACCCCGGGTTCGAGCCGCTTCGCCAGGATCATAGACTGCCAACCGGGCGTGACGCAGAAATTGCCCGCCGTATCGTGGGCGTCGGTCACGTTCATGACAAATCCTGCGAGGTGAGCCACGCTGTCAATGAAGTACGGCGGCACTGTCCAGATGCCGCCCTTCTCTGTGGTGAGCTGCACGTCTGCGAAGGCCTCGAACTCATGCATGACGACCGAGCGCATGCCGCGGTACTTGTCCGCGTAGTTAACGAGGCTCGAGGCGAAGAGGCTGTAGGCCATTTTACTGGAAAATTGCGTGGCTTGGCCCCTCCGCGCCATGTCTTGTAGGGTCTCGATGCGGCTTTCGACGAGGTGCGTGATAGGAACCCATGACCTAAGATATTCGTCGGCGTCGCCGGAGAGAACGGTGGCTGTGGCAAAGGGCTCGGGTTCGGCTGCGCCGTTGATGTTCGTGTTGTGCCACTGCATGTTGATGCCGTTGGCGATGTTGCTGGTGCTGGCAGTGACGCGGATGAGCTGTGGCCGTGAGGTATCAGTTTGCACAACGAGACCCTTGACGACTTTCAGGTTGGCGACGTTGAGATGTTCGTATTTGACGGGAGTTCCTAGTTTCTTCGTCATGTACTCGCTGAGTGTGTAAGCAATGTCCGCGTGTATGGACTGGTTCATTAGGTGTTAGTACAGGAGACCCAAGAGGGGTGGCATAGATTGAAGATATCACTAACCGAGGTGACGACGCCGCAACCGTTCATGTTGTGGCCGTGAGCTGCAGAGAAGAATTCCGCGGACATGAGATCCGACTGCATCGTTACGATGCCGGAGGTGCCATGAAACTCCTCGTGAATGATGGCCTGAACAAGTGAGGTTCGGAAAGACGATACTGGCAGCAGCGCAGCCTTGGTTTGCTTCGGGTTCTCGTAGAACGTGTTGCCTTTGACAAGAGCCCAGTCGCCGTTGTACTGAATCCAGTGATTTTTGTTGTTCCAGCTGTACGTGGGCAAGTCCAACAACCTCAATTCAATTTCAAATGGACGATGGAACTCATTCCAGTCAACATCCAGACCTGCAGAATGCAAGGTAGCAAGACTGTCGGCAAGGGTAGTCCAATTGTCTTCTCCGCGGCGAAGTGAAGGAAGAGCAACGCAGTTTGGACCCAAAGTCGCCTTCAAGAAGCTGGCGTTTACCGGGTGTGGGCCCATCTCGATCCAGAACACGTCCTTGTCGATGATACCAATTTCTAGAGCCTTGTTGACGGCACCGAGAAAGTCGCAGGTCTCTCTCGTTGCCTTCCGTAAATAAGTACTGTCCACGGTCTTGCCGTCGCAGATAACTTCGGCGAGTAGTGGCGAAATGATAGGGATTCTAGGTTCACGGAAGATGATGCCCTCTCGGGCAAAGGCCTCAAAGTCTTGCAGAATGGGGTCAGTCTGCGCAGAGTGGAAAGCGAATGGCACATCGATCGTGGCACAATGATGGCTCCTACGTATAAGAGCAGCTCTCACAGCTTCCAGATCTTGCCAGGTACCGCTGAGAACCGTTGACTTGGGACCGTTGATGCAGGCAACCTCATAAGGGAGGTCTCCTGCAGCTGTTTTGACTTCGTCCACGGACGCTCGAACAGCTAGCATGCCGTGGCTCGCGGCTGTGCACTTTTCTTGTAGCATCTCTGCCCGTTTGCCCACGAGGCAGATAGTGTCGCTTGCCGAGAGAACGCCCGCAACGCATAGAGCCGCGTACTCACCCAAGCTGTGACCAAGGACAACGTCCGGCTTGACGCCGAGAGACTCCCAGTACCTGGCCAGCGCAATCTCCATGCAAGTGAGGGCGATATGCGTGATGACCGCGTCGTGGTCGTGATCCTTATCATGGCTGCCGTCAATTGCCGGGATGAAGGACAGGAAGCCAAGCCGCCTAGCGAGGGCGTCGAGCGTGAGGATCTGTGAGCGGAAGACGGGCGAGTGGTGGAACAGCTGCAGATTTGAGGATTTGAAAGACGCGCCCTGGCCGGTGAAGGTGAAGGCTACGGATGGTACGAGCGTCCTCGAGATTGGACGGTGGGCGTCGAGCTGCTTCAGGCTCGAGTACAGCTGTGTCCGAAGTCCGTCAACTTCCGCGACGTGGAACGCGAACCTGTAGGTATAATGTTGACGGCGGGCAGTGGTGGTGTAAGCTAGATCTGATAGATGAACCGCGGGGTGACTCTCGAGGTACGATAGCAGGCGCTCGATATTGCCTTTCAATGAACTTTTGCTCTTCGCCGAGACGACGACGGTATGGGATGGTCGAGGATCGGCCCCCGTTGCTGCTCGGCTGGGGCCATCTTCCAGCAGAAGTGATGTGTTGCCGCCGGCTGCGCTGAAGCTATTCACCATCGCGAGGCGCTTGTGGTGTGGCTTTCGAGGCCACGAGGTGGCCTCGAAGGGAATGCGTATGTTTCGCTGGTCCATGTGCGTGGGGAGCTTGGGGTTGAGAGCCGTCTTGATGCCTACATGAGGCGGTATCATTTCTCGCTCGAACATGAGCAGCACTTTCAGCAAAGCCGTAGCTCCTGCAACAGCTTCGCCATGACCCACGTTGGACTTCACAGCTCCGATATGAAGTGGCTGCTTCGTGCTTCGACGCTTCAAGAGGGGTGCGAAGACGTCGGTGACGGACGTGAGTTCTTGAATGTCGCCAGCTTGCGTGCCAGTACCATGCGCCTCAATGTAGCTTACGTCGAAAGGGTCAACACCGGCTCTCTCAAGCACTTTTTGGTAAAGATATGCTTGCGAGCCTGCGTGGGGATGCGTGATAGACACGGCATCGGCAGAGTGATTCGTTGCAGCTGCCAAGATGACTCCTAGGATATTGTCGTTATCTTTCTCGGCATCTTCCAGTCGCTTCATCACGAACGAGACAACTCCATCAGCACGACAGTAGCCGTCTGCATCAATGTCCCAAGTTTTGCAAGCATTCGGCGTCTTTGTGAGAAAATGCCCATTGCTGAGGCCGGCGAATGCGTCCGAGTTGGTGAGTATGTTCATGCCTCCAGCGACAACGGTGTCAACTTCGCCGTTCCAAAGAGAAGTGCAAGCGGCCTAGATAATGGTCAACGGCTGAGAAAAAAAAAACAGTGAAGGGCGGAACTGCGTACTGACCTGAATAGTGGCCAGACTCGATGAACAGGCCGTGTCGCAGCTAAAGCTCGGCCCCGAGAACTTGAAGAAGTAATTGATGCGGCCAGGACCAAAGGCGCGGCAGCCACCCGGTATGAAGTACGTGCCAATCTCCTGAGCTGTGTTGACCTCTCGGTAATCATCACTGGCCTGACCGTACCATGTTCCAACGCGAGTCTTGTGGGACGAGAGGGTACGGCCAACAACAAAGCCAGCCCTCTCTAGGGCTTCGAAGGCCGTCACGAGAGCCAAGCGCTGCATTGGGTCCGTTTGTTCCACTTCTCGGGGAGACATATTGAAAAAGCCGGCGTCGAACAAACCTGGGGCATCGACAAAGCAGCCAAACTGTGTGTGGCTGGCGTTCATGTTCTTACGCTCGGGGTCGTAGTGCAATTCTACGTCGAAGCGGTCCTGCGGTATCACGCGATGCACATCGAGCCCCTCTTCTAGGATATTCCATAACGTATCGGGGTCAACTGCGCCCCCTGGCAGCCTGCAGGCCATGCCGACGATGGCAATCTTGGAATCTCGGGGCGACCGAGGCTTCTGCCCTTGAGACGATGATCCCACGTCAATGATGCTTGTTAGTAGATCCACGACGTTCACAGCTGCTTTTGTCTCTCTACTGTCCAAGGCTGTCTGGAGATCCTGGATGGGCAATGAATTGCCAAAGGCCATTAGTTCAATTCCTTGAGACTGGCTCGTGCCAACATTCGCAGAAACATAGTCAACAATCTTGTCCCAAACAATCTGACGAGTAAGTATCTCAAAGATGATCTGTTGGAAAAGCTGGCTGGCGCTTCCTCCAAGAAAGGGAGTGCCATTGCTGGGTGCCAGAACAGAGAACCGCGAGAAGAGCTCCTGTTCTAGCACCAGAGAGCCAACGACTTGATCAGCATCTTGTTCAGTGTATACGTGAGGTGCGTGGCAAAGGCCCCCATATACTGGCAACGGGATTGATTTCCGATTTCTGAAGAATGATGAGGTACGGAAGAGCTCCTTGAGACGCGATGGAGGTCCGCTGATAGTGACTGACGTCCTGCTTTTTGCGCTGATGAAGATCTTGGCTGCTTCGGGAGTTTGCTGTGAATTATTAGTCTGAACTCTGATTCTCGGCTTTCTTCTTGAGGGACAGAATGGATCAGGGTTTACGGTACCTGTCGAGAATGGATACTTTTCAGCTCTTGCTGGACTTCGTCAGTCGTAGCACCATGAACGACATATGCCCATGAGTCGAAAATTCCCTCCTCGTCCAGAGGCTCCAAGGTCTGGGAAACTTGAGCCACAAAGCAACCTAAGCGAAAGGCGATAGATATAACTTGGGCTCCTATAGAAGGGAGGACTTCCAATGATGGCGCAAGTGAGACTGTGGCGGCGACGAGAAGACCGAGTCCTAGGCCCGCCAGGAGGGTGTTGTCCAAGTCGGAGAGGTTGAACTGGCCCGACTTAGTCTCGCAGTAGCTACGTTCTTGTAATTAATCGGATAGCCCATCAAATTTGCAGAATTTCTCAAAGGACTAACCGGATAAATGATCCTATCTGTATGATACATAGGAGGACGCCGTCAATGGAGCCGGACAACACACCGCGACGTAGTTTACGATCCGCTAGCAGGCTCTGAACCGACTCAAAGTAAGGAACAAGCCGTCTCAGGTCAAGAGGAAGCTTTTCAACCTCATCACGAACGGCGGCAGTTGCTTCCTCCAGGAAGCGGGAAAGGTGAGGATGTCTTTTGTCTTTGCTGTCTAGGTACAATCGCCGCAGCGTCTGCGATTCCGCTGGAGGAAACTCGTTACTGAAGAAAATAAGACGAGAGGGGTTTTCCATTTTGGATAACGTTTGTAATAGAATGAAAACAGGCTGAGAATCCAGGGAGTAGTATTGTAGCTTTGGGCGCCACCGTATTGGAGTAGGCCTGGTTTTGAGGAGGTCCTTTGATGAATAAATCTAAATCTGAGTGCCAATCGGTCTCCTTTCGGCTTGAACCTGCAGTACTGCTCTGTATTCAATGTAGATAGATCCATATGCATGATACTTGTCTCAGCATGAAAAGAATATGCTATACTCTGATAGATGGCTCACGGGGTTCACTCGCCTCTGTTCGGGTGGCAAGGAGCATCCGATTGTTTCGCACCCGAATTCCGGTGGCCCCGGAGGCCGAACCAAGGCGATGCCTAAACCCGATAATGCTTCTGAATGCAATACCATGGCACAGGACTCTGGACAGCAACCGTCTTATCTTTACCTTTTCAAGCGCATTCCTTATGACCTTATCGTGAGTGCTAAACTTGAGGGAAGAGGGGTAAATGGATCCGGTTTCTTGTAATAGGTGACTTCATCCCTTTCCACTCATGATGTTCCCGTGCGAGCCCAAAATCCATATTTCTCATGATCTAAGCACCCTGCGTGTAGAATTTGTGCAACATGGGCCAAGGGGGCTACAGGCAAATCAACAAAGCGCTCAATGTGTCTGTCTTTGAGAGTTATCTTGAGACACAGCAGACGCAACTACCAAAACTCCAAGACATCCAACAGCTGAGCCCCAGGGTGATCCGAATACTCGGGCAAAATCCCGGCAAGGTACGCTAAGAACAGAACCCACATCGGACTCTTGTATATAGATGAGTTTATGAACAATCACCGATTCTCATGGCTGCTTGTAGTTTACGCTTCAGGGAACAAACACCTACATCGTCGGCACCGGAAAGAAGAGGCTGCTCATCGACACCGGCCAAGGAATGCGCGAGTGGGCGAACATGGTCGAAACCACCCTTGGCAAGCATGGCATAGGCTTTTCGCACATAATGCTGACGCACTGGCACGGTGACCACACTGGCGGCGTGCCAGATCTCCTTCAAATGTTTCCAGACCTCTCGGATCGTGTGTTCAAGCACAGTCCCTCCGAAGGACAGAGGCCAATCGCGGACGGGGAGACGTTTAGCGTCGAGGGTGCCACCCTACGGGCTGTTCACGGAGGAGGCCACTCGCACGATCACGTCTGCTTCGTGCTCGAGGAGGAAAACGCCATGTTTACAGGCGACAACGCCCTCGGCCACGGGACCAGCGCTGTGGAGCACCTCGGCCTCTACATGCAGACCCTTGAGAAGATGAAGATGCAGGGATGTGCGGTGGGATATCCCGCCCACGGCGATGTTATCGCCAATCTGACGGCAAAGATTACTCAAGAGCTTGCATCCAAGACACGTCGCGAAGAGAGATGTCTCGGCGTTATGAGTAAGCTGAAGAGCGAGAGAGGAGGAATGGGGAGGATGGCCAGCGTCACGGTAAAGGAACTTGTCCTCGCTATGCATGGCAGTGAGGTGGATGATGTGATGAGAGAAAAGGCGTTGGAGCCGTTTGTGGACGAGGTTTTGAGGAAGTTAGCCGAGGATAGAAAAGTCGCTTTCCACTCACGGGATGGCGTCAGGCGCTGGTTTCTGCTTTCGTAAAACGCCGCTCAATTTACAAGCAATATTTACTTACAGGCAAAAGAGAAGATCATCTGATTTCTATGTTATGTGCCCGATGATTCATCAATGACTACATGTAGCAAGCGTTTCGAACGCGCGCGGTTGCCCGAAACAATTTGGTCACGACGTCGATGTATTTCTTGAGCCGCTGGATCGGTTCTTGATAGAATTGTTAGACATTTCATCTGGAACTAACAAGAAACCTAATGGCCGACATTGATGCTTGTATAACTGAATGCACCGATAGGAAAGGCTTCAATTTAGTCGATTCTAAAAACGAACTCTGTGTACCTACTGATATCAAGCCGCGCCGCCATCGATCTCGATAACCTTGCCGTTGACCCATTCTGACTCTTCAGAAGCAAGAAACCCGACGACCTTTGCAATGTCGTCTGGATAACCGCAGCGTTTGAGTGGTGACACATTAGCAACAATCTGATTGATCAATGGGTCAGTCCTCGTTTCTTCTGATGTCGCGACTGCCTTTGTAAACAAGAACAAGAGCTTTCTTACGTTCAAGATTTCTTCCTTAGTAAGGTTCTCCGCGTTCGGCAGGTAATCCTTGGCCGTCTCGTGGAACATGTTCGTTACAGTCCCGCCGGGAGCGATGGCGTTGATCGTGATCTTCTTCTTGCCACAGTCCTTAGAAAGAACACGCACGGCGGCGTTGATAGCGGCTTTGGACGCCGAGTACACCGCATGCCGGGGCACCGAGAAGGAGACCGCCGTGTTGGAGCTCATGAGGATGATACGTCCGCCTTCAGAAACATGCTTGTAGGCCTGCTGTGCAACGAAAAACTGGCCTCGCGTGTTGATATTGAAGACTCGGTCAAACTCCTCCTATTATACGTGCTTCATGTTAGAAAAGCAACCGATTCCCTTGAGAATGTACACGTGAGGAGGATATTATCGGTTTGAAAAACTTGCCTCAGTAACCTCGTCAAGATGGCCGAATGAAACTACGCCCGAGTTCGAGCAGACAATGTTCAGTTTGCCAAAGTGCGCAGCAGCCTCTTCAAATAGGCGAACCGTCTGGGACACTTTGCTCACGTCGGCTTGAATGGCAATGGCATCAGATCCGAGACTCTTAATTTCCTGCACCACCTTGTTGGCCGACTCTGCTGACTTTGCGTAGTTGATGACGACCTTAGCACCAGACCGTGCCAGCTGAAGAGCTATAGCTGCGCCAATACCACGACCGGAACCGGTGACGAGCGCAACCTTGCCATCCAGGCGGTAAGGCGAAACAGGAGGCGAAATGGAACCCATGATTTTGGTTGATGGTGATATTAGCGGTGGAGTGGGCAGTTAGTTTAATAGAGATAAAGTGTGAATGGGAATGATCGCACTCCTGGTACCATGGAATTTTATGTTCAGTAACCGCGCAGATTCTAGTCGGGGTGCAAGAAATGTCGGAATCGACCAGAAGACCGGTAGACCGGGACTGGCTTCGTTCGGGTCTGCGGTGGAAACATCGAATCATTCGGCGGAACCCCGAAGCAGCAAAATCAGGTACCATTGACACTGGACGGGTTTTACACAGCCCAGTTTGAACGATAGAAATTGATCAAACATAAATTCGGCATTGGGGTTCATGATCGTTGTCGAACTCTCTAGAGTTTATGGGAACCTGTGTTGCCAAAGCACATGCGCAGGTTGATTATCTCGACAACGAAAAGTCAGATACAGGAAAGGCTACAACCTATTATCGTCTAGCTGTAACAACAACATCGAGGTGAATAAAGATAACCGTCATCTGTATTCAAAGACGTGAGTAGCAACGAGGCTTGCACCGAAATACATTTAGCAAGGTAGCAGAAGCAGAAAGCAGATCTTGGCGATCATGCGGCCGAGTTCAGGTGAAGGAAGGCATGGCTAGGCAAGGTTAAGGCTTTTGCAACATGTGTTCAACTTAGATTCGGGAAAAGTACAATGAATCTAGCGCGAGTGGCGCCAAGTGGGTTACAACTTGGAATGAAGGCGATGCTACGGAGTGTAAGGCACATCAAGCTAGGCTTCAGATGCTCTGGAGGCGGTTACCCAACGGAATCATTTACTTTCGAGGGCCAACCCCATTAGTTCAACAGAAACTCGGAACGCCAAAGCATGTTGGCTGCTTGTAGTATTCTTGCCCACTATCTTATACAAATATTTTTTCATAGTCATCTTCCGACCATCGAATAGTAGGTTCGATGCCGGCAAATTTCCATGAGTCATCTATCTTGCGATAGAACACGGTGGCAATCCCGTGGGCGTGGCCCTTGAGCGCAACACTAGTAAGGTCCTCGTCCTCGTACTTTTGATGGGCCACGCGCATCTGATGGTAACCCACCATCTCGTCAACGCTTTTCTTGGACCATTTTTTTGCCCCGCCGACAAAGTGCTGCGTCCGGATTTGCTTGTTTCCCAGGAAATGCGGGTTCGACACCATCTGGATGAAATCGGCCGCTGGTATAGCCTCCCAAATCTTATTAAATATGGAGCGGTAATCAATCTGAGATGAATATTGGCATCGGAATCTTCTTCTAAAATATCGGATAGTTTGATGCTTACGTATAATGTCGGTGCGATGCACTTTGCAAGCCGGTCCCAGTCCTTGGTATCGTAGCTCTCAGCCCACTCGAAAAGAGCGGCTTCACACCCGGAAACATCTTTGAGCAATGGTTGAGTTAGTTCAGGCCGCACAAGGAAAGGCGTTTACGTTTCAATAGGGCAAAACTGACCTTGAAAAGTGATGTCCATAATAAGGAAGAAGCTAAAAGAATTGTACAATTGCACTTCGAGCCACTACGTGCAGCACCTAGCATATGGTCTTGGAAACTTACCAGTTGCGTGCACAAGGGGGGTTAAATGGGCTGCAGTCATATCGCTAGCCTTTCTGAAAATATTTCAGTACGCAAACCCAACGATAGCGTATCTTCGCGGTCACTGTGCTGTCAATCCCGAGAACTCATGGATGATCGGACTTCGGGCTAAATGGCTTTGGTTATTGTCGGCTCATCACTGGTGTCTATTTCTACCACAGTAATCAGCACGAGATCCCACCCGACAAGCTCTGCAACACATCACACTACCGTCTCTTCATATCGAAATTACACGCTACTCTACATCGGCGAATATAGCAGATCAACATCGAACGCGCCAAAATGATGGACACAGCGTCTTCGCAGGCGGCTACTATCGAAAAGTTCATTGATGGATGGAAACGGTGGAACGCTACTGATATGCTGGCCGTCTTTGCCGATGATTTTACTCAAGTAACGCTCCCCTTTGGCTTGGGGGTTCCAGAGAGGAAACGGGACGCCGTGGAACGTGCCCTCCCGGCTTTAGTGGGTATTGTCAGCAATTACAAGGTTTGTGTGGTCTGCAACCTTTGCCATCGCCGGGGGTCCAGCTCAACTGATCCCGGTTGACCGATTCAGAACTAACTCAACCTCGGGATTTAGTTGACTGTACACGAAGTGTTGCATGATGCGGCCAAAAATAAGGCAGCAGTATATGCGGTCTCCACTGGGGAGTCTCCTTTTGGTCCATGGGAAATGGAATATGCCGCGTTTCTGCACTTCAGCAAGGCCGGGGACAAGATTGTTCGGCTGGAGGAGATGCTAGACTCAGCTTTCACAAAAGACTTTGCTCCAAAGTTTCAGAAGTATCTGCAAGATCGGCAAGCAGAGTGTCGGGCTTAATCTCACTCTATGAGCTAGAGACCGTGCCGTCAGCATCAGCGCATTTAATACAAAGCTGTGGAATGCAAAAGCTTCAATTGAGCATCACATCCATTATCTCATATGAAGACATCTAATGCCCATCATCTCAACATCCGAAAATGAGCCGCCGCGTGAGTGTGTGTATATGAGAGACTTGGATTCAACACGCCTTGTTTCTCGGGTCTCGGGAGAGGCGGTCAAATTGGACATGGTGAGCGTGCCCGACCAGCTTTGAGGGTGCGAATATATGACCTCAATTGATGTCACGTAGTAAAAATGATATTAATTACTGGAATCAAGTTGCGAGTACTCATGATCGCTTACCACGACCATTGAACAATGTCCCCGCGCAACGATATGGCCGAAATCCCAGTCATCGATTCTGAATATGTTGAACCAGCGCGCGTGCCGGTCGTGGATTATCAATCACTTGCCTCTCCCGACAACGCGAAACGACGAGTGGCCGTCCAGCAACTCGACGCAGCCTTCCGGGAATACGGTTTCGTCTATCTTTCTAACCATGGGATACCAAAGGAAAGGGTCGAGCAGGCATTTGAATGGGTATGACCAGAAATCTCACTATGGTCAAGTGAGTGCCGTACCAGTACCTACTGACATCATGACAGTCACGGCGATTCTTTGAGCTGGACGCGAGAGTGAAAGAATTGATCGCCCATCCTCCCAGTGGCGAGATTGACGACAACCGCGGCTGGGCCAAGACCGGGCTCGGTCACACCGTCCAAATGGTCTTCGACCCCGACGAAGCGGACGCCTTTCGCCAGAGCAACCCCGACTGCAAGGAAACACTGGAGCTTGGAAACCCCTTTTCAGCTACGGTTCCTCCCAACAAGTGGCTTCCCGAGAACGTCTTGCCGGGCTTTCGAGCCTTTGCCGAGTCGTGGTGGACAGACTGCGAAGGGCTTGCTCACGACCTCTTTCGATTCCTGGGTGAGGCCCTGCAGATTGACGACCGCGACTACTTCAGTCGCATTCACTCGGAAAATGATTGTCACATGACCTGGAATTTTTATCCCTCGACTCCCCTGCAGAAGCCCGGCTTGGAAAATGCCAAGCGACTCAACGCGCATACCGATTTTGGGACGCTCACCATCGTCTTTCAGGATGCGGTTGGCGGACTCGAGGTGCACGACGGGCACATTTTCCGACCCATCCCGCCTGTATCCGGCGCTATGGTCGTGAACGTCGGAGATATGCTCGAGCAATTGTCTAATGGGAGGTGGAAGAGCGCATTGCACCGCGTAGTCGCTCCGAAACAGCACCAGACACCGGGCAGTGAGGGTCCCCGGGGCGAAAAGAGCGTGAAAGTGATAGACAGGTATTCACTAGTCTACTTTGGCGTGCCCAATCCGGATGAGGTGATTGGAATAGTCCGGGGCTGTGAGGTGCCGGGGACTTGGAAGCCGATCATGGATGGAGAATGGGGCAAGCTTTCGGCCAGAGAATGGATTCAGAAACGACTCGCTGTTGAGTACTGAGACTAGCAGCTGTCCGCTTGTGTGGTAATTGCATGAACTATCGCAAAGAAATGTGTGCAACATAAAAGGCCTTGTTTTCATTCGTTTTCCTTGGGGGCAATAAGTAAAACAAATCGCTCAATACTCCCCTATCCTGCTGCCAATTTTTCTGTTGCGCTTATTAGTCATTATCACTCTCCTTGAATTACTACTGTACTCCATATTGCATTGGAAGATGGCTGCCGTTTCAAATTATACAATGTTCGTCATGGACCCTTCCTTGCGATAGTACCAACTAAATGTCCCAACTATAGCCCCGAGTCCCTGAGTCTCGCTGGAAAGAACGCTATTGTGACCGGATCTTCTAGAGGCATCGGCAAGCAAGTTGTTCTCGAACTAGCCTCCCGCGGCGCAAATGTCGCCATCTGCTTCGTCTCGGATCTCAGTAGGCCGGCCGCAGATAAACTCGCAGTAGAGATCAGGTCCAAGGGCGTTTCGGCAACCTGTGTTCAGGAGGATCTCGCCCTGAATGGCTCGGGCCAGCGTTTGGTGGAGAAAGCGCTAGCGGGGCTGAAAGCCGACACCATCCACATCTTGGTCAATAACGCAGCTCTTGATCCGGACTCACCAACCCCGGTGCTCCAAAGTCCGGGGCATCTTTTTGATAGGTCCGTGAATAGTCTTGTTATATGGAGTATGCGTACGGCCGATGCTGAATTATACCCATGTCTTTCTGCAGGTGTATGCAAGTCAACGCCAAAGCCCCCTTGGAGCTTGTCTCTGCCATGGTGCCCAACCTGCCACATGCCGGGGGTCGTATTATCAGCATGTGGGTATTCCAACGCGCCATTGACTGTAGTGGAACTCACCGTGAGTGAACGGTTCTCGCTAATTCTCGGATTCGGGGTTCAATAGCTCTTCGGTGCTCGCGCGCCGACCGGATGTGCCCTTCGCAGCCTGGGCTTCATCCAAGGCCGCTCTCGAATGTTTGTCGCGATTCTGGGCCCAAGAACTAGCCACTCCCCACGGACTGACCAGCAATGTCATCGCTATTGGCCCAACTATGACCGACTATCATGCCCAAGACCCGCCTGAAGTGCTCGAGGAGCTCTCTCAATTGCCCAGCGCCGCGAAACGTCTCGGAACGATTGACGACGTTGCACAGATTGTTGCTTTTCTAGCAAGCGACGCAAGTCGATGGATCAACGGGGATGTAATTCAGGGTAACGGGGGCATGCAGTTTAGCTAGTCAGGTGCGCAGCAATTTTGAGTTCCGGATCTGTCTTGCGCAAGATTCCGTCCCCAGAACCTGGATCCAAAGCTGACGTATTCATCACTATTGATTTGAATACCACTGTGACTCTTCGCGAAAAGAATTCTGGCGGTACCATCATCGGACGCAATAGGTGGTGGAGCCGGAAACCCGACGTTACGAAGACGAAGCCCGACCCAAGATGACCAACATCACCACGTTTAAGAGGAATGCCCTGTTTACGTACTTTCGCAGTATCCCACATAGCTACATACAATTCATGATTACGTTGGGCATAACTCGAACAAACATCGTCAAATGGCCTCTCAAATCGCCCTTTCTTCCGAGCACGCTGGCATCCTATGCGACGCTGATGTTTCGTCAGATGCTCTAAATGAAGCAAACAACCTTCTGCAAGCCAATCACGATAAATGGCATATCTTTTTCCGAGACGTGACTGGTCACAACCACACCGCGCACAGCATTCTAACGTGCTTGGCCCTGGGTGCTGACTCGAGCGATCTCCAGAGGGCATATGACGATACAGTGGATATCCAACGAACAAAACCAGACATGAACGCAAAAGTTCTGCAGCAGCTCAACAAAGATGAAGAAAACCTGGGCGAATTATTGGGCACCTGCGATTTGTATTCAACCTTTCTAGCTTTCTTTGAAGGCGAAATCAACAAGCACGGATGGAAACAAGTGGTCAACCGCTTCGTTTTCTCGCGCACTCCACTGGCTGAGAAGATGCTAATTAAGATGTACGAGGGCATGTATCATTCGCTCATACACCTGGGACTAGGAGTCGAGTGGGAGCAGCCTGGTATAATCGCCGAAGCCCTTGCACAGGCTGCAACTCACGAGGATGGCCATATTGGCGCACTCCTTTTTAGCAGCGAGATCATGGCCAAGGGCCAACCTCATCCAGAAAAGTCGCTATCGCTCTTGGGGCTCTCTCAACAGGTCCAGAACAACAAGGCCATCTTCACAGCCCCGAAGTGGGAAGATCGATGGAATAGAATGAGGAACGGCGTCATGGACGATGCCGCAAGCGAACTCGCGCCTATCGCAGCCCAATTCCGCATCCGCTCGGTAGACCTCGAGCGTCGCACCGCGGAGATGATCAGTTTCTCAGCTTACCTTGCCGGAGCCAGTCAGCGTCCTGCTAAGAAGTGCAAGATCGACTTCTTCCTCATGCATGTAGTCACCAGCTCCATCTTCTTCACCATATTCAATAAGCAGGATTGGATCGCGATGGAAGACCGTTTGCGATTAGTAGAGTGGAAAGGACGACTGGACCTGGCCTTTTATGCATTCTGTCGCTGTCCCGACCTCCATAGCGAGGCAATCACGGAGTACTACGACGAATTCACTAAGGATATGGACTGGAAGCAACTCTACGCTGCGGTGACTAAGGAGCATGACGACGGACACGTGGCCAAGTTCATACGAGCGTTGAGAAATGGGGAGGAGTCTGCCAAAGCCCATGAGGGGGGCGCATGGAGTGCTAACTTTCCAGTCAAGGGGGACATGTGGTTGAAGTTGGCGCGCATGTCCCTCGGGTCTACGCGGGGAGTGACTGCAGAGCTGAAATGGATTATGGGCACAGGGTTCGACGAAGCCTGGAGCAGACCCGATTTGAAGTGATGGGCTGAAGAAG
Organism: Colletotrichum abscissum; assembly: GCF_030869225.1. Lineage (NCBI taxonomy): Eukaryota > Fungi > Ascomycota > Sordariomycetes > Glomerellales > Glomerellaceae > Colletotrichum > Colletotrichum abscissum. Next base: position 572,920 of record NW_026850243.1, read on the forward strand.
GTCTTATGTGGCCGGGTTGGTTCTTGAATAACGTTGAGTTCCGGAGGGGCCGAAAACTTGCTTAAGAGACCATATGCGTGCCGAATTTGGATATGAAATTGCTCTTTCCAAAAGGCTTGTCACTATCCGTAGATAGTTCGGGAATAGCGAATAAATAAAACACACCAGTAACCGGAGCGAGGAGTAATCTTTCAATCGTGGCTTGTGGGTCTTGTACTAACGACTACCTTCTGGTCTGCAAGGCATTGAGGATTGGCGACTTGTATTGAAATGGAGGATCGATTCCAGAAGATGAGAAGCAGACACCGGCCATTAAATAAAATATAATAGAGAAGGGCTATTTCAAGATTGCGACCCGTAACAAGGTACATAAACGCAGGCAATGTGTGATAAAGTTTCAGTGCGTTTGTACTTACAATGGAAGTGGTTTTTGATAAAACCTCATACGTTTTAAAGTTGCTCAAAAATCATGCTAATCGTCTTGATTCGAAGCGGACGATGTTAAAGTTACGCTCTATCATGGACATAAGGATTTACTTGAGTCTGATTTCTAATTGTCATCTTGTGATCTCTCTCAAGCAGGCCCCGGCGTTGGAAGGTAAGGGTGCGTGAACGGAAAGTAATGACGAAGTAAGCCAGTCAAGATACACCAAGGCGTTCCAGATGGCAACTTCGCGCTTCCCCCAGAATTGACAACGCTAACATTTCGCATATCATACTGCCCACTCTCATCGTTCGCTGCTTCTAGCATTGCGGCCGCTAGGTCTTGATACGAGATAAAGGACTCTTCTCGATTCATATCTAACTTATGACCTCTTTGCTTGTCGACAGACAGGCCGCCAGGCTTGATAAAAATGGTAGTGATCCTATCGCCATGCATCCGTAGAAACGCCTCGGTCTGCCGGAGGTCCTCGTATACATTTGATGCAGACCTAAGTAAAATAGCGCGGAGCCACAAGGGCGTATGCTGGGAGAGGTGGTCGTCAATGGTCGCGGATGAAAGGAGGACGATCTTGGGCAGCTTCTCGCCCTGCGCAACATCTCGTGACCAAGACGCGGCCTCGATCATTTTCAGAGCATCCACAATGCCTTTCGCTGTGTCAAGGCCAACATGACAATCCGGCACGTTCGTGTTTGTGCTAACGACGTGGAATACGGCTTTGGCGCCTTGGATGCATTGTGCGAGGAGTTCGACGTCGTGAATGCTTCCCTCAAAGACCTCTACCCGTTTACTGTCGAGGACGTAGGGTGCTGCTTTGAGCAACTTGTTTTTGTCGCGGCAAAAGGCTCGGATGTGGGCGGCAGGGTTACGAGAGAGTTGCTCAATTAGTGCCGTTCCTGTGTTTCCTGTTGCCCCTATGATGGCATATACAGGCATGGCTATGAATAGTTGGCGGGGCCTTGATAGCAAATGTGCTGAAACAACGTCAATGATTAAAACATAGAATGGCTTTAAGTTAAGGTAATGTGCCGAACTATTATAAGATCATACTACTGCTCTCCCTTCTTCGGGCATGCAAGGGTTCGGGGGAATTACACTATAGTTAAAGCCCGGGGCCCGTCGTCAAGACACTCATCCCCAAAACCCGATTACTATTAACGTACGTCGAGGGCGCGGGGCCCACTAAGCATATATATAGTCCTAGCTCTATTACAACGTATATAACTCATATACGAATTATAAAATAATAAAAGGTAAGAGTTAATATTAATATCAATACAAACTTAATTACGAACTTTAAATTTACTTTAGCTTTATAGTAATATAGCTAGAAGGCTGGTATAATTAATAGCTAGCGGACCTTTTTAGAGTTCTTATTAAATATAAGTTAATTCTAGATATGCCTATAATAAAAACTAATTATAATCACTTATTATAAGTCGGGTTAAGAATTAAAAAGATGCATACTTTTAAGGATAAGAAAATTATTTTAGTTTAGGTTCTAAAGTGATTAAACTTCTTTTAAAGCTATTATAAAAGAGGTTCTCTATAGGGAATGGCCCTAGCTTATATAGAGGAACAAGATTTAATACAGGGACAGAGATAGCAACGACCAAGAGTTTTATTATAACGGTATCTTAGGCACGACTAAGTCTTTCGACCGCAAGTCTCCCGCCGGCCTCGCTCCATGAAGCACGATGGGGATTGCTTCAGCGTTCACGGTGTCCGCAAAATGATTTTGCAAAAACCAGTTCCGGCCGAACCCGAATCTCCCCCACGAGATATGCAAAGTGCCTCCACCTCAAGTACGCCACCGCATCTACCCAAATTACATATACGGTCATCCCCATATTCGACGTCTTCCTCATACTGAGAGACCTCCGAGCCAGGCCCGAACGGCATATGCAGGCACAGGATTATGTCAGGCAACGACGAACCATGCCTTTGCAATACATGGTTTGCCTGGCGTTTCGTCGTCGAATCTGTAAGCACATCAAGATCAGCAAGAGTCGAGCCCAAAAGTCTTCAGTACTCACTATTCTGGAGATCCGTCAGATGATCGTCACTCGCTCCTACTTCGATCCCGTCAAACTCGGGTTGGATCCATTTGATTGCGAACCTGAGCTGTCACTCTCGGCCTCATCCTGGAGTTTCTGGATCGCGCGGGCCAGATGCTCCATGTCGCGGGCGGTGGATGCCATGTTCGGCCGACGATGGCCAAGCTGGTTGATGATAAAGACAATCGGGACAATTGCGCCTCTGAAGGGGGGCTTCGCCCGCCTTTCCCGAGTACCATCAGTGGCTTCTGATGCGGCCATGGCTTCAGGTTCAGACTGCTGAATTTCGGACGCCAGGAGCGAATTACGCTATCGCCGCTTCGTACGTCGGTCAATCTGTATATGCCGCAGTGAAAGTAGAAGGGCGAAAGAGTGGCGCAGTCGTCCTGTTCTGGGTGCTCTGTCGATAGGGAAGTGTAGAAAAGATAGCGGGGAAGTTTGGAGCTCACCCATCAATAACCCTCACAGCAAGAGCACTCCGGTAACTTTGGGAGGGAAGGAAGAGGCCACATTTGCAAGTGACGAGGGGGAGGCAGGAAGGACAAAGGTTCCTGCCTGCCTTCTGCCTACCTTACGATCATATAGTAGGACCAAACAATGCAGTGGCCTTTCCGGAGGGAATCAAAACTGGGAACGGCAGGTGGGCAAGATGCATCCGCCCTGACAGCTTTTTTCCCGTCAACGACCCAGATAGCAACCCAACAACGTCACTAATATTATTAATAAACCGCACGAGTACGCTATTAACTATAGCCGGTGTATTAAACATTTTCGCATCGGTTTTATATTAAATACCTTATTTAACTAACCGAGCTAGCTTTTTATTTATTATTAATAAGTAAAAAAATTCTAAAATTTATAACCTAATTAACTAACTAAGCTAACTTTTTACTTATTATTAATAAGTAAAAAAAATTAAGTATTAAATACCTCGTTTAACTAGCCGAGCTAACCTTTTACTTATTATTAATAAATAAAAGAATTTAAGTATTAAATACCTTATTTAACTAGCTAAACTAGTTTTTTACTTACTATTAATAAGTAAAAGAATTCTAAAATTTATAACTTAGTTAACTAGCTAAGTTAACTTTTTATTTATTATTAGTAAGTAAAAGAAGTTTAGAATTTATAACCTAATTAACTTTAATTATATTTCCTATTCTAATCCCCTTAATAAATAAAAATAATAATAAATCTATTACTTTTTATTTTAACTTTCTTTTTTAAATTTATTATAGAGCCTTCGTTATCTTAAGATTTTTTTTATTAAAATCCTATTTATTATACTCGTTTTTACTATATTATATAAATCTTATATAAATAGTACCCTTTTTATTAATAAACTATAAACTAACTCTATTTTTTTTTTTAATAAACTAAAACCTCTCTATTTTTTTTTAGTTTTTAGTTACTTATACTATAAGTTAATATTTTTTAATAAAAATATTAAAATACTTAATCTTAGTATATTAACTAATATCCTTAGCGTAATAAATTAATAAATTATATTTAAAAATCCTTACTCTTTTTTTAAGCCTAGCTCTTTTATAAAATAGCTCGTTAAGTAGTTATTAATACTATTTTTTTAGCTAGTTATAAAACTATTTTTTTATAAAAAGTTTTATAATTATAATACCTTAGGCCTATTTTATAAATAAAAATCTTTTAAATTAACCTATAACTTTTAAAGCTTATATTATTATATATATATTTAGATCTATATAAAAACTATTTTTATTTTAATAAATATATTTATAATACTCCCTTACTACTTAACTAAAAAAGCTAATTTTAAATATTTTAATTTAATAAGCGTTTTTATAAGTCTTTTAATTTTTAAAACTCCGTTACTTATTAAAAAAAAGATTACTTTATACTTAGTTAATAAGTAATATAAACGATTTTTAGAGGTTATTTTAAATATTTAATAAAAAAAAAGTTCGCTAATATAATAATAATTATCTTTTTATAATTTAAAGTTCCCCTTCCCTAGCTCCTTTTTAATATTTTAAAACGCTATTTAGAACTCTAATATTCTTTTTAATATATCTTTTTTTTTAATTCTTTTTTTTAATACTTTAAGCGTCCTAAGTACTTATATAATTATTTTAATTATATTAAGTATTTTAAATAATATAGCTACCTATTTATAAATATCTCGTTTTTTTTTTTTTATAAAATAGTTATAAATAGTTCTTATATTTCTTTTATAATCTTAGTACCCTTAGTTACTTTATTAATAAATATATTTTCTTTTTTTTATTTTATAATAACTATAAGTTCGGGAGGTTTTATACTTTTATTATTATTAAAACTATTATTTAATTATATTTTTAAAATCTTCTCTCTATACCGTTCGATTATTTTTTTAACTTAGTTTTTTATTCCTAAGTATTAAGCTCGCTCTTATATTAAAAATTAAAAATACTTACGGACGACGCCCTAATTATAGCCTAAATTATTTAAAACTACTACTAGCTTCGTAATATAAACTACGTATTTATTTATTTTATTATATTAATTTAAATCCTCTCTAAACTTAGAACTTAGTTTTTAAAACTAGTTACTATTTTATAATAGTTTTAAAAATATTAACTTTAATAATAAACGTATTAATAAGCTAAATAATACTATATTTAAGTTTTTATTATTTTATAATATTAAATATTTTTATTTTATAGAGTTATCTAGTAGTGTTTTAAAAATAATTTTATAAAAATATATTATTTTTTATTTTAAAAGCCTTATTAATTAAGTACTAAAGGGTTAGGCTTAAAAAGAAAATTTAAAATTTATAAATCTTAAATACCCACTACCTTAGCTAGCTTTTTACTTACTAATAATAAGTAAAAAGATTTTAATCCTAAATACTTATATTAACTACCTAAGCTAACTTTTTATTTACTATCAACGAGTTAAAAAATAATTTAGGATCTATAAACCCTAACTACTTACTACCTTTACTAACCTTTTATATGCTATTAGCGAGATAAAGAAATATTTAAGCTTTATAAACCCTAAATACCTGGGCTAACTTTTTATTTACTATTAGCGAATAAAAGAATTTAGTTATTAAATACCTTATTTAACTAGCCGAGCTAGCTTTTTACTTATTATTAGCGAGTAAAAAATTTTTAGAATTTATAACCTAATTAACTAGCTAAGCTAACTTTTTACTTATTATTAGTAAGTAAAAGAATTTAGTTATTAAATACCTTATTTAACTAGCTAAGCTAACTTTTTACTTATTATTAGCGAGTAAAAGAAATTAAGTATTAAATACCTCGTTTAACTAGCCGAGCTAACCTTTTACTCGCTATTAATAAGTAAAAAAATTTAAGTATTAAATACCTCGTTTAACTAGCCGAGCTAGCCTTTTACTTACTATTAGCGAGTAAAAGAATTTTAAAATCTATAACTTAGTTAACTAGCTAAGTTAACCTTTTATTTACTATTAATAAATAAAAGAATTTAGTTATTAAATGCCTCGTTTAACTAGCTAAGCTAACCTTTTACTTATTATTAACGAGTAAAAGAAATTAAGTATTAAATACTTTATTTAACTAGCCAAGCTAGCCTTTTCCTCGCTATTAGTAAATAAAAGAATTTTAGAATTTATAACCTAGTTAACTAACTAAGCTAACCTTTTACTTATTATTAATAAGTAAAAGAAGTTTAGAATCTATAACCTAGTTAACTTTAATTATATTTCTTACTCTAATCCCCTTAATAAATAAAAATAATAGTAAATTTATTACTTTTCGTTTTAACTTTCTTTTTTAAATCTATTATAAAGCTTTTATCGTCTTAGGATTCTTTTTTATTAAAATCCTATTTATTATATTCGTTTTTATTATATTATATAGGTCTTATATAAATAGTACCCTTTTTATTAATAAATTATAAACTAATTCTTTTTTTTTTTTTTTTTAATAAACCGAGACCTCTCTATTTTTTCTTAGCCTTTAACTATTTATACTACGAGTTAATATTTTTTAATAAAAATATTAAAACGCTTAATCTTAGTATATTAATTAGAATCCTTAGTATAATAAACTAATAAATCGTATTTAAAAATCCTTATTCCTTTTTTAAGCCTAGCTCTTTTATAAAATAGCTCGCTAAGTAGCTATTAATACCTTTTTCTTAGTTAGTTATAAAACTATTTTTTTATAAAAAGCTTTATAACTATAGTACCTCGGGCCCGCTTTATAAATAAAGATTTTTTAAATTAATTTATAATTTTTAAAGCTTATATTATTATATATATATCCGGATCTATATAAAAGCTATTCTTATCCTAGTAGATATATTTATAATACTCTCTTATTACTTAACTAAAAAAGTTAATTTTAAGTATTCTAATTTAATAAGCGTTTTTATAAGTCCTTTAACCTTTAGGACTCTATTACTTATTAAAAAAGAGACTATTTCGTACTTAGTTAATAAGTAATATAAACGATTTTTAGAAGTTTTTTTAAATATTTAATAAAAAAAAAGTTCGCTAATATAATAATAATTATCCTTTTATAGTTTAAAGTTCCCCTCCCTTAGTACCCTTTTTATATTTTAAAACGCTATTTAAGACTCTAACGTTCTTTTTAATATATCTTTTTTTTTAATTTTTTTTTTTTAATATTTTAAGCGTCCTAAGTACTTGTATAGTCGTCCTAGTTATATTAAATATTTTAAATAATATAGCTACTTATTTATAAATATCTCGCCTTTTTTTTTTTTTATAAAATAGTTATAAATAATTCTTATACTTTTTTTATAATCTTAGTACCCTCGGTCGCTTTATTAATAAATATATCTTCTTTTTTTTATTTTACGGTAACTACGGGTTTAGGAAGTCTCGTATTTTTATTATTATTAGGGCTATTATTTAGCTACGCTTTTAAGGTCTTTTTTTTATACTATTTAATTATTTTTCTAACTTAATCTTTTATTCCTAAGTATTAGGCTCGTTTATATATTAAAAATTAGAAATATTTATAAACGACGCCCTAATTATAGCTTAAATCGTTTAAAACTACTATTAGTTTTATAATATAAATTACGTACTTATTTATCTTATTATATCGGTTTAGATCCTCTCTAAACTTAAAAATTAATTTTTAGAACTAGTTACTATTTTATAATAGTCTTAGAGATATCGACTTTAATAATAAACGTATTAGTAAGCTAAATAATATTATATTTAAGTCTTTATTATCTTATAATATTAAATATCTCTATTTTATAGAGTTATTTAGTAGTTTCCTAAAGATAATTTTATTAAAATATATTATTTTTTGTTTTAAAAGCCTTATTATAAAACTAAGAATATATAAGAACGTAAGTAAAAAGGTAAAAAAAGAGAGAGTAAAAGAGAGGGTAAAAGAGGGGAGGGGGAGTACTAAACTCCCTATTTACTATTAACTTATTTATAATATTTCTATTTTATTACCTATATTCCTTATTAATCTCAATATTACCGCAATACTAACCCTTATAAAAGTATTATTACGCTTACTTTTTATATTATTCTAAAATCAAAACCGCTATATAGCCTATTTGAGATTTATAAAAATCTAATTATAATTAAGTAGGCTAAATGGGCTTAGGTTTAGGAATTTTTAAGAATTTCGCATACTTTTTACTTAAAAATAAGGTATATTTTAAAAAAGTAAGAAATTAATAAAAGTATTACTTAGTTATAACTACTTAGTAATCACTTTTTAATACATATAAATAAATTATTTTTTTTATTTATAAAATATAATATTACTTAACCACCGTAGTTACTAAATATTACTTTACTACCGTAGCTACTTAATATTACTTTACTACTATAGCCGCCTAATATTAATAAAAAAAAATTTTTTAAATAATTTAATATAAAAGAAAATAAGTAAATAAGTTTACGAAATTCTTTAAGTTATTAAGTAATTACTAAAAAAATTAAATAAAACTTAAGAAATTCTTTTATTTAATAAGTAATACTTAAAAGATCTTTTATTTAATAAGTAATAACTAAACGAATTAACTAAAATTTTAAAATTCTTTTATTTGCTATATAGTAAATAAAAGAATTAAGTACTTATAAATTCTTTTATTCGCTAGGTCGTAAACGAAAAAATCGAGTACTTATAAAATCTTTCGTTTACTAAGTTGTTAATAAAAAAATTGAGTACTTATAAATTTTTTTATTTACTAAGTCGCTAATAAAAGAATCGAGTACTTATAAATTCTTTTATATACTAAGTTATAAACGAAAGAATTAACTAAAATCTTAAATTAATTAAAATTTCGAAATTCTTTCGTTCGCTAGGTTATTAATAAAAATATTAAGTACTTATAAATTCTTTTATTTGCTAGGTCGTAAATAAAAGAATTAAGTACTTATAAATTCTTTTATACGCTAAGTTACGAATAAAAGAATTAATTAAAATTTTAAATTAACTAAAATTTTAAAATTCTTTTATTTGCTAAGTCGCTAATAAAAGAATTAAGTATTTATAAATTCTTTCATGCGCTAGGTTATGAATAAAAGAATTAACTAAAATTTTAAATTAACTAAAATTTTAAAATTCTTTTATTTACTAAGTTACTAATAAAAGAATCGAGTACTTATAAATTCTTTTATTTATTAAGTCGTAAATAAAAGAATTAAGTACTTATAAATTCTTTTATTTACTAAGTCGTAAATAAAAAAATTAAGTACTTATAAATTCTTTTATATACTAGGTTGCGAATAAAAGAATTAAGTATTTATAAATTCTTTTGTTTACTAGGTCGTAAATAAAAAAATTAAGTACTTATAAATTCTTTATTTACTAAGTTGCTAATAAAAGAATTAAGTATTTATAAATTTTTTCGTTCGCTAAGTCGTAAATAAAAGAATTAAGTACTTATAAATTCTTTTATACACTAGGTTACGAATAAAAAAATTAATTAAAATCTTAAATTAATTAAAATCTCGAAATTCTTTCGTTCGCTAGGTTACTAATAAAAAAGTCGAGTACTTATAAATTCTTTTATATGCTAAGTTACGAATAAAAGAATTAATTAAAATCTTAAATTAACTAAAATCTTAAAATTCTTTTATTCGCTAGGTCGCTAATAAAAGAATTAAGTACTTATAAATTCTTTCGTTTACTAAGTTGTAAATAAAAAAATCGAGTACTTATAAATTCTTTTGTGCGCTAAGTTATAAATAAAAGAATTAACTAAAATCTTAAATTAACTAAAATCTCGAAATTCTTTTATTTACTAAGTCGCTAATAAAAGAATTAAGTATTTATAAATTCTTTTATTCGCTAAGTTACTAATAAAAGAATTGAGTACTTATAAATTCTTTTATTTACTAGGTTATTAATAAAAAAATCGAGTACTTATAAATTCTTTTATACGCTAGGTCGTAAATAAAAGAATTAACTAAAATTTTAAATTAACTAAAATCTCGAAATTTTTTCGTTCGCTAAGTTATTAATAAAAGAATCCAGTACTTATAAATTTTTTTATTTACTAAGTTGCTAATAAAAGAATTAAGTACTTATAAATTCTTTTATTTATTAGGTTATAAATAAAAGAATCGAGTACTTATAAATTCTTTTATACACTAAGTTACGAACGAAAGAATTAACTAAAATTTTAAATTAACTAAAATCTCGAAATTCTTTCGTTCGCTAGGTTATTAATAAAAGAATCGAGTACTTATAAATTCTTTTATACGCTAGGTCGCGAATAAAAGAATTAACTAAAATTTTAAATTAACTAAAATCTTAAAATTCTTTTGTTTACTAAGTTATAAATAAAAGAATTAAGTACCTATAAATTCTTTTATTTACTAAGTTATTAACAAAAAAATCGAGTACTTATAAATTCTTTCGTTCGCTAGGTCGTAAATAAAAGAATTAAATACTTATAAATTCTTTTATATGCTAAGTTACGAACGAAAGAATTAACTAAAATCTTAATAATCCTTTTAATCGCTAAGTATTAAATAAAAAAATTAACTAAAATCTTAGTTAGGGTTAGGGTTAGGGTTAGGGTTAGGGTTAGGGTTAGGGTTAGGGTTAGGGTTAGGGTTAGGGTTAGGGTTAGGTAGCAACGTACCTTGGTCTGTAATCTTGGATGTTGTACTTCTGAATCTCCTGAATGTGATGGTATGTCTGCGGCATGTACATGCGCTTGGCAAACTTCCAGGCAAAATCGCGCATAAGACACATAATC